>NC_086236.1:52342916-52645416 GCF_036321145.2 Pelmatolapia mariae
ATCGGTTGTTGGACATACAGAGCTGCAGCTCTCCTGCTGCCAGCTCGACATAACAACAACCTTAATTCAGAGTCCCGACTTTTAAGCTGGCGGGGAGTGATTGCAGATGCTGCGCAGGTGCGTCCATTGCACCTGCAGCAGCATCGCAAACCACGCCCCGCCACAGTAATCACTAGTTGCTAAGGAGTAAAAAGTTGCCAGAGGTTGCTACAGGTTGCTGGCCATTCCTGTGAAATTGATTGTGAAACCCCAGTCACCAGGTGGTCTTAGGGGGAATACATATATTCCCTGATCTGTTTGAAACTGGTTTCCAACTTGTAAACTACTTCCCAGCTACTTGTTAAGCAGTGGTGAAACTGAGATTGTTTATCTTCAAAGTAAAAGTCTCATCTCTTGAAATGTGTTGGTTTCAGTGGTAAGGCACAACTTTTTCTTTATGGGCAAATGTTCTCCATTTCTAGCTTGTGTTGCACTTTTTCCGAGCAGCTCCGTTGTTAGTGAGTCTTTGAAGTCTGTGTCTTCCAGACAAATTACAGGCAACTCTGGCAATCTGCTAGCAACCAAAAGCAATCCTGAGGGGGGCTTTGGTAGAGCATCCTCTTTCTGACTGACTTCACCCAGAGACAGTCAACAACCTCAAGCAACCACTTGCCAACCTATCGGTACGATTTTCCCCAGTGACTGGAGGTTGTCATGTGTGTCTGAGGCCTCAGTTAAATTAAACTGCTTGGAAAACACAGTTCCAGCTTTCTTAAAAAGATAAAAATTAAAAAGATCAAATTCATATCATACAAATTTCTAGTCACATGTCAGCAATATCTCCACTTATTTAAACAACTTGAACTCATATCTGTTCAGTAGTAGGTTTTTGACCTGCTGGCTTTGAGTTTATCTAAAGCAGGGATATCAAACTCATTTTACATAGTGGGCCACGTAAAGCCAAGTTTGATTTTAAGTAAACCTAACCAGTAAAATTCCCCTTTGTGTTATACATTTAATGGTGCTGTAGTAAATGAAAGAAATCTGTCAGCATGACTCTTTGGGCTAAAAGTGTAAGGAATAGGTAGAAAATAAGATTTTTCTATAGCAGACTGTGAAAAAACAGGAAAGTAATTCAGTAATTGAATTACTTTGGTGTGACATGTCTATATCAGAAGGAAAAGCTGTAAAACTTAAAGTTAAAAGTCCAAAACTTTCGTCCACCATATTTTCTAAAGCCATTGAGTGGGCTGGCTTAGAGTCTCTGCTGGGCTGATTAAGGCCCCTGGTCCTTATGTTTGACACCCCCTGATCTAGAACTTAACAGGAGATGACCAAAATCATTCAGCATCATCCAATTCATAGCTATAAAATCACTTTAATAAAAAAATGTCAGCCTTCTCTTAGTGCTACAAAAACAGCAAAATAACCACCAAAGAAAGTTGAATTCATCACACGGAGAAGATAACCTCCGAGCCCGGATCGACGATCAGAAACACAGAGCTACATCATCATCATGAGGGCAAAGATCAGAAGTTTTCTTTTAACTGATAAAAGTTTAAACATTCACATTCACATCACTGTTTGAATTCAGAGAAGCACCTACCTGATCCTTAAATGAGTTAAAGGAGTTTGTGGTTCATATTAAATCAACTGTTTGTATTATAACTGTGCGCGCTTCTCCGATTCCCCCTGTGGCGGTAAACGTGAAGAGTTGTTTTTGTCAGTGTTGACCTAGATGAAACCCGCAAATGGACATTAAGTGGCTCCTTTGTGGAAGTAGGTTGCAGTGTCTCAGAGAGAGGAACTTTTGCCTCTGCAGTAACACCACAGGGAGCTTCCTATATTTACCGTGGTGCAAAGAAAGCACCATAATTGTCTTGTCCTGCGCCTATTCTGTCACATTCATATTGAGAACAAAAAAGCAGGACTTCTGGCAGCATGTCGGGGCAGTACAGTTTCTCAGGATTTATGCTTGAACCTAATGCGGTGGTGACAGCTACTAGAGAAGCTGGAGTTCGGCTGAAAGTCGTGCATTTACTTTGCGGTATCACTCACACCCGATTCCGGTGGTACATTCATGAGCACTTGAAGGACCACCGGTGAAGAAGTCCTTTCAGCGAGCAACGCTGTTGAGTCTCTTGGCTCTCGACTGTTTAAAATAAGCTGACCCCAGCTGTCCACAAATGGCAGAAATGGAATGAAGAAAAAGAAAAGTTAATATTTAGAAATGTGAGGCTCTAATTCAAACAAAGAGTCTTTGTGGCTGTTTAAAAGTTTGTGATGGATGAAGAGAGACATACTTTTTTTTAACGTGGCTGTGCCACAAAGGGACGACAGACGAGAGGGGTTTCAGGTTGAGCTTTTAACGTTGTTTTTCCCTTTCGTTGACTTTCTTGTCTGTGAGAAACAGAACTCCTCCTAACGCAACACAGCTGTGAAATCACGGCTGTGGAAAAGAGTAAAGTGAAGGAGCAGAGTTTGGCACGTGAACTTTGAGTGATCGCCATGTGGCTCGTGCGTTCTCATCAAGTAGCAGGACTGTTGGCAGGCCTAATGGCAGCTTATTTTCACTGGCCTGTGTGCACAAAACGGGGGAGAGGGAGGGGTGGGAGGTAGAGGATGGGAAAAAAGGAAAATAGTAGTGGTGAACGGAACAAAGGGAACAAAAGAACAAGCGCAGAGAGAAAAATGAAAAAGCAAATGACAAAAGTAAGGGTATGAAAAAAAATACTGCTGAGAAACAGAGTGGGTTAGGGAGGAGGGGGGGATCAGTATCTCTGGGTAGAGCTTGTTCACCCGCAGAGCCAGCCGAGGTGCGCCTGAGCAGCCCGGCCCTCTGATTGGCGGAGCGCAATGCAGCGCTCTCCCCTCCCCCCCTGAAGAAAGAGGTGCAGCAGGAACGTCAGACCCAGACGGCACAAGACTTGACTACTGAAGCAGCGTTTTTCCAAAGCTCTACCTAGGATGCAGTCAGCAGAGCATCTAGGGATAGACTAGATGCCAGATCCCTCTCCTGTTACAGCAGAGCATCTTCTACTGCTAGCCTTAGGAATCCATCGAATAGAATAGATTGGAGATACATTTTAAAGCTTTTATCAGCCAGAAAGGGCAAA
This sequence comes from Pelmatolapia mariae, assembly GCF_036321145.2. Classification (NCBI taxonomy): domain Eukaryota; kingdom Metazoa; phylum Chordata; class Actinopteri; order Cichliformes; family Cichlidae; genus Pelmatolapia; species Pelmatolapia mariae. The sequence goes on from NC_086236.1 coordinate 52,346,012, forward strand.
GCTGACGCCTTGAGCATCGAATTCACCGCATTGAGGAGGACAGCCACCGGTCACCATGGGCAGGCAGGGGAACGATACCTCTCCTCCGGCTCCTGGGATGCGTATCCAGTGTTCCCAGAGCAAGATGAGCCTGTCAGCATCATTCGAAGCGCTGGCTGTCTATTTCCCCTGCATGAACTCCTTTGATGAGGAGGACGGAGGTAAGATGACAGGCGGGGAAATGTCACAGCCAAAGCTTCCTGCTGGGGGGTAAACAGTGCAGCTTAAACTAAAAGATGGCGGTGAGCGAGGGGAGATAGATTTAGGATTAGAGGGAAGATGCAGAGGTACTGGCATGGGAGAGAACTGGGACGTTGGAAAGTTCAGAAATGTTATTAGCTCAATTAGGATGTTTAGCTCAATTAGTCTATTTCAGTAAGTGTAATGTGTTATAAGGCTTGAGCTGTCCATACTGTGCATGATCTGGTTATATGATGACATAAAGCTTAATGTGCAATTTCATCTGTGGTCAGTTTATCATCAGTTAGTTGCAGATGCAGAAAGAAGTCACACTTCTTTCTGCATCTGTTGTTGCTGCTGCCACCAATGGTGGTGTTGTCAAAATGGAACCGGTCTGTTTGCTTACAAATGCCACTCACGCTGGTCTAAAAATCTAATTTGCCCCGCATGACTGTGACTCTGATTCTGTGGATGAAAACAAAGGACTCTGTATTTGGAATAAATCCCTCTTTAGTATTTAGGTGGAAAGTAGTGCTTCTTTGTCTTTTTGCTTAGAACCACAACATTGTTCTGACTGTCACTTCAAATTTCCAAAAAGGTAGCGTAACGCCTACTGTGTGTATTTATAGCTCAGCCTCACAATCACTTCTCGTTCTATTTGCAGTTGTATTTACAAAAGAAGATTTGCAGTGCGCATGATCTATTCTTCTGTAGCTTTATCTGGCAACATATTTCTTGCCACAGTACTCACCACTCCTCGTCCTCCTTTTTTTTTTTTTTTTTTTTTAGCTACAATTTCACACTCACTTAAACTCACACTTCCACCATTGGCAGCTTCCCTAGACTTGCTGTCTTTTTCTGACTGGCAGGGTCGCAATTTGAGGGCAGCAAACTTATGGAGATGAGCCAGTTTGTCTCGTTTTGAGGCCTCTCCTGCTTCGCGGTTGCTGGATAGTTTATAAAAGTAGCTTATAACAGTCTAATCTTTATCTTATCTGCCACTGCTTTTTAATGCACCTCTGTATATTTTTGTCTATAGAGCAGATACATACAGTGTTTATTTGAAATGCATTGGAACAGAATTTAAAGTGCTCAGATAAGAACACATAGCGCTCAATGTAGTGCAAAAGCTGCATAAATCCAAGACTGCACCTTGTAACTTGTGTCAAAAGCGCAGGAGAATTGCCATTAATAAATCATGTGTTTTTCAAGTTCGTTGATAACATCTGACTGGCCACTGAATGACAGCGGAGGTCTGCTGCAGACGTCAGAGACGACCTTTGTGGCTGATTCTCTTATTGTAAAAAATGTGAAGAGCAGGAAGAGGAGGCGGAGGCCAGCTGAATAACTGAGATTTCAAGGCTGAAGAGCATCATGCCTGTTTTATGTCTGTGTGAGGCACAAAATGATCCTTTTTTTTTACCTTCAGTTCCTCCTCTACTAAGGCAAACAAAGGAGAGAGGAAGGAGAGTAAAGACTGCAAGGCCTATAACTGGATTAGGACTGCTGTAGCCTAGAAATTACTCATCTGCACCAACTTGCAAAATATTAGAGAGAAATTACATAAGGTCTGTGAACGGCCGTTTTTTGCACCCTGTAGTAATGAGCTGAAGCTTTGTGTATAGTACCTCTGTGTTATTACCTTCATCAGGCTTTGCAGGGATTTTCTGACCACTGGGAAATAACTTATTGCTACATTTGATTACACAGAAGAAGAAAAAAAATTAATCCCATACCTGCAAAAGGCATGAAAACATTTAGTGATGGTTGGATCACCCCGTAGCAGTGCACAATTAAATGTTTAGAAAGGGACGTGTTTTCAGTTTAACACAGCTGCATGTGTGTAGAAAGCTCATACGGAGGTTTTTAGAAGTAACCTATTATGTTTCACTTCATTTTAATCTCTTGAGGAGCTTCTCAGCATATTAGTCTTACTGAAAGTAAAAGACAACTTTTTGCCAACCTCTTTTTAAATGGGATATAAAAAGTGTGTATGTGTGTGTGTGTATATATGTGCAAAGTGGTAGAGCATACATACTATACTTTTGAGGAGTTATGTGTTTGTAAGCCGCAGGCGTGTCCACATTGTGCCACACGCACGCGGTCAGGTGGAGATGCGCAGCGGGTGGCTTAATGGAGAGAATCAGCTTTCTTCTTGGATCAGTCAGGATGGTGGGTTTGGGTTGGAGGGGTGGGGATGCATAGACAGTGGATGTTTGTAGGTGAATTTGCTCCCAGAAGTCCCCCATAGGCAGTCGGTGGCGCAGACTGGAGGAAGGCTGCACATAGTGTTCCTAATATCGATCTTTTTAAAGAGACGGCAGTGCTCTGGTATAGAATTTGAATTCACTGAGGTGCGCTTTGTTTTCTCCTGAGGAAAGATTTTTGTACGAGCCGATGAAAGCGTTCGTACGCCACTGATAATCCGCGTGAATGCTTCTCGCCGTGCGACTCGCATCCCCCCAGTTCAGTGTTGTGGACTGACAATTCTTCTCTCTCCTTCTCTGTCATTTGTGTCGTGCGTGTAACTCTGTGTTCAGAAGCGGGAGGTAAAAAGTTGCGCAGCACTATCCAGAGGAGCACAGAGACAGGCCTGGCGGTGGAGATGAGAAGCAGGATGACTCGGCAGGCCAGCAGGGAGTCCACAGACGGAAGCATGAACAGCTACAGCTCCGAGGGAAAGTAAGGAGACATGCACTCACGCTCTGCGGACGATCAAAAAGATAATTCAGCAGCTTTTATATACACGAAAAATTCAGAGTTTCATTTGATAACTTGTATCAGGTTCTAGTCTAACTATAAACACCTGGTGGGTTTTTTTTTCAATAATGTTTCAGTCTCATCTTCCCTGGTGTGAGGCTGTCCTCAGATGCCCAGTTCAGCGACTTCCTGGATGGTCTTGGCCCTGCTCAGCTGGTTGGGCGACAGACATTGGCTACTCCCCCTATGGGTGAGGACAGTTATCCTTTTTTTTTTCTTTTCTTTTTTTACAGAGATTTGTAGCTTGACATGATGGAAGCTTCACTTCAGACAAGTTAAAATCTTCGGTTTTGTTGGTTGTTTAGGAGACATCCAGATTGGCATGGTGGAGAAGAAAGGTGCACTGGAGGTGGAGGTCATCAGAGCCCGTGGCCTTGTGGGAAAACCAGGTTCCAAGGCACTGCCAGGTAATCAAAGCTACTAAATGTGCTAGTCTATGTCAGGTATTCACAGAGTAAATAAAGGTAAGCATGACTTGGTTGCGGAAAGAGAAAAGGAAGCCTTTCAAAAGCTCATCTCTCCTTTACGCTTTCTTGATTTCCAGCGCCGTATGTAAAGGTCTACCTTTTGGAAAACGGAGTCTGCATAGCCAAAAAGAAAACTAAAGTAGCAAGAAAAACTTTGGATCCTCTTTATCAGCAGCAACTGCCGTTTGAGGAGAGTCCAGGAGGGAAGGTTTTACAGGTAAGAATATTATTCCTTTAGACTGCAACAAAGTGTCACAATTAGCATTTCTCCTTGCAGTCTGCTGGCCTCAATTCCAGGACACACAGCTGATACTGTTCTGCACATCAGATTGGCTTTTTCATATAATGAGCTATATAAGCTGTATTGAGGTTGATCTGATTGTTGGGGTTTTCTCTGTATTATTGTAGGGTCTTTACCTTACAATATAAAGCACCTTGAGGCAATTGTTGTTGTGATTTGGCACTAAATAAATAAAACTGAACTGAATTTTGACTAAGACTGTTGACTTCATTTATCTTTCTAAACTTGTACCATCCTTTAATTAAAGTTTTTTTCGTTCTTCTTTGCAGGTCATCGTATGGGGTGACTATGGACGTATGGACCATAAATCATTCATGGGAGCAGTTCAGATACTGTTAGATGAGCTGGACCTGTCCAACATGGTGATTGGCTGGTACAAGCTCTTTCCTCCTTCCTCACTGGTGGACCCTACTCTGGCCCCACTGACAAGAAGAGCTTCCCAATCCTCACTGGACAGTTTCTCTCGATCATAGCAGCGTGTGGACTGATAGCGTTGTTGTAGCAGCCAGTGTTGCGATTACAGGTCACGCCCCCCCGGTTACACTGCATGCTTGATGTTGTGTCCTCTGAGCCTGTTTCTAGGGGTGCAAACGTGATCCTGTGTTTTGAGCAAAAACGTCACGCACACTGTGCACGTGGCGAAGCGTATCGCGAGCGCCTGGTAGCAGGGATTGCCAGGTGTTGTTGTTGTTGTTTGGAGGAAGCCGGAATGAACTCCTTAGCACGAGGAATCCGTCAATTCCAGGTTTTCATCCAATTCGAAGCCATGGGGGTCAACACTGGGAACCTCTGAATGAGTTCTACAGAAGCCCTTTTCGAATGAAAAATCTGTGTGTTGCTTGATTTTTTTTCCTGTTTCATTTTCATTTCTTTTATTTACTTTTTTCTTTAAATGTCGGTGTACTTGTATCTGAAGGGGGTGACAGTGTTTCTAACCAGATGCTTGGTCACGCCACGCCAACAGACCTAGCCGTGTAGATGGAGTTTTTGAGACCATCACTTTGGGTGAGGTGTGTCCCAGCTTGTAACCACACTCCCACAGACCCCAAAAAGAAAAACCCTGCATACTCTACATATATCTACCCGATCAACCCATACTGGTAAAGCACCGTAAAAAGATTAATCAAAGGCCACTTTAAAGTGGCTGCCCTCAACACCCCCTTCCCCCAAAAAATAAAGAAATACAGTAACAATCCAAACTCCATGAAAAGATGTACAATCTTACCATATTTCTTTCTCTGTTGATATATTGTATGAAAATTAAATGAGATTTTCCTTTTCCCTTTTTTTAGTTTCTTTGCATGGACACAAATTTAGCTGAATAAAAAAAGAAAGAAGAAAATTATTTTCTTGAGGCTGTAACTTGCAAAATAAAAGATGAAAAATAAACAGAATCAGCCATTTTCAACAATTTATATTATTTTTAAAGAAAATTTTCACTAGTGCATGGTTTTCAAGGGGAGTGAATGCAACATCGTGACTGAAAAAAAAGACATTGTTTATCATTCTTTAGACCATTCATGAATCTGCATTTTGCAGACATGCAGAAAAGGGGAACTTAAGAATTATTTAACAGAAAATGTTTATGTGACAAAAAGTGATAATGAAAATAAATGTAAATGATCTATTTCATTGTAAAAGGCTAATGCCTTATAAAGATAAACATAATGTGCAAATTGTACATGTTTCTCTTTTTCTTCCTTTCCCAGGGTACTTCTCATCGTACTATTCATTGCTACCATTGTTCAGTCCCCTGACTCGTCCAGATTTTAGGACTGTTGGTTACTTTACAGTACTGTATCGTTTCACTATGTTTGTTTTCTTCCTTCTTTTGGATTTGGATTTGTTTAACAAGCATGTTGAAAAGGGTCTTTTGCAACATGGCTTGGGCACACCTTACAGTAACTCAGCATGTTTTGATAAAGATGATATTTGGAATTTTTGCAATTTCTTGTACAGTGCATGTCAACTTCATTACTTTTCTCCCTCACCTTAAATTGAGCTCTATGGCAAATTAGTTCTTGGTCTTCCTGGGCCATTTATTGAAGTTTTAACAGAACATTCCACCCCACCCGAAAGTCACATTTTCTTTCAGGTTTTTGAGGAAAAAAAAGAAGAAAAAAAATACGACAAGGAAAATATTTTATATTTAATGGATGCTGGCGAAACAGTTGTGATTGCAAGTGTATTTTATTTCAGTATTGTTGACGAACATGCAAAAATAATCTGTACTGGTACAGCAAAGAGGTCTATACTGAATCAAGAGATGGCAAACATGCACGACATGCGTGTTGCCATGGTTCAATTTTACATCACTGTTTGTGAAGATGAGCTAATCACAAGTTGAAATAATAAGGGATATTGCCACAGAATTTTTTTTTCTTGTTTTAATGAAAATGAAATTACTTTACTATATTTTTGTTAGTTTTATTTAAAAGCCAAGACCAGTTTATTTTTTATTTTCTATTTTTAGTAATTAACAATACTTCTCGTGTCTGGGAAGTACATGAATCTTATAGTTGCAGTATGTCTGAATGAAACTGAATTGAGGCATTGTTCCTTTTCCACGTGAAGATAATGCATTTTAATGTCAGAGAAAAACCTTGTCGCTTTAACAAGCTACAGTATATATTTTCATTTTCATTGTACATACCTTTAGATGTCAGAATTTGAGTAAACAAGCTACCACAAATAGACTGATAGATTCTTTTGGAAGAGGAAAAATGCCTCATGATGACAAAGACATGTTATTTATCCTTTTGAATGCCTTTTCATTTTCTCTTTTTGGTGCAATGTGTTAATGCCAAGGCTATGTCTTGGTTAAGTATGGTTGAGTACAGAGATTTATGTAAGTTATTTTTCAAATTAAAAATAAAAAAAAAATGATATTACACTGATGTCAAGAGTTGAGTGATGATCAAATTAACGCACACTCACACACGCGCAAGTCAAATACTTTCTACATCATCTTTTACATCGATGTGAATAAATTGCTCGATCAGAAAAGTACCGGGTGCAGACACGGCCACGTTAGTCAGTCAGCACGAGCATACCCCTAACTCAATTATCTGGGGAAATCAGTTATAAACAATAAAAAAACTATTATACATTTAAAGAAATTTTTAAAAATCATTCCAACCTGTCATTAAGTTGTTTTATTTATAACTTAACCCTCTGTGGCAAACCAACTTTTTAGTGATTACGCTCTTCCTTTCAAATATTAACTTATTTTGTGACAAAACTTTTCTGTGTTCAGTAAAATGATGAGCAGCAGACGGTTTGACCTTTGACTTGGGGGTGGAGCAATTCTTTCAGATGCCAAATATGCATGTGACAGAGTGCTAGCTACTGCTAAGACTAAAATCATTTTTATGCATATTTTAATTGAAATAAGCATATTTAAAAAAATATGTTCATGTACATCGGAATCACTTTTTTAGTTGTTTATAGGCAGATTCTGATTTCATTTATTTACTAAAACAGCATTTTTTGGTCCGTTGCCTCAGGACAACATTGTGCAGTTAGGTCACTTCTCTTCAGGCAATAATGGTAAAGGAGTGGTTCTAAATTTTGGTCCTTAGGATGGCTTGTTTTACGTTTTTAGGTGTCTCCCCATTCCAAAACACCTTATTCAAGAGCTTGGAGAAGACATGTAAGGTACAAGGATGTAATGGTACTCCAAATGTCAAATGACAGAAATGTGATATCCACCTTTCATTTCTAAAGTTCCAAACAGTGTAATGAGACACATTCAGACACATAGAAACTAGGGGTGCAACAATACCGGTATCGATATTGAACCGTTCGATACAGTGCTTTCGGTTTGGTATGCATATGTATCGAACAATACAAAATTTTTTATTTATTTTATCAACTTTTTTTCTGACGATGCTGTCTGTGTTGAGCGCTCAGTGGATCTGCGTTCGACTACTCCGCCTAGGCTGCACTGTCAGTGCAGATCCACTGAGCGCAGCGCAAGCTAGCAAGACAGAAGCTAAGCTCGTTGCAACATGGCAACTGCCTCAACGCTACCCGAAATTGAACCTCCCCCACCCTCATTCAGATCTGGCATTTGGAACTATCTTGGTTTTAATGTGAAGCATGACCCTGATGGTAAACGCGTCATGGACAAAAGTAAAACAGTATGTCGGATGTGCCACACAATGCTCAATTGGTGGGAACTAGTGCGTTAGCGCAGTTAGCTTGTTAACGTGTTGACGTTGTCCAGCCCCACGCACGGGGCGATCCGCGGTAACTCGTTAATGGAGATTTGCCGCGTTATGGCGTTAATGTCATTTTAACGAGATTAACACTGACAGCACTAGTGGGAACACAACGAATATGACTGCACATTTACACCGACATCATCCTAGTGCAAAGACAAGTGGAAGCAGACAAAAACAACAAGCACGCATGCTACAAACTTTACCTGAGTCATTTAGACAGCCGTTAGCACATGATTCTCTTTATGGGGACCTGATATGTTTAATATGCTGCTGAGAATATAGCCCAGAAGAAGGGTATAGTATAGCTTTTATTTTGGAAAGAGCCATTTCTCTATAATAAACTCTCTTTTCCAAAGATGAGTGATTTCTCGATCAGATAGATTTTTTTTTTTTATTATTATTTTGTTGTTTCAGCAACATTAAATTTAAAAAGTGTACTTTTGAGTTAAAATATATATTTATAATTTTAATAAATGACAAATTAAGAAGGCATGAACATTTTTTTGTATCGAAAAAATATCAAACCGTGACACCAAAGTATCGAACCGAACCGAACCGTGAATTTTGTGTATCGTTGCACCCCTAATAGAAACCCATGCAATCACACATGCATGCTATTGCACATAAACCATGCATGAGCACAGACAAAGAAACACAAAAACACAGTTCTTTGTGATTTGTTGCCTGACGGTGGTTGTGGCTCACCACCTCCACAACCGCCCTGGAGTAATTCATACAAATCAACGACTGGTTGGAAGGTTGGGGGTTCAATCCCTGGCTGCTCCAGTCTGAAGATCCTCGGGCAAGATACTAAACCCAAGTTGCTCCCAGTGTGTTCATCAATGTGTGTGTGAATGTTAGACAGAAAGCACTTAGATGTAGAAAAGGAGTTTGTATGAATGTGTATGTGAAAGTGGCATGTTGTAGAAAGTGATTTGAGTGCTGTAGCAGAGTAGAAAAGCACTATCCATCCAGCCATCAAGTGGGATAGATTGGAGTCTTTGACAGGCCGATTTTGGCCCCTGGGCCCTATGTTTGACACCCTAGATTTAAAGGGTTTTGGGGGGGGGGGGGGGGGGGGGGGGGGGGGGGGGTAGCGTTGTTTTAAATCCTGACCTCTCTGGCAGCTTTTGCAGTCAGAATAGCCAAACACATTTTGTTTTTCCAAAAGCAGCTTTAAAAAAAATCTCTGTAGCCTCATCTTATTCATGTGAATCTTTTATCTGGGTTTATTCATTTCTATCTGTGTTATTTCAGTTATTGCATTAAAAAAATAAAAAAATAAACATACAGCACATGGAATAAAAATTAGAAAATAGACACATGAATCAACAATCTTCTTGTAGTGTGAGTGTGAATGTGAGAGAGAGAGACTGTCTGTGTATGTGTCTTTGTCACAAACATTTTCTAATCTCTATTCAGAATCTGTAAGCAAAGGAGTCTTTACACACTGCTCTTTTGACTTTGCATTTATTCAGTATTCTCGTTCATATGTGTAGTCAGATTATAGAGGTTGATGCCTCAAATCTGTTTTCTCTGCGTTGACTGCAGAATGTTCTTGATGGTGGAGCGGATGCTGGTCACAAACAGTTCATTTCCTTTCTTTGTGAAATGGACTCCGTCTGGTACAAAGATTGTGTTGTCGAAAAATTTCAAACAGGGATGTTCAATAATCACCCCTCCAAAGCAGTGGGTAGCCTTTCTCATGGTGTGGTTGACAATCTCCCTGTCCTTATTTATCTTCCATGGACTTCCATACCTCCACACTTGGCGCTGATTGATGCAGGAATAAGCAATCGTCATTGAGGGGAACTCTTTGTGCAGTTGCATCAATTCCGTCTTCATTATACCAGAAAGTTGCTGGGCAGACATGAGTCCTAAATCGTTGCCCCCCGCGTGGATAATCAATACGTCAGGCGGGCTCCATGTAGATAACTCTTCATAAAAACGTGGAAGGACGCCGCTCCAGCGCATCCCTCCTTTACCAAACCATTGGACTTTGGCATTAAGTCCCAAATTCTCTCCAAACTTCTGTCTTGCTCCGAACTCTCCTCTTTTGACGTAGCTTGAGCCAATGATCCAAATGTTTCTAACTTTCTGGTCTTCTGGCCTCTTTTTCTCCATCACTTTGCTTTCAGAGGATCTGGCATCATTCTGGAAACTCAAGGCCGTATCGTTCAATTTCTTGCCTTTGAGTCGGATCATCGTGATAGAGGCGCTTTTTGGGATGCTTGGTGGTGTCACAGCTGATTCATTCTTGTCTGTGTCTTTCTTCATCCTTTTTCTTTCTGAAGAGCAGGCCTCAGTGATGCTTCTGCAGTTGGTTGAAATCTGACTGAAATTTCTTTTCAGTACAAATTTCTCTCCACAGATTCTGCGCTTTTCCCTTGCTGGGGAGGAGCTGTCAGCACTTCTGCTGCAATTTTGTGCAGCATCATCCTGGATTCGCTTTCTCTTTAGTGGGAGCTTGACAGGGTTTAAACCCAGCTGATCTTTCTCAGACACTGGCGACAGGTTTTGGCGCTGCATTCTTGTAAAAAGATGCTACACCACTTGGCTGGATCCAATAAATACAGCAACGGTTTTCCTGAAGCTTGTCAGTGTATTCACGATGTTTCTTCCCCCAAAAATTTTCAAAATGTGATATTTAGACACTTAAACAACGAGCTCTGATTTTTGTTGTGCACTCACGAAGGAAGGGCAGTGAAATGACTGAAGCCTCTGCTCTATATGGGTAGTTCCGTCCCGTTGTGACATCATACACCTAGTAACTCTCAGCAGGCAGACTGCAGCTCTTTGATTTAACAGACAAACATTCTCCACAGTGAAGATGTTTTTATTTGAATTTTTTTGTTTTTGAAGTTTATGGGATGTTTTAGAGAGAATTTTTGCTTTCCCATCAAAACACAAATAAATTCATATGAATACGTTTAAAGTGCACTATACATGTAAACAGTGACTATTTACTCATATTGAGTTAACAGGCTTTTTTCCTCTCAAATATCAAGGTTACCATGTGATTATGGATGCTTATTTCATGTAATAACTAGACCATTTGTAAACAGGGAAACCTTCTGCAGTGGCAAGTACATACATTTGATTATATGTGACTGTGACAGAGTCTCATGTTGCAATGAATGAATCCCAGTCAGGGTGCAGATACAGGGAATCCGTTTAGATGTTAATAAAACCAGTGTTCCTGTGGGGAAAAAATCTAAGAATTCCACTCAGAGTTGATAATTGATGAGTGGGGAAATTTACAAAAGAATTTGGCAGGCTGTAAGTATGTGTTTAGCTATCTTAACGTGGGAGTTTATGGGATCTGACTCCCTTTTAGCCACTTCTGTCAGGGGGCTGGGTCTGTGACCCAGCATTTTGAGTTTATTTAGTATTTTTGATTGTTATATTGAAATTAGGGCTGGGCCATATTATACCGTTCACGGTAATACCGGTACAATGCTAGGCAACGATAAGAAAATGAAATATCGCGATAGAATATGGGTAAAACGCGCATGCGCAGTGCCTAAAAAGCACGGCAGTAACTGAGAATGAGAATGTGGAAAGCAGATTGTTGAGTGAAACGGATGAACCAGAATTAGTTTGTAAAAATGGTGAAACTTAACTGGTTTGGTGTTTGTCCGTCAGATACACAACAAAGCACATTTTTTTGTAGAACATGCAAGCGGGCCATCGTTATTGCCATATTTGTCGGACTAAAGTGCTCGTAAATCAGGGAGTAATCTGGGTCCTAAACTCCGTCCTTTAAGGTCCTGAAGTCAAATGAACATCACTGAGAGTTAAAAACTGTCTAAATTCTTCCATCTTTAATAAAACGATCAGCGTTGCTGCTTTACCAGGTGTAACTATGATGTTTAACATCCAGGCATCCATGAAAACAGAATTCATTACATTTAACGGAGTTATAAGTTAGTGGAAGTTAGCTCGCTAGTTTCGCTAGTTACCTAAGCATGATATAGCATGTTCTGACTGAGAGATTTCTGAAAAAAATCTAACGTACAGCTCTGCTATCACTTCCAACATAAATGAAGACAGGAAGCTACACAGCAGTGACGTTTGTAGGGTTACTGAAGTTGGGCTAGCTGGTATTTAATGATGTGCTACGTGATCGCTAGCGACACAGCTATGTTAGCATAACATAAACAGTGAAGCTGGAGGATGAACGCTAACACTTTTCCACTCGATAAACGTTAACGTGAAGGTTCCTGATGGTTAGAGACAAATGCAATCGCATGGCAGGATGCTGTAAACGGACCAAACTTCAGTCAAGATAACAACTGAGATAATCCATCCACAATACGAGGTTAGTCATTAATATACTGCAACAACATGGGAATAGAGCAGCTGTAATAGAATACAGCATTAACGAATCAATGGTACAGAAGTGGAGGAAGAAAGAAGAATGAGTTGAATAAAGTTTGATTTATCTGACTGCTTTGTTTTGCTTAATGTGCCTTATAGTCCCGTGCACCTTATGGTCCGAAAAATACATATTTGACTTTTTTATTTGGCACACTGCAGTTTAATGTAGCAACGCACCTCTTTTTAACTTCAGTGGATACATGGTTATGCTCAGGATATGTCAGCCCATTTCTACTGGAAATGCCTTTTGGTTAAACTTTCAGCAAGGAATTTGCATTTGCACTGTTAAATGTTTATATAGCTTTAATGCACATAAAAAAACCAGCTGCTTGTTTAAGTAAAATAAATGGATGGGGTTTTTTTTGCGCTAGTAAAGTTGTGGAGTTGTATTTTGTCTTGCAGAAATTATATCGTCAGTTATATCGTTATCGCAAATTTTCAAATATATATCGTGATATATATTTTTGGCCATATCGCCCTGCCCTAATTGAAATCATGTAAAGTTCTTGTGTTATTATTTTAGTTAAGGTTTACTTGAGTTTTGGTCTAGTTATGTTTTTTCTGTGTCTCCTTGTTTGTGTCTTTTGTGTGTCCTGTGTCTCCCCATGTATTTCATGTCTTCGTGTTGCATGTTCTATTTGTCAAGCTGGTGTTGTCTTGTCTACGTCGCTTTTCTCTTTCCTGTTTTATTGCAAAGAGTCTGGTGTTCCATGTTAAGTGTGTTTAGTTGTACTTCCCCTGTGGCGTTCAAGTTCATTTGTGTCAGCTGTTTTCCCCATTACCATCCTGTGTATTTAAGTCCTCTTTCTCATTAATTCATTGTCGGTTCATCTGTGTTCCTCCCTCCACTTCACGTCAGCTTTCTCATAATCCTGTTCAGGTCCATGTCCATGTTTCTTGTTTTCTTGCACCTGCTCAGATTTATGTTCATGTTTCTCTTGTCATAGTTTTCATAGTCATTCCTAGTTATTCCCAGTTTAGGTTTTAGTTTTACTTCTTGCACCTGTTCGGCTTGCTTTGTTTTTGTGTTCATGCTTTTTCAGCCAAATAAACGGCTCACTTTTTGTTTAAACTTCATTTCAGTCTCCCCTTTGTCTGCTTTTTGGGTCCACACCACAAACACACCAGCTGCTCTGTCGACAACTTACTTTGCTTAATGTTTCAATTCAACGGGTTTCTCCTTGACAGGGTTGTGCAAGTTTTTTTTCCAATTAAACATAAAAAAGGCATCTATTATTTCTACTATGAAGGAAAATACCACAAGATAGACTTTCTGAAGTATTATTTTCTTTGTCTGAAAAATCAAAGCCTGTTCTAAAGGTAATTAGCTAAATAAGCTCGCTAAGTATTCAGGTCACACTCACAAATCAGTGAAAATGTTTTCTTTTTATCACCTCTCTCTGAAACAAGCATTCAATGCTAGCCTCAGTGTGTGAATAAAGTACACAGAACTTAATGTGCTGACCAAGACAGTGCTGAAATTCTGATGTTAAGCATTACAACATTGAGGTTTTGCAGATCACATGACCACTAACCACTTAACGTTAAGTTGCCTGCCATTTTGGACATGTGACAAACATGATGACCATATAGGGTCAAATGAATACAGTCACACGGACCTTCTAATTCTATTGAATATTAGGATTCTCTGAAATCACCTATTCCTGTTAAAGGGTATTTTATCATTGTTTCTGCAATATGAATATGTTACCCTAAATACACAAAATTATTGGTATTCAATCTACTCATACATTCGTGCAATACCGCCTTGAAATTCTTAGTAAAGCATTAGATTTTTATGTGAAAAGGATATTTCAGTTCCATACACCACACAGTCATTATTCAGCCTCTGTTTACTTCTGCTTGTGGTTGAAAAATAGGGATGACTACAAAATGACTAATGACGAAGACAAGAGTCTTCCTGTTTATGTCGTATTTAAGGCGACTGCACTCTACATGAATCAGAAGAACTGCTGAGCTTTATACATCAGGCTACTACTTTGCCTTTCTGTTCAGCTCAAGTGTGTTTTTGGACACATTAGTTACTGAATATATTGTATTTGTTAATGATTTTCTTATAACCTGCCATTTCATTCCAATTTTGCTTTTGCTTTCCAACGTCTACTTTAATATCCAGGATGCTTTTCTCATGGATTACAGTAAAACAAAGCCTTAAGGATGTGGGTTTTCAAGCTGTGGATGTGTTCACCACTGGTAAAAGGGATGGATTCAGAAGAACAATCCTTCTCCTCCTCATCTGTAGCATCTCCAGCCTCCTGCTCAGCTCCTTGCTCCTCCTGTACCTCCTCTTCGCTCTGGACTATGAGCTAGCAGTGGCTGGGGGGATTGCCGCCTGCTTTGGGACACTGCTGACTGTTGCCCTCTTCCTATCAAAGAGAGTAAGGTGTTTAGGGACTCTTTTTGTTATATCCATTTTCATGAAAAAGAGTAGGAACTTGCTGTTAACTGCTGGAACCAGTTTAGTGGTTCTTAAGAACATCCGTAACACTCTGGAGAACCTCTCGCTGCTGGTCAGGAGTATGATTTGCAACCTGAAGGCAAAAAAAGCCTCCATCATTGCTCCATTTACTAACTATGTTCAGATGTTGAAGTGGATCGGAGACATGCTCAAAGGGGTTACAAACCTGGGAGTAGTGAGACTTGACTCCCAGCTCAACGTCTCTCCAAGACTGGAATCAGAAGAATTCAGGCAGAGGCTCGCAGGAGCAGAGCAGAAGCTCAACGAGACTGTTAAATATGCACAGGCCCTGATGAATACAGTGAGCTCAGTGACCGACAGGATGTTTCCTGCCATCAGCTTCCTCGTGCTCATGATGTTTATAGGATTGCACATAAAAAAATACTGCAGAGACATGAAATACAAAAATAGGTTTATCAGCAGCAAGTTTGTTCATTTTGATGAGAAGCAGAAGGCGGAAGGAAAATCCCACGTCCTTCCCCTCACGGCAGAGGAGGAGCAGCTGTACACCTTCATTCCCTCCGCCCGTCCCACAACAAGAGAAGGGAAAGCTATGGTGAAATTTGGAATTCCAGTTGTCTCCCACTTTGTAGCTTGGGTCATATTCATAACTGTGGACGCCTTGCTGTACTGTTTTGTTGACATTGTTACAACAAGGTTATCAGAGCTGGAGCCATTCCATGTCCCTTTGTTAATGAGCATCAAAGTAAGTACAGTGTAGTAAATATTTATTTATTTTTTAAATATTTTCCTCATCTCAACCACAAAAGACTCACTTGTTTATCCTTGCAGGGGATTGCAACTTTAATTGGAATGCCTCTTGGACAGGAAAATCATGAAAAAGACTTTTCCTACTCTGTGACTCTGTTTGAGAAGCAGTGCCTCCCCAAACCCAAGTTGTTGCTATATAGTTCTGTAATTCCACTGACTGCCATCCTGCTCACCCTGCTTGTTATGGCTCTGATGGCAACCAAAGTCTCCCAGCTAAGGTTGATGGTCTGTGAACAGTTCTTCCCCTCTGCTGCAGAGGAGAGAGTGGAGTACCTCCACGGCAAAATCCTGAGGAAAAGATTCAAAATGAGAAAGGAGAAAAATGACTGCAGCCTCAGGTCATTTATTACCAAGGTGCATGTTAACATATTGCTTGAGAATAACTATTGCCAGCCAAAAAAAAAAAAAGCCAAATCTCTAATTATGTACTTTTTCTGTTCTTCTTCATCAGCCATATTTCTGGTTCCCGCTACTGTTTCATCCCAAAGAGGATCCACAAAGTATCCTGTGAGGAAAATCTTCTCCACTCTCTACAGACACTCTAGTGATGGTAGTGCTAGTCTTTGGTCGGCTGGTCTCACTAGTCTGGTGCAGACTGACAGATCAACATGGATGGTCCATGGATCTCGCGGAGAGAAATATCAGCCTTATACTTTAGTCTGTCAATGAGAACTTCTGAACCAAAGTCTCTATTTTTGCCTCGTCCGGGTAAACACTACAGTATATTGCAAACATGTTACATCAGGGCACCTACACCAAGAGCACCTTCTACGTATGTCTGACATTCAACCGTGTTTGATAAAACATCATTATCTGGCACGATAAGAATGTATTGGTATCTTGCACCATGGCAGTGTGGAGATCCAACAATATTTATTTATTATAATAATTATATTATTGGTTTCCTTTTGTTTTTTATTAAGCTGCTAATTGGGAGAGGGAGACCATTCTACTTAAGCCCATTCTCTGCATAAAAAAGTAAACCTTTGTTATTCTTTTTCTTTTTTCTTTTTTTTCCCTGTCCTGTCCGGCACTGTAGCACTCAGAATTATTGTCTGAAGGCCAAGAAAAATGCCCAGCAGATTTGTTTTCCCAAGTGGATCATTACAGCTTTACCATACTGGTCCACTTGACTGATCTTTATTTATTTATTTATTTATGTATTTAAAGTTTTAAGTTATTACAGTTGGAACAGACACGACCGGGGGATAAGAAAGGGAAAGACGCAGACAGGAGAAGTTCAAGAAAAGGAGAGGGAAAGATTAACAGAGGGGAAGAGGGACAGTGAGAAAAGACACTACAAATCTGCTAAAAGAAGAAAACAAGCAAAACGACAACAACCTCCCCACCAGCTGAAGCGGCCCCCAGTTCCATCGATGCACCAGAGGCCCCCCGCACCAGGGTTGGGCCTCCGTGCATGCACCCGCCCACAACCTCGGTGACACACCAACCAGGACCCAAGCCCCAAAGGTCCAGCCAGAGCCCCAGCCTGGAGGCTTAGCACGCCCAGAACCCCAAGTCCACTCTAGACCCACCCAGAGTTCAGCTAGACTACCAGGTCAGTAACCTTCGACCGCCAGCACAGACCCTCCTCCAGCCCTGCTGCAGGCAACCACCAGGAAAACACCACCCAAGAGCCACAGATCCCCATTCAGTTCAGTACCACAGCCCCCAGGTTGAGTCCCCCAAGAATCCCCAGACACCCCAAGCCTGTACCTACCCCCACATCAAGCGCAATAATGAAGGCGGGAAGACTAATATGATCTTTCAGACGGTCTCTATAATGGTTAGAATTAGGATTATTTTTATTTTTCCAGTTCATGAGGACAGTTATCATGGCAATGCATAGGTTGGTGAGAACCATGTGGGCTGTATTCATCTATGTAGTGACATCATCCAAGATGCCCAACAAGCAGACTAGAGGGAAGTCTGGAATGTTACATTTCAGATACTTTGATAAGTCTTCACATATCCAGCACCAAAACCTCTGAACTGGTGGGCAGAACCAAACAGCGTGGATGTAACTGTCAGGTTTATTGCCTTGACAGTGTGAGCAGTTGTTAGAAGATGTAAAGCCCATCTTGAATATCCGTTGACCTGTATAGTGCACTCTATGTAGTATTTTGTATTGTATTAATTGTAGACTGGAACAGACGTTTTGGTCTAAGATGACTGATAAATCCACTTCCCATTTTGCAAAGGGATATTGATTCATCTATTTTGGAGAGTGTCCAGTATATTTTAGACAGTAATTTGGGGTTTTAAGATTAAGAAATTGTACCACACTTGATGGTGTTTGTAATTCAACTTGATTAGGCTTACATTTTTTTTTATTATAAATTTAATTTGTTGATATTCTAAAAATCCTTTCTTGTTAATCCCACACTGTACAACTAGTCTGTCAAATGGAATAAAGTCCTCCTTCTAATATATGTTCCAAGGATTTAATTCCTTTACGACTCCAATCTGGGAGGTTAATCATATTATTTTTTTGTAGTATGTCAGTTTTGTTCCAGATAGGTGTACATTTGCATGGGATTAATGAAGACTCAGTCATTTTTAGAAACTCCCATTGTGCTGTCAGAGAAGAGCTGATGTTGACTCTTTTAAAACATACATGTAGGTTGGTCTTTGAGCTGATAAATGGTAGGTCCGAAATCTCTATATTATTGCTATATTATTGCATAGTGCCTGCTCTACATCTAGCCAGGGTGCATCTAAGAGTGATGTTTTAACCATCCCCAGTGTTGGTAAGGGTACTTTTAAAATTTATTCCACTACAGATTACAGAATACATGCCCCAAAATGTAGTTTGTAACGTATTTCGTTAAGTTACTCTGAATACTTTGATTACTTACTATATTGTCATGCTTTTTACAACTACATGAATGTACTTTTGCTGTGTGATTTATTAATATTACTGAAGGCTACTCGCCATACCAATACCACCTAGATTTTTAAATCCTAATATAAAATCAGTGCCTAGGGTGGACATATAGAAAACTTTCAATGTATGTTATTTCAAAATACATCATAATTGTTCTTAGTTACCAATACTTAAATATATATGAAAATAAAGGAGTAACAAGTCAGGTTTTTTTGAGGTAAGGTAAGTATACTACTACTATATACTATACTTAGTTCAGAAACTTTTGTTGGTTTAGCAGAAAAACAAACAATACCTATCCACTGAGTACCTCGTAAGTGTGAATATACATTTTGCGCCACGAGCCGTATTTTGGAGAGGCTTAACCTTGCCCAACTTCTTGGTACTTTAGGAGACACACATTATTAACATTATGACTGTAAGTCATTTTACGTACCGGAAGATAGAAAAGGATATTTAAGTAATAGAAAGTTCATCATGCACATCTTGCTAGTTTACCGCTTGTTGATTATTTTCAGTAAAGCTGGAATACCTCCAAAACTTCTGAATAAACCAGTACAACAACATCTGACTTTTTCTCTAGCACCATCTTATGATTGTACTGTAAGTGAAATGACATGGGTACAGGTGTTAGCCACATAAGGTATTAATTCTCTTGATGGTTTAATACCTAATGTGGATTATATGCAGTAGTTTGGGTTAGTGCTAATTAGTCTTTTTTTTTCAGCACACTTAACAAAGACAGTACATAATGCACATTATACTTGCTGAACATTAGCATATAAGCATCATCACTGTGAGTATTCAGCAGGCTGACCTCAGTGCTGGTATGACTGTAGGCACAACTGTGCTTCTGTGAACCATTTCTCCGCAATTGTTTTATTTTATATTTAACACTTATCAGAATAAATATGTACTCTGACTTTGTGCCCCAGTTCTCACCTGTAATCCACCACCTACTGTGTCATTATTATTCAGAAAACTAGAGCAGTATACTACGATTTATGGCATCACATGACAGCTCAGTCTACTAATTGATGATTGTGGTAACCGTGGAGCAATTAAAGACCATAAGCTAAGCGGTATTACCTTGATTCATCAGAGCTGCAATGAGCTCTCAGCAATAGGAAATACATACCTATTACTTACCTATTACATCATGTTCATTATATAACATGACAGAGGAAGAATTTTATTATGAATCAACCCCAAACTATCAGTTGTGATGGTTGCAGTCATTCCTGATATGAATAAACACCTAATTATGTTTGTTACATAAAATATCAAATAAAGAAACCACAGTTATAACCTCACAGGCTTCTGCATTTTACCTCTGTGCAGAATGTAGAACAGCGATATTTGCTTACATAATCTAAGACAGATGTCCTTTGCATGTGCAGTGAGCAGCACTGTCCTCTTCCTACTTATGCACTGTCACTGTTCATTAGCATCATGCAGGTGCTGTTTCTTCACTCAGCATAGGGACAGGTCACAGCCTACTGACTTTATAATGCAGACTGTGACAGGTGAGAAATGCAGTGATGTGTGAATAGGGAAAGGTAAAAACTGCTATTAATGTGTATTCCTCAGGGTAAATACTAAATACAGGTAAATACTATTAGTTTATTACTGTCTTATTGGTATATACACAGTTTTGAGAAATCCCTTAGGGTGTGTTTGTTCATTATGCATTAATATTTTGCAAAAAAAAAAAAAAAACTTCCTTTATTTAACAGCTTATGACAGATGTTTTAAGTAGTAGAAATCCTATACTATACACTACATGCTCAGTATATTTACTATCATTCCGTGTACTTAAATAATTAGTGGTACACACACGCTACTTAGTAGTATGCTCAAATCATATCACTCAGCTGCAGTTGGCGTCACCACTGGCTCAGCCTTGTAGGATTGAGGAAAGTCATGATTAATATATTTACTTAATATATAATTTCTGGCAAAGTGAGAACATATCCTTAGTAGCCACTACATTAGGTATACCTTGCAAAGGTAGATGCCCTTTTACCTTCATTCCTCACGGCACAGACTCAACAAAGTGCTGGAAACATTCCACAGAGATTTTGCTCCATATTAACATGACAGGACCATGCCGTTGCTTAAGATTTGTCAGCTGCACATCAGTGATGCAAGCTTTGGTTCCACCACATCCCAAAGGTGCCCTTTTGGCCTGAGATCTGGTGACTATGCAGGCCATTTATGTACAGTGAACTCACTGTCATTTTCAAGACACCAGGTTGAGATTGTTTCAGCCTTGTGACATGGCACATATCAGGCTGGAACCAGCTATAACAATGGTGTTACACTGTTATCCAACCAATAGCCATTTGGTTGAGTGGTTATTTGAGTAAGTCATTTGAAAGGTCTTTCTTCACCATTCTGATGCTCAGCTTGAAGTTCAGAATACTAGAATAATAGATACTTTGAGTTACTCCCATACTTTGGTTAGTTAAGTATACCTCTTCAACTGCAGGTTAAACATTTTCATTGCTGTTACAGTTAGCAAGACTAATTGATATCACCATGTTTGGCAAAACCTGATTCTTAGAAATACTGTGATCACTTAAAAAATACTTTGGGTTACACTAGTTAAAGTGTAAATATTTAGCATGAATCACTTCCTCTGTGTTTAAAGCTTGAAAACCCAAGTTATAATTATAATTTTTGTGTTAACTTGTATTGAAATGGAGTCAGGTCACCATTTTAAATAGGCTCACCATTCACTGTACAATACCCCGCCATCCCCCAACCATCCTTTGCACCGTTTAAGAAAAGAGGAAAGAAGCATTCTTGCTTGAGGATGAGTAGGCATTCTGTGACTCACATACTACCACTGACCCGTGTGGCAACCTGATAAGCTCACACTATGTCTCAACTGGCCCTGTGGCATAATAACACGCCAGCATGCCCGCCCCAATGGGAAGCTGCCACATGATGCTCGATGACAGCCGCAGACCTTTTTTTACCACGAGAAGGAATGAATGCAGTCCATACATGGGCATAGATGGAGTGTATAATAATGTGTGAGCCTGCTGAATATGCAAACACAGAGTCCGTCTGGGTCAGTGGAGTAAATCTTATTACTGCATGCATGTCAGTGTATTTTAATGAATATTTCATCAAAGGGAAAGGATGCTTTTGGGTGAGAGACAGTTCTGTTACCAGTGGCAACTGGCATTTTAGAAGATGGGGGGTAAAAAATGCAAAAACATGCTGTGAAGAAGAAAACTCAGGCATAATTACACACAACTAAAAATGCTGATTTACTATTGTTGTAGAGCACAGAACACAATATACAGTGAAATTGGGTTTTTTTTCTATTTAGAGACTTTTCATTTACTAACCAGGAACTCATGCATAAACCTGATTTGCATTTCTTATGGTGAGTTGCGTTATTACATAATGGTGTTAGTAATAAATGTATAGTTTGCAGCAGCAGAGTTGGTTTTTGTGATCTGTGTACTGAACAGAGCTGGCTGCAGATAGAGCTGTATGTGACTCAGTTTCCTCTTCCAGCGGAGCATTGACTCAGGCAGAAATTCAACATGTTATAACCCTCATATGCTTGAAATGCAAAAAGCTACTCCAAAGAAGGTTGTCTTTGAGAAAACACTTGTTGTTTGTGCAATGGGTAGCTTCTGGGTTGCACTGTTGGAGATTTAAGGTGCCCTTTAAGTTCTCAGGTATATGTTCAGACAGAAATGACTTTGCCTTCATATGGCTTTCTGGTCACAGCTGTAGGTTTCCTCACCTGCAGGTCAAATACAAACAGACAGAAACATTAGGTCATCCTGTGCGTGGTACCTACTCCCAGTCTGGTTGCTTCAAGTTCATAATTCTGAATTAACTACGAAAAGTGTTTTACAGCTAAGCAGTCCTGCCAGTGTATGTCCTCTGTGCAATTCATGATCTGCACTTGGAATAGACACAGGAAAATATCAGTTTTAGCAAATATCAGAAGTAGACTGAGTCAAAATCACACCCCGGTGTCCTGAGTCTGTAGTCTCCTGTATAGTTCATCTTATTGAGATATAGTTATTTGCAATATTCTGGGTAATTTAATCTAAATTTTTATGCTTACAGCATATATGACGCTACAACCAGCATCCAGTTTGCTTACCTCAACTGACCATAAATAGTAAATAAAAGAGGGAACAGTTAGGCTAAAGGCTTTTACACACCAGATGTGTAAAAATGGTGTGAATATTTTGTGTGTTAAAGATATTTTTCAGACTCACCTATGAAAGCTATCGTGATACAGCTTGAACTCTTGGACCCTCTCATGAGAACTGGATGAACCCAGAATCTCTGTTTCAGGACCAGCTAATCATCGCTTGATGTCAACTTGATTTTTTTGAGTGCATTTTTTTAAAAGCAAATGTTTTTGCAAAATCGCAACACTTTTGTATATGTATGTGTATACATTACCCATTAAGTTCACATCCAAAAAATGTGGAACTTCAGTGACACTTCTGACGCTAAGGCTTTACTAACCTGCTCCCGCTGCTTGATTCTTTTGTAAACAAACTCAGAAAATGGTTTTCTGTGGATGAACTGGCCATGTCCTGGTGACACCTTCAGCTGCCCATCCTCATACACCACTTTGCCTCTGGAGATGGTAATGACAGGTACCCCATGACACTCCATACCCTCAAAGATGTTGTAGTCCACAGCCTGGTGATGAGTCTTGGCTGATATTTTCCTACATAAAGATACATTGGCGGCTTTAAAAACAGTCAGTGGAGGCTTTTTATGAGCTGAACTCATTGGTCACATGTAGCCTGCGTTAGATAATTGCTGGATGCTTTCTGAATACCAAAGAAAAGGATAAATCTATTGTGAAAACTTAATGCAGTCCATCCTCATCTGAAACTGTTTGAATCAGGCCAAGATGTACTTGCAGTTTGTTCACTGTGCAGCAGTAATATAATGTATTATTCAAAACTTTTGCTCATGTGAGGCTCTTAAAGGCTTACTAAGCACATACACTAAGCTTCTTTCAGACAATAAAAAGGCACCTCAACATTTTCACTGCTGCCTATTACATTATTGTGGCATCTATCCAAAGGCTGCTGCATGAGCACTGCCACATAATATTGCAGCATAGCCAGTATCCAGATATAAAAAAAGACTGTGCAAGCTGGAGCCTGATGGTAAATATGAACAAAGAAACACAAGAGCGGCAACATTTTTCAGTTCTCAGCAAAATAAATTTAGCATAGCAGTGATGGAGTTTAGTAGCAGAAATTATTAAAGTAATTTAAATGGTGTACAATGACAATGCTGGTGTTAAATGTACACATGTCGAACTTTGAAACAGATGGCCTACAGCAGCAGAAGACCATATTGGGTACCACGCCTGTGAGCTAAGGACAGGAAACTGGGGCTACAGTTCACACGGGCTTGCCTGGTTTGATTTATAAAGAAATTATAGAATTTCTTTGTTTGTTAGGTTTTAGTTTCTGGATTAAAATGTGAAAAAGGTACACCTGTTCAACCAGTAGCTGAACAGGTGTATATGATCAGTCAAACACATGAGATTCACCCAATATATTTAGGCATGTTGACAAACTTCTGAATTTCTGATGTATACAGTATCAAATTAATGGGAGTTAATGTGAATTTGTGGCTGTATTATCAGACAGATTCCATATAATTACTAACTTGACCCCATTCAATCAAAAACTGAAACCAAAGTCACTTTTAAAGTTGGAATTGACTGGACCAACAAACAAAAATATAAGAGAGAGAGGAGTGGGCAATCTGCAGAAAATGACTGATCACAGCAGCTTTAAGTTACAAAATGTATATTTGCACAACTACGTGAAGTAAGTTGATTAGGACTTGACTGAGCCTTTCTGTAAACTGTAGAAAATCTCTTCATAATAAAAGTATGAATGCTTTGCACAGTACAAACTGATGATGTCGAACAAATAAATCATATTTGAGTGAAAGACCAAGTCAGCAGGGAACAGCAAAGTAAGTGTGACTCAGCTGCTTCCATGAAATGCACCGGATGTCTTTCTTTCTTTTTTTTTCATTGACCCCTTTTACTCTCCATTCACAAACATGTTTCCTGTGGATTTGTGAAGCCAGACACCAGCCTAGTGTGCACAGACAAAAACAAGATGTGTCCTCATTATTCAGCTCACCCAATTATGAGAAACAAGTCAACTGAGTGAGCTTCCTAGGGATTTGGTTTTTTTTGTGGGGGGGAGGCGGTTATGCAACTGTTTGTGGCCCCTGGTCCCGGATGTTATGAAGTGACACTTGTGCTCACGGCAAATTAATTACACAGTTTCACAGATGAATTCACTGTGCAGCAATCAAATACAATGCGCTCTCATGCTTGAAAGTCATTATGACTTCCACAGGCATGCACATATGGTAAAGACACAACTTAAATGGACAGCATAGTAAACAGGTGATGTCCAGGAGTGACAGGTCAGAGAGGAAAGACATACTGCAAAGCACTTCATAGTAACAACTTATTGGTCCCTGACACAATCTTTGTGTGTGTGTGTGTGTGTGTGTGTGTGTGTGTGTGTGTGTACGGGTTCGTACTATCCTGGTGGGGACCAAAATCTGACTTTTACTATCCTGGTGGGGACTTTCTGCACCGTGGGGACCAAAATCCAGGTCCCCTCGGGGTTGAAAGCAATTTTCACACTCAAAATGCGGTTTTACTGTCAGGGTTACAATTAGGTTATGGTTAGGTTTAGGGTAAGGGTTAGGGTTAGGCATTCATTTTTAATGGTTAGGGTTAGGGTAAGGGGCTAGGGAAAGCATTATGTCAATGGGATGTCCCCACGAGGATAGCAAACCAGACATGTGTGTGTGTGTGTGTGTGTGTGTGTGTGTGTGTGTGTGTTATTATCAGTAAATTCATTTACAGAAATTACATTGGGGTTCAATGTGCTCTTCATCAACTCACATCCACAGTTGGTTAGATCCCTGAGGGACGCAGCCCAGATCCTTCAGCAATCAGAGTGGTGCATTGCTATTTCCAGGTTATATAAGATTGTGCTACAGTACACATGATGCTGGAATGCAAACTGTCTTCGTTTGTGCGTGTGCTTCACACAACAGCTCAAATAATACAACACAATCACATGACCAGTTTTGCGATATTCTGAGCACATTCCTGAAAACAGCCATAACGCCGTGTATTCTGCACGAAGGAAATTGGTTTAGCTCCCACATGAAATATTCGTCAGTTTCAAAATTCTCACCATGACCCATCAGCATCGTCTCACTCATGCCTTGTAGATGGAGCTTATGTAAGTGTGTTAAAATCTTTTACTAAAAATATAAAATTACCAAACATAGAAAAAAGGAACCATTTCAAGATTTTTTTTAATAGAGTGATGAATTTCATTCATATGTAAATTGTGTTATGCTTTAATTTGCAGCTATAGATAAGTGATGACATACACCGACTTTTGGATGGAGCATAGACGTAATCAGCTTATGTGGAGGGTTAGTGAGTGCGTTAGTGTTGACGTGGCACAGGATGAAAGATATAGCTCTTCTCTTTTTAGGTGCCTGTATCTGTGGCCTACATGCTTTACAGCTAAACTTAAAAACCTTATCTTAGTTAGTGAAGTGCCTGACAACCTTAAGACATGCTCTCAAGTGTGCCAAATGGTTCAGCATCACCGTGTGATGGAGCTGTGATGGAGACAGTGGCGATGTTACCATTTTTAACATCAGGATTTGCATTCATCATGCACTTTTAAAACTACGTACATTAGCTGAGGGCTTTCTTTCACTGCTCGATTTCTAAAGATTTCTTCCAGACTGCTGAATGACCTGAGCTGGAGTTCTCACCTGGTCATCCTTGGGTCCCATATAACCACATCAGCATCCGAGTTCTTGGCGATTCGGCCTTTCTGCGGGTAGAAGTTGAAGATTTTTGCTGCGTTGCTGCTGGTGACAGCCACAAATCGATTCTCGTCCATTTTGCCACTATGCTGAGGGGAGGAGAAAATGCACAAAGCACCCAGTTTGAGTTAGGGGGCCACACTCGATGACAACAATACACAGAATTAGCAGACAAAAGGTCAGTGCTTAACTGTGCTGCAAGCAACTCATTTCTGCCAAAATATCATCTAATGTGTGATTTGTAAGCACTGTTGCACAAAGTAAATCTTTCCAGTGGCCTTGGGGCAGCTGAGCCGATACACAGTCCCCACAACAATGGCCAGAAAATGCAGTGCTTGCAATCGTGCAGCCATCTGCAGCTCTGAGAGTTTATTGTGTGTTGCAGGAAAAAAGAAATACGCATATCATCCAAATAATTGTGAGAAAAGTAGAATTATTAATATTTGATAGTAAAAACAGTAACCCAGCATTAAACATCATGGCACGACGTCATGAATGCAAATGGGCCGGTACAGAGTCAAAAATGTGTATTTGCTACTTTTTGTTATGCGAACATTAACCACATGGCATCTTTAAAACTTGTTGTCAAGAAACCGGTGCTTTAAAAAAAGACAACTAAAAAAGTGAGTATATCCTTAGTACTAACCACTCCTTTTTCCCAGATGACAGACATTCTGTCCTCGACACCGTTCACACCGTTAGGGATCTTGGTGAAGTCGTCCTTGCCCAGGGCTTTCTGGCACACAGAGAAGGTGCAGTTGTCCGTCCCTGTCACGCTTAAATCATCACTGGCACAATTAACAGAAGGAAAAAGATTGTTATGTCCAAACTGATGATGGAATAACCTAAAAAATGTATCAGTAACCTTGAGGGTCACTGTGGTCAATTCTAAATCCTCATTCCCAAAAAAGTTGTGACAGCATGTAAAATTATCAAATCTTATAAACCTTCATTTTATTCACAATAGAATATAGAAAGCTCATCAAATTTTTAAACTGAGACATTTTTACTATTTCATGGAAAATATTAGTTCATTTTGAGCTAATTTGGAACTAACGTATTTTGCAACTAATTAAGTTAATTGACAAAAGTCAGTAATGAGACTGGGTATAGAAAGAGCATCTTAGAGAGGCAGAGTTTCTCATTAGTAAAGATGGGCAGAGGTTCACCAATCTGAAAAAAAAAAACTGTACGAATTGTGGAACAATTTGTGAATAATTTTCCTAATAATTGCTAAAGCTTTGAATATTTCATCATCTACAGAAAAATATATAACTAAAAGATTCTGAGAATCTGGAGAAATCTCAGTGCACAATCGATAAGGCTCAAAATTAATATTAGTTGTCCCTGATCTGCAGGCCTTCAGACGGCGCCGCATTAAAAACATGAATGATTCAGTCATAGGAATAGCTGCACAGCCTCAAAAACACTTCCAGAAATCACTGTTGTTAACACAGTTTGTCGTACCATCCAAAATTGCAAGTGAAAGTTCTGTCATGCAAAGATGTCATATGTGAACATGATCCTAAAATGCTAAAATCCCCACCTTCTTTAAATCCAACAGACGTGGTATTCAATGTTTGCGCTGCAAAAATTGCTCTTTGTGCCTCTATCATTTTAAAGATATTAATAAAAGTTTCTCAAAGGTCAATTTGGTTGACCTTGGATGAACAATTTGACCAAACAATCTTTGGGGTATTTTTATCACATGGAACAATGACAGATACAAACTATGTATTTTTTAAGCTGTTTAGGGTTTGATGGTCCAACCTGAGGCCTGCTGGACCTAACTCGTCAACAGAACCTCTGATTCTGGTCCAACTGATACGCACCAAGTGGCATGCTTTTAAATTTCTTCAGAAATGTTCTTTTATTAATATTTTTAAAATGATAGCAGCACAAACAAAAACTGTAGCAGCATAAACCAGCACAAACATAAATTTTGTCTGATTTGGATAAATTTGTATTAGCTGCTTCTGAGTGGGATCACGTGGGATTCTGAACTTCTATACTCTCATAGCCTAAAAAATCTGTAGCTGTAGCCAAAATACAAACCGAACTGAATTTCAGTTCAACTCAGTTTCATTTATATAGCACCAACTCCCAACAACAGTCGCTTCAAGGCGTTTTATATAAGTAAAGACCCTACAACAATAGAGAAAAAATTCCAACAATCTGACTATACCCTATGAGAAACCACTTGGTGAAGGTGGGAAGGAAAAACTCCCTTTTAACAGGAATAAACCTCCAGCAGAACCAGGCCCAGGGAGGGGCAGCCATCTGCCACGACTGGTTGGGGGTGCGGGGAGAGAGACAGGAAAAAACACACACTGCACTGAATAAAAACCACCAGCAAGCAATATTGCTGGACTTTCAGTTATACCTACTTAGCTAGTAGGTCCATAAGGTACCCAGGTGTGGTGGGGTCAGGTCTAAGCGGAGGACCCATGACAAAACCAGCAGCACGGGCCCAGTCTTTGTGCCAATAGTGGGTACCATCAGTGCCCAAACCAGCTGCAACTGGCTCCCCAAACACTACACGCCCTGTTCAGAAAGAAAGAAAGAAAAAACCTGTGTTGGATGTTTACTAAAATCGAGTATACTTTATCTGCTCGAGAGCAATCAGAAACCTCATGCTGAGATAAAATTCTCAGTGGCTTTTTTTTGCCATGGCAACAAAAAACAAAATGTGGAAACACTGTATAACTCAATATTTTATTAAAACATAAAACAAAGAAAACTGAAACCAGTTTTGAAGCTCATCACCTCTCAGCCTCACCCTCTTTAAACAGCAGGTGGGAGGAGTCCACACTCACCATCTCTGCGTGCGTTAGACACAACCTTGGCGGCAGATTTACTCATGACATGAACCACATAGAGCGGGCAGTTGACAGCATGGGCGATGGTGATAGCTCGCTGGGTGGCTTCGGCCTCCACCTCTTCTGGCCGACACAGTTCATGGCCCTCTGGTCCTGTGATGCCCATGGACAGCATCTTCTTAGCCCCCTGTCAGTTCACAGCATGGACAACAAGTCAGGATTAAAGGTTAAAGGAGATGGAAGGTTAACACGGCACAGTGTCACTTCAAGGCAGAGACGGACTGACCAGGCAAAGACAGTCGGATTTATACTTGATGAATCTATATTGATTCGATTAAAATAAAATTTGCTACTATTCACTACATGTGAGTGCCTTACTGTAGTGCTGGCAAGACATTTAACACACTTCCAAGCAGCAATAATACAGTATTCATGTTTCTCTGAGCAACAGCAGAGCCACATGAGTTGTTGTTGAGTATTTGCTTCCCCCTGGTGGTAGTTTTTTGCCATGACACTTGAAAAAAAATGTTGAAAAATAAACATAAGAAATAACAGATCTTTCTCATAGTGGGGATTTTGACTGTCTGAATGTAGCTGCAGTTCTGTCTAATATTAATAGAAATGACATCATTAATTTCCAATTCATGTCAATTCAGTGAGCCACCATGACTATTCCTATCCCTCTGGAACTTAAACACCTTAACTGAATAGATGCTATTAATTATACCTATGCTTATCCTGACATAACTTGTCAAAATATCTGTGGGGAAGGTTTCTGGTGACAGATAATGAGCGGGATTTCATCCTTTTTCCTTGGCATTGCTCCAACATCGCGTGTCACAGGGCTTTCAACCAACCTTCTTCATCTTCTTCTTTCAGGGGTAACAGCAGACCATCTGCCTCCATCCCAACATATCCCTATCCTCTTCTGTCAAACCAGTCCTCTGAATGTCTTCCTTTACTACATCCATAAACCTCCTCTGAGGTCTTCCTCTTTCCCTCCTGCCTGGTAGCTCCACAAAGTTCCAGTATATCCACTATCCCTCCTCAGCACGTGTCCAAACCATCTCAGACCTGTCTCTCTATCTTTGTCTCCAAACCGCTCAACCTGAGCTGTCGCTCTGATGTACTCATTTCTAATCTTGTCCTTTCAGGTCACTGCCAATGAAAATCTTCAGCCCTGCACACCTCCGGCTCAACCTTGTGTCTTTTTGTTAGCTTTACCGTCTTCAAACCATACATCATAGCAGGTCTCACTACCATCTTGTAAACCTTCCCTTTCACTCATGCTTCTGTCATTCTGTCATAAATTATCACTGACATTCGTCTTAATCCAGCCTGTACTCTCTTCCTTACTTCTCGTGCCATTGCTTTGAATCGCTGACCATCCATAGACTCATCTTGCCTTCACTACCACTACTCCTTGGATGTTCACCTTTCCACCTGTCTCCCTCTCATTCACACAAATGTAATGTGTGTTGCTTCTACTAACTTTTAATACTTTTCCAGAACATACCTACTGCATGCTCACTATAGATCACAATGTTGTGTGCAAACATCCTGGCTGACCTCATCTGTCAGTCTATCCATCACCACTGCAAACAAGAAGGGGCTCAGAGCCCATCCCTGACGTAATCCCACCGCCACCTTGAACCCTTCTGTCACTGCACTTCTCACCACTATTTCCCTGTCCTCATACATGTCCTGCACAACTCTCACATACTTCTCTGCCGCTCCTGTCTTCCTCATTCAGCACCACAGTTCCTCTCTGTTCCTCACAGCCACAGTGTTTGTTATTCTTTGGACACAAAATGAAGCTTAGCTGCCGTCAGGGTGAAACATTAACTTAGCATTCCTTCTGGGCTCTGGTGTGTTTATACTCTGACACTGATTACCTGAGCTGCACTTACAAAACCTTCACTGACAGAAAATCAAAAACAGCATATAGGCTTGTGTTGTTATGACACAGGGTTTTGTTCAGCTTTAGTATCTCACCACGCTTAAGCTATTTCATTTCTCAAGTTAAACTCTTGATATTTTACAAAAAATAACCATATTGCTTAAGTTTGGAATGTCAAATATCAGATCTACTTTACTATTAGCAACTTTTTCCCCCTGTACAGTATAGGCAATAAGTAGCTGTAAGAAAAAAACAAAAATTGTAGCTCATTAATACAAGCAACTTCTTTTTCATTTGTTTTGTGTGGTTCACACCAACCTCTGCAATCAAATCTCCATTCTCAGCATGAACCTGAGCTATGGCTCCGACCTCCTTACACTGAGCAAAAGCAGCATATAGCTCAGAATCCTGCAGCATAAACACATCTTTATAGGCCATAAACATCTTGAAGGAATTTACTCCTTTCTCTCTGGCCAGAGTCTCCATCTCTTTCTTGACCTAAAAAAGAAAAATGATTGTAATAAGGGAGACATGTATGGAGCTCTGGGGAAAAGGGGGCTGCAATATTTGGACTGGGCAAACCTACTTGACCTAGTGTCACTAGTTTTAGTGTCTAGACAGTAAATACTAGTAGTATACTAAAACAAAAGGATTCACTCTCATTCACCTTGTCACTCCACCATGTGACCGCAACGTGCAACGAGTAGTCGCAGCAAACTTTGGGATCAGCCATCTCACGCCAGCGGTCATGAGCCTCGAGAAGAGACTTGCCCTTCTGGGGGATGACAAAGTCCAGGATCATTGTGGTCCCTCCTGCCAGAGCAGCCTGGTGAAATGCACACATTACCACAGAGAAGTAAGTAAATGATTAACCTGTAAAGTAGAAAATGCTGGAAAAAAAGTGATTTGAGTGTGGATACTAGTCCAGATGTTAAAAACAATCACCTTTGTGAATGGTGCCTGAACAAACAATGTTTCCTTGAATTAAAGCTGTTGTCAAATACTTATGGAGCAAAACTGCATGTTGATGCTGTTTTAAGACAGAGGTGATTCTCAGGTTACTGTAGTGTTTTATTCATATTTTGTCCCATATTCTCCTTCTTTTCAGAAATTTGATTCTACTCTCAAATTCCAAATTCAGCTTTTGATTAAAAAACAAAATAGGACTTGCATCCATCGCATGCACTTCCACTTCCACTCATAATAGGTGAAGGTGATTACTCTTACTACCAGCTTTTTTGGTTTGCTAAACATAGCCAAACATATCTTGCCAAGCAAAATGAAATGAAAATGACAGATTAATTTTAAATGAAACTACTTTGGTTCCAATATGGAAGTCGTCCACAGCTCTGGTTCCCATGAACGCCAGTTCCATGTGCGTGTGCGTGTCGATGCCGCCGGGGATCACCAGTTTATCGGTGGCATCAATGACTCGCACTCTTTTTGGAATCTGAAGATTCAGTCCAACCGCAACTATTTTCCCATTTTCGATGTAGACGTCGCTGATCACGGAGCAGTCCTCGTTCACAACTTTGCCCCCTTTAATCAGGATGCCGCTGGGCTCTTCCATTCCTGCTCCGCGCAACTCAGAGTGTTAGGACTGCGTAAGGACAAAATTTGCGCAAACTGAACCGATCTCTGCGCTCTGACGCTGATGTGTGCAGTGGAATCCAGAAGCTGTGCCAAAGAAGCTACGCAGGTCAGCTCCAAAGTTCATATGAGATATCAAAGGACAGAAACGCCCCAGGTCAGTATTTCGCTAAAGTTAACCCAAAGAGATTTGGCCTTCTTAATAATGATTTATACTAACTCGTTATGCATAAGAATATGTGGAGAATATCATAGAAGTCTTGGATGGACTGACTCACTGTGAGCCAAAACTGAGCCGATGTCTTTAATAACTAAGTAACTGTTCCATATGTAAAATATTAAAATGTGTAGCATAAGTTTTCTCATAATGAAAAGCTGAGAAAATCACTAAAACGGTTATTTTTTCTGAATTGTTATTAATCAGTTCAGTTTAATCAGTTTTGTGTCAGTAAACGTAATTAAATCATACGTTCAGTTCACAGATTAATTTCCTTTTGCTTGCAGAAATAATGAAACTTTAAGGCACAGTCTCAGGGGCCCTCAGGAAGAAAATCTAGCCCTGCACTCTGAATATGATATTGTATATCAGTTATTTCCAGTAACTAGCTTCATCTTACTGAATACTGTTGTTGCCTTGCACTCATAAAGACGTCATAAATTGATATAATAGTTATCTAAACTCTATATTTGCAGAAAAAGCCCTGCATAGAAACATATGAGGTAATTTAGACCATTGTGTTTTAACTTTTACAGTCAAAATTTATTGAGTATTTGGGTAGAAATTTGGAATCCGTCACTATGATAGTCCTTTTATATTAGGATTCTATGTATCTAAAACCAAAGATCTGCTTTATTTCCATCTCCTCACTAATTTATAACTACACTTGATTCAGAAACAGAAAAGGACAATAGATCCCTCTAGTAGGAACAAATTCTAGAGTAACGTTTCATCAAATCACCAAACACACTGTGGTCACTGACGTTATAGTGCTTTAAAAAATATATGTTTCAAGGTATCATTGGGAAAATTGTACTTTTTGTGGTTCCATTATCTCAGAGATCAATGCCCCGAACCTTTACATCCCACACATTACTATTGCCAAAATTTTCCAAGATGTTCAAGCAGCTGAATAGAAATATTAGTTACCTCGTAATGTAAAAACTGTGAGATGTGTATGAGTGGTGTCTTTTTCTAGAAAGATCCCGTGTAAAGCAACGGCACTGTTTACTTAGACATATTAGATGTACAATCTCAAGTCTTTGCACTGGAATTTTTTTTATTTTTTTTTTTACAAAACATTTCTGAACATGAAAATAGTATTTTAGTTTTTAGTGTTTGTAGTTTTGTGTTACACTGTACAAGCTTCCTTTAAGCAAACAAAAAGCAAACCTATGAAAACCTAATAAAGGACATTTGTCTCCCTGACACAATATTCAAGGGAAATGCAGTTTTAAAGCAGTTATGGACCACAAACATGGAGGTTAAGGATGTGACAAACATACAGAGAATTCAAAACAAAGATACAATAAAAATGTATAAATATTATCATGTCTCATAATACCACAGTTTGTAAATATGAATAATTTTTTTTTAAATAATACCACATTACAAAAGATCATATATCAAGAGATGTTGAACAATCCACTGGCAAAAGTTCATTTTTCACTTCCTGCTACCAGAAAAAGAGACTTCAGCTTCAGTATTAAAAGCAAGTATGTCACCTCTGTTTCTAGATAACTGTTTGAAGGCACACATTTTGACTTGTGGAAACAGTGGCAGCAGCAGTAGCACACATATATTAAATCAGTAACAGTGGAACACCTGGAGAGCATATCCTTTGGAAGAGCGTGGTCATTTGCTAAGAAAGTCTTTGACTTCCACCACCAATAAATAAACACATCTGTTGGAACTGTTTATATTTAATATAAAGGGAAAAAAACCCCAACACAGCAGGCTGCTGATAATGCCGTGATATCCCTAGAGCATGCAACTGCCTCTCTTTCATGAAGAGTTGTTAGCCACCGGGAGAGATTAATATTTTACTGCAGTGGATTGGTTGTCTTCGCTGCATCAGTCCAGACAACTTTTTCCCATCCATTAGTGTATTACGAAAACAAGACACATCGGAGAGACAAAGATGCATGCACTGGCGAGATAAGAGCACGCACAAGGCTTAGGAACACCTAACCTTCACAGTTGCAATAAACAATAACATGTGACTTAAGAGGATTTACATAAGATGAGAGGAGTAATCAGAGGGAGTGAAAAAGCAATGAGGCAGCAATGGCATCTCCTCAAAAGTCTCTGTGTTGCTGAATGAGGGAAGTTGCCATTCTGCTGGATTTAGAGCAAGGCTGTTGTTATCATTTTATTTCCTCCACCGGCACTACAAACCAACACAGATGTCACTTTCTTTTATGACTGAATTGAAATTCAGCGAGCGCGGCTTTGAGTGTTGACATGGTAAAAACTCTGGCATTAGAAGGGCATAGCATGCACAAAAAAGTGACATAAGATAATGCTCAGGCAGATTATCAGTGCTCTCCGCTCAGGCAGCGAGAGGCTTGTTTACTGCGTTTGTAGCACAAATCCACATATCACATTGCAGCTACAGCAAATGTGCGTTAAAGATACTACAGATGTGAGGAAGAAGAAAAGAAGATCACGCAGCGGTTAGACTGGAATTTCTGTAAATGATTTATTGAATTTCTGCTGGATAATCACAGTAGATTTTAATGCAAAGGAAATGAAAATCGATCTTCCATGTTTTTAGAGCTTCCATCTTCAGGAAGATGATCATTAAAAATCCCAGCAGAAGAAACAGCACACTGTCTCTTGTTGCTGCCACCATGTCCATCCTCCAGTACTGTAACACACCTGCAAAGTAAATAGAGAAAACTCAGATAATCAGTGGACAGCATCCCCACCCATGTCCTGTAATTTATATCACCTCCTCTCTTATATGGCATATGCTGAAAGGGATCATGCTAAAGAAGAGGAAGATTCCACAGGGTGCATCCCACTGATGACTAACCCACTCATCCATCAGCGTGCTACTACAGTTTTTAAACATAACCACTACTTGGCATTTTTGATTCAACAGAAATGTAGCATAACCATCTGCACACTTTCATTCACAACACAGGCTGTGCATAAGTTTCACCCTCTGCAAGTCCTTTCACGCCTTGCACACAGTAACCAACAACACTTGCATGCTGCTTGTAATCAATTTATAGCCACAGCGTTATTGTTTCAAGTGTTTTTCTCTATAGCTGATACACTGTATTTGTAACAGTTTCATTTTAATACACATTTCAATAATCCTGCTCTTATTTTTAAATTAAATAATGTATTATATTTGAAAATTCATGACCAGTAATTAACACGATTCTGCTTCTGACTCTGGATATTCATGCAAACAAGCAAATGGCCCAGAATTGCATTTCCACTAATTGCAGCCCAGATGGCAGTGTTCTCCTCAGGTTGGAATGAAAATGTGACCTGATGTTCTGACTGCTCAAATGTTTTATGGTACAATAACAAAAATGCTCAACACAATTATGTGATATGTTGGAACAAAAATAATATACATATGTACTCAAAGCAGATATTTATATAATCTGACAGTAGGCTGTGGTTTAAAGAAAAACATTTATGTAATTCCAGGTGCAGGGCTGGGGACATTTTGGAAATATCTGTCCTTTTTTATTTGCTGTCTCTGTGTAAAAATGTGGATCATGAATGTGCAGCTGAGTTGTGCTGACAAAATATTTTTAAAAAGAAACAAATTTTTAAAAAAAATAGCAGATGCATTACAAATATTGAATTATACATTTAGTGGTAATTTGGAGCCCTAAATTAATTTTTTTTTTTTAATCCATGTAAGAAGGCTTCAAATGTGACATTAAGTGAAGTCAGATTCCCTGACACGTTGCCTGCAAAGACACTAGGAAGTCTGCAGCTACTTCAAAACATTTGTCAGTCACATTGTTGGAGCTCAAGCATCACAAGGCAGCTGTTAAGCAGACTCTAAAAATGTTAAGCTTCCAACAATGGGAGGCAGAAAATGTGAAGGGAAACAATTAAATTACGCCTTGCATGAAGTTTGCTTTTCATTTTGTGAGGCAAATTTAGTGCCATGGTTAATCACTATGCTGTTGAACACGATTTGCAAAAATATTCAAGAGCTTTATGTGCCTCAGTGCCCCTTCTGTATTGAAAAATAATGGGCCTCTATCCAATTAAAAACTGCATTAAATCTCTAAAGTATTACATGCACTTTACTGGTATCTCTCTGATTAGGCTTTTCTGCATGTGCAGATGCTGACAGCACACTGAGAAAGGGAGCTCTGACTGACTGCTCCCTTTTAAATCTAGTTCAGGAGCCCAGGATTTTTTCTGGATAATGAAGGTGTGTGCATGCATGAAAAACACACAATGAAAAAAAAAAGAGATATTTTTGCATCAAAATCACCAATCTGTAAGAAATTCTCTCTGAAGGCTCATCATTTTAAACATAAAACACGTGTACACACATAGAAAAATCACATTAACAGAAAATGAAAACCCTGTTTCATTCAATCTCACTGTCAACATTTCATCTTTCTCTATTTAAACTGCGCTGTCAAATTATTCAGTTTTGGGTTTTTGTGGGCATTTTACCAAAAACAATATGATATCTGAACAAAAACCTCCATGAATGAGGATGAGGATGAATGCTCCTCATCTCAATAATATCTTTTGGATTTGTTTGCGTTCATCGCAGCCCTTCTGTTTTGATCCTACCATCGATAGGCAGTGATTCATAGTTTTGCAACGGAGGCACCAGTCCAACACGTGAATGGGTGATTTATGTGACCATCTGTTTTGTTTCGATCATAATTTGATCATCTCTTTTTGTGGGGATGACTTTCCATGTCAAGACCCATTTTGTTCCACTCTCAAAACTCACACGCACGTTACGGGCTGCGCATGTGCACGTGTGCACGCCCACGCACATGCGCAGCAAACTTTGGAATAATTGAGCCACCCCTCAAAGCAACAGCAGCACATTTACACCCTCATCCTTTAAAAAAAAAAAAAAAAAACTGACCAAATTATGATTACAAGTAACAAGTAGGAGAGTTGTACAACTGACTCACTCCCACTATCTATTTATGTTAATTAAAAGATTTGCAACTACATGTGTCTGCAGATAATCAAAATGTCTTCTGCAGCAGCACTCCCAGATGCATCGGCACTCCAGAGCTCATTTGCTTGCTGCGATCTCATGTTTGTTTAGAATTAATCAATCTACCCACAATTGAGTTAATTAATTAGTGTTTTAATGCTACTCTTTATAATTGCAGTCAGATGAGTCTGCAGACAAAGCAATCACATTAATGCAAATACAACAGATAATTGTTATCCAAACTTCCTCGGCAGCAGCAGCAGCAGCAGCAGCAGCAGTAGCAGCAGCAGTAGCAGGGGGTGAGAGCTCTTACTGTACTATAGAGCTCATTCTGTTAAAGCACTAGATGGCACCATTGAGCAGAGTTTCTCCTCTGGTCCTCTTGTCACATCCTTGATATTGTTCAATTAGCTGTCCTATACTGTCCTCACTGAGTGGGTGCACATATGCATTGAGGGATAGATGACACGAGGCTACCCGTGATAGCCTCGCTCACAGATGAATGCCTATCAAAGTGCCGCAGCAGCGAAACGAGAGGTCAACCTCTCCAACTCATGCAAACGCGTGCTGTTTAAAAAAAAGAAAAAAAAATAGAGGAAAAAAAAAGTGGCATTCTGCATGTATCTAGTGCAAATCACAGGGAACATTTTGTGCATGTCTCCCTGCCCCCTGATAATGTTTCATTTGAGTTTTCACAAGAGGTATCAACAGCATGACCTTAGAGGCTTCTTTCACTAAATGTCAGAGGCTGTGTTCTTTTCAGGAACATTTTCCACAAAGGTTACTCAGTGTGCTGCGAGCACCCATTCCACTGCATCTATATGGGAATGAAGACATTAGCTGCTTCATGCAAGCAGGTTTGTATCACTGCTGGACACAGGAGGGTAAAAATAATGGAGTGAATAATGCATGCTGTCAGTGTCTGGTTTGCCTCGTTGAAGTAGCCAGTTTCAAGCGACAGAGGAGAAGTTTCGCTTTTTGTTTGCATTGTTACCCCTCAGAACTTTTCAATCATTCAAATTTTATTCACCGCATCTTCATCATCATTATCGTCGCCATCATCACCATCATTAACCGCAGCTCATTTCTGCATTGCATGGGCTTTGTAGAGTACATTCTTGTTTACCCAGTTCCTGGTGTTTTTCAGGAATATGCTTGTATCATTCGGCAGCCTCTCAGCGAGAGCCATTATTCCCTCATCTCTTTAGTTTATCTCCTCTGATGATCTGCTCAGATAGATATGACAGCTGAATAAATATGCAAACGTTAGTGTGCAGCTCCACACTTCGCCACAGAATTTCTATTATGTTCTCAGATTTTAGAGACGAACACTATATAACAATGGGACTCTTTGGGGGATTTGGATGAATGGGTTATATTTTTTTTTTCCTCCTTTATCATCTTCTGATAAACTGCGGCTATCAGCGGAAAAAATCGAGACACTCCTCACTCATTGGCTTTGGACTAATTAAAAATCTCTTTTCACAAATCTGCTGTTGATAATTTCTGAAGAGATCTTTGAATGTCAGAGAATAAAACGGGATTCATAAAATCACACTTTCATTAATTAACTTTCAGTCAGTGGTGTCATGTCTCTCTGCTGTGTCCTTCAAAAAAAAGAAAAAAAAGAATCAGCTCCAAAATAAAGACCAAGTGAACGCGTCACTCATGTTTTCATTGCCCTGACCTAATTCCAAGGGAGGTTTTGGAGGAACTGAATGGATTAGTGCCCACTGTCAAATAAGATCATTAGTAAAATGTGACGCTCTCATTCAAAAATAAGAAACAGCATTTCTTTTGAAATTTTATTGCAACTGACCACAGGTTTTATTCCCTCACTTACATGTATTTTTAATATTTTTCGATTTAATCCAAAGAAAAAGAGGGATTTTTCTTTTCAATCCTAACATAAAAATGTAAAAATGTATGTACATTTTCATTCAAAACTCCCTTC
Source organism: Pelmatolapia mariae (assembly GCF_036321145.2). Lineage (NCBI taxonomy): Eukaryota > Metazoa > Chordata > Actinopteri > Cichliformes > Cichlidae > Pelmatolapia > Pelmatolapia mariae. Next base: position 52,385,838 of record NC_086236.1, read on the forward strand.
AGAAACACAGCCTGCATCGACGGTGCACTGCTGGACTTGTGGGGCATATGTTGCCTTTTTATAGCATACTGGTGACTGTCTCAGCCCTAATTCTTTGGGCTTTCGCCTGGCCCCCAGCTCCCAGCATGCTTTGAAACATGTAAGTCTCCTTTCAATCAGTTTTTTGAGCATGGCATCGATATTGGCTACATTTGTGGCAGAGGAGGAGGAGGAGGCGCTTTGGCAGCTCTGTTTGAAAAAGAATTGCCATGGGAGGGGTCGACTTGACCCAGCTTTAATGCAAAACTGAAAAGGAGAGAGGAAACAACAACCAGAAAGAGAGAGAGAGGGAGAAAAAAAGGCTACTATATTTAACCAAATCTGCAGCTTAGTCGGAAAACACAGGATAATGATATCCTCTTAACACTCCTTGCTGCAGAATTACAGCCCTCACGGTAGCAGGGGCCAAGATTCAAGACTAGAGAGAAGACGCAGTTATTACAGCGCAATCATTATGTTGTGACTGTGTTCCCGGCCTCGTTCACCTTGCTTGGTCAAAAGATCAACACTACAAAATTAGCAATTAACGAAGCAACTGATTCTTTCCTCAGAAAAGGGCGCAGTAGCCTAACATCCTAAATAACCACTTGTAAATGTGATGGTTTTCCTGCTGGGTTGCTTGTTCTAGGAGATTTTTTTTCTTTCGCTCTTCAGTAGTTTTAACTAAAGTATTAAATGCACTGCTCAATTAGATTTCTTCTAGTTTACTGAAGCAACAGTAACACCGCTCCCTCCACAGGAGCTGTAACTTTGGAGGGAGGTGCCTACACACAGCTGCTCTTTCTTCATATATTATATACTCTAAAAATAGAGACATCATCCTTGACAGGTTTCTTGTTGTTTTTGCAAAATCTTAATTAGCGATTAGTTAGAATAATTCTCAAACTGCTTCTCCTTTTTTTTCCATCCCCCCTCAGTGGAGGATGGTTTGTTATTTTAATTAAGCAGAGGTCAGATTTATTAACTCAGCAGGAGTGTGTTGAGTGAAACTGTGGAAATCAGCAACAATCTTTTTCTCCACACACCGATGCTCATTTCATGTCTCCTTCCCTTTTCTCCAAACTGCGAAACAAGGCAGGAAGAGGAGAAAGGGGAGTTTTTGTTTTATGTTATGTTGCTCACTGATTCCTTTTGATTACCTTTTTTGATGCTGTCCTCCCCCCCTCCACCTCCGTCTGTTCTTCCCAGTGGTTAGATGATGATACAGCTCAAACCAGACCCCTCGGTGGGAGCATCCACTGGGCTTAGAGGTTGGGTGTGGTACAGGAAGGAAAGTTGAAAACGATGAGAAGGAAAGAGAGAAAATTGTGTGAAAGAAATGGGGGAAAAAATAGAAGTGGGCTCTGAAAGAGAAGGGAAAAAAGATAGGATAATTAAAGAAGAGCGAGAGAGGAAGTTTCATGCAGCTCACGCAGAAAAAGAGCTGATCAGACTATAAATCAAAATGTCTCTGTTATATCTCCGTTCAGATCTTTTGACAGTATATTACTTGTTTTCCTCATGCATCTTGGCAGCTGGCGTCACATCAAGCGGATAGATGTACAGTAAATAAAGATTTTCAATCTTCTCTTATGGTGAAATCTAAAAAAAAAAATGTTGCAGAGCCAGTCGATTTCATTTGCCCGCAAAAACTTTCACCAAAAGGAGGGCTTTGTTCTTGCAGATGGCTCCATTCTGGGCAAACTCAGATTTAAAAATACGATGCATGGGAGACAGAGTATAAGTAAAAGAGTGGCTTGATTTTTATTTGACTTTTTTAACAGTGACTCAGTTAATATGTAAATACAGAGAGCTGAATGCAAATTTCAAGAGCACAGAACAGGGTTCAATCTTGGGTTTTATTTGTTAGAAATCTCTGCAGGGAAAGATTGCAAAGTGTTGTACGTTCTGTCTGTGGCCACAAGGCAATTACTGCCAGAAAGCTTTTGACTCCTCTTGATTATGTGATGCCTTTCAAAAAATTACACAGATTTCAAATCACATGCTGAGCATACCTCGGCTGTAGTTGGGAGCCTCAGAAGAAAATCCTGACATTCATGAGCGCTACCCCCGAGCCCCCTGTATCTAATGCAGGCTTTATATTGTCTGTGGGGGCGATGAAAGACAAATCCAAGGGGGTGCTACTTCCACTCCCTGGTCAGCACTGCAAAAAATGTCCTACTCAACATGTCATTTAGTGTAGTTATGATTTCAATGTACCTTTTAGACAGAAAATTCCATATGTTACTTACATGGTAAATTGTTCCACGGCTTATTTACAGTTTGTGTACATTCGTTCATTTTTATGCACTAAGGGGCTAAAATAATCACTCCTGGCAAAAATGCCACAATTAAAGTTTCCTAAAAAAAATAACTAGATTAGAGAATGAAAAACTTGTCACTTGTTCACAGAGTAGCTAAAAAAACGTGGTGTCTTTGTTAGTCTACAGGCTACAAACACTACTGTTTATTTCAGTTATGGATTTTTTAAAAAGAAATTATGTAGTGAATATGATCACACACTCAGATACAAAATGATGTACCATAAAGCAAGTGTACCATACAGTAAATAGTGAATGATTTCAGAGACAGCACTAGAGTGTTTAATAGGTCTTACACATTCACTTTAATTAAAAAAAGAAAAATAATTTTATTTGCAGCTGGCGTAGTCCTGTCAAAAGTTTTGTCCATTTTTTATAATGGCGGTTTATGTACTTAAATATTATTTTTTAATTGTTTGGTTTTTAATATCAATACTGTGAGTGACTTAGGACAAACTTGTAGCAAGGCTGATCTGTGGCCTTGTATCCGAGCTGAATAGCTTTTAAAATCTTCATGAAAGACATTGCTACAAACGCCAAATTAAATAATTCATTTTAATAACTTACCTCTGGTTTAGACAGCGATCTTGTAAATGGCATTTAGTAAGTTGTTTGTATTTATGAACAAAGTAAGTTATGATAACCTCAAAGGGATAGAACAGAAAAATGGTACTATGTCACCTGTTAACCACTTGAGTGATTTGATGTATAAAATTTGTTCAAAATATTTTTGAAAAAATGAGAAAAAGAACATTTACATACTGGTAAATTTCATAAAAATGGCTGCCTTTTTTCAGCTAATAAGGTGATTTTTATTCATAGACACAATTCACAATACAATTTTTTTAATGAAAAAAAAGAAAGCTAATGCCCACGAGGTCCTTGACAGTCAATTTAAGGATAGGGTTAAGTTTATCTAGCTTCTTTTTTTTTTTTTTTTTTTTTTTTTGCATAATTGATATCAGTTATCTGGCCCACCTAGCCAAGCTAATCTGTATACACAATCCAATAACTTGCTCACATTACACAGAGAACTTACATAAAATACATAAAGCAAATGCAAACTAACAAACTAATTATGGTTGAAATAACAACTAATCTACTGCACTAAAAATGTCAAGCACTGGTTTGTGTACAACCCTTTTAAATAATATACTGCATGGTTTGGGGACCTTGGCATCCTGGTCATAACCAGCTAATGTAGCACTGGCTGGCTAGCTAGGTGACGTGGAACCATAATTTGCAGCAGAATGTAAGGTATATTTAACCTAAAAAAAAAAAAAAAAAAAAAAAAAAAAAGCACACACATAACATGGCTATTTACCCCAGGTAGAGGTGTTTCAGGTGGAGGTAAGTACAGCTTTTCAAACTAATATATTATTTTTTAATCCTGCAGTTGCCTCTTGATTCAGGTGTTTGTTTAGCTTGGCAATAGACAAGGCTAAACAACTTCTCACATAAGAGATAATTCTCTGTATAGTATTTCATTTTTATTTTAAATTTGACACGTGTTAATGAGCTAAAATAAGGCTTCCTCTTGGTTGTTGCAGGACATTCTTTCAAGGTGTAACACTTCTTATGAGGGCTTTAAAGAAATATTCTGTTTGCGCTAAAGCTAGCAGGGACGATTTTAAAAGGGCTAAAACTGATTCAGAGTTCAGTGTAAAGACAAACTATTAAAAATAGTGACCGGTCAAGTTAAAGTCCACAGACTAAGTAGAATGAGCCTCTAAGAAGGCATTAAGTTTAGCCATTAGCTCCTTAACCTGTATTCCCTCCATACTGAGCTGTTAATCTTAAACTTACATAAAGTAGGCTTGTGGATGCACTAAAATGTGATGTCAGCTGATCGAGACACATGTAGTGAGCTATAAAATAATATAATAAATTTTTATGTTAAAACTCATTTAAAACACAAGACTGGAACCTGCTAAAATACCTCGCACATCATTTAGCAAAGAGAGAATTACTACTATTATTACTTTCATAGCTTTCTAATAAATGTCAGTAAGGGTTGCAGAAACCATTGCTATTTTACACATTCACTGATTGCCACATATTCCAAATGCTGACGTGTAGTAAAGATCATACAGACCTAATTTGAGTTTACCCACATTTTACTTTATCACTATAATAGCCTAACTTACTTGTGTGCTGATATATATATATATATACATATATATATATAGATATATATCTATATATATATACATAAGGTGACTATATTAAGAATTCAGACACTGACAGTGATGATTTGTTTAAGCAAAAAAGTACAAACACACTGAAAATATAGCAGACGAGTACAAAAAAAACCAACAACAACAGGATGGCAGAAACACACTTCTCTTGAACTGTATCTTTAGCAGAACTTATAATGTGATCAAAGGCTTTTGCATCTATAATTGAAAAGCATATGACTATCAACGCTTTCTGACAAAATGCTCAAAGAAATATTTTCGAGTCAGGAAAAAAACTTTCTGTGGCCTGAAATGTATATTGTGAAAATCTGGAAGCATAAAACCATTTGCATCTCAGATTTATACTTCACAGTGGGTGATAACATCATACAGATGTGTTTCATGGTTTGAAAAAAAAAATCTCAGAACAAGTAAAAACCGCTTTAATTTCTCACCCCTTTTTCCTTAAAGGACACTGTTATCAGCTCTTCTGCAAGCCTCCAGTGCTGGACTAAGCTGGATATTTCTTGCAGTGTGCCCCGAGAAGCGTTCCGGTTGCACCCAGCGTCAGTCAGGGGCCTCAGCACTGACTGACACTCTGTGGATGATAGCGAAATCTAGCAGGTGCATTTGGCTTGCATACCTCTGATCAGTACACCACTGCGCTTGTCTTCTTAGCTTGCTCTGTAATAAGCTCCTTCAAAGATCAGTATGTACACCCGCACCCCCTCCTCCCACCTTCCCACTGATAAGATCTGGAGTATGTAGTTCTCTCTTTCCCTTTATTCCCAACTCTTTTCGTTTTCTTAAGAAAATGTCAGTTTAATCATATCTTAATGCTTTGATAATGGGGTTCTTTTACACGGGCGAAGAACAGTCACTTCAGTGTCTTAAAAGCCCAGGATGTGGAGGGAAGGAGAGAATGTCTCTAAATTAAATTTGTTCGGGCCCTGCCTCAGTGCTGTGTATGTGTGTGTGTGTGTGTGTGTGTGTGTGTGTGGGTGTATAACAGCAGGGACTGAGGCTCTTTTTCACCCCTCTTGACAATCACACAAAACATGTAATTGTTTCATGTGCATAAGTGAAGTCTATTAATATTCAAATGTCAGCTTGCTTGATTTAAATAATTGCAAAAGTTAAAGTGGAGACTAAACTGGTGAGTCAGTTTGGGCCAGAAACCTGCCTTTTCAAATCTGCGTTAGCGTGCTTTATCTTTACTTCTCAACTTTAGCTCCCACTGAAGTGCACAGACAAGTTGCCTGTCATGTGAGACTTTGTCAGTGTTTTTCTTCTGTATATTTCCATCGCTGTTGTTTTGAATATAAATTATTTCAACAACAAATTGCCAGAAGGAAACCGAAAGAAAAACAAGCGCGAAACAAATAAATTATTTGTAAAGTGTCTCTGCTTGCTAACAAAGAAGGAGGGAACGCGATGGTCCCCAATGGAAGTGCGTGCGCGACTGTGCAGGTGTGACGCCAGCTGCTGGGCTCCCGAACACCCCCCCACTTCTCCTGTCACTCACGGTGACAGGCAGGTAAGGCTGCGAGCGCACACACACAGAGACACATACACACACACATCAACTACAGGTGCGCAACTGTTAAGGTGTGTGTTACTCAAAGACTCAACTTATGCTACTTGCAGTGTTGGGGGGAAAAGGGAGGGGAGAAAAAAAAAGTTGCTCACGTTAAGGTAAAGGCTCTGCTACTCAAACAAACCCTGAAATTGGTTTACATTGTGAAGGAAGAAAACTTAGAAGAAAACGTAGCAGCAGCGCCACCAGCTTTCAGCCATTCAGATGGGCGCGAGACGGAAAGACCAGAGGGCATATTTAAACAGCCCTGTGGCTCTTCGATGTCGCTGTCAGTCCACTTGGAGGCCGAGACACTGCCGGGTTGCGGTGCTAGCCTGACCTACTTGTGACTCGTTATTGCGCTGAATTTAAGAGGGATGGCTGACAAAAACAGCTCAACAAAGAGAAGAGAAGCGGTGTGGAAGGGGGTTGGGGGGGGGGGGCAAAACAGCTTAAGAACAAATAGCCATTTCTGTTGGAGTTTTGAGTTCTAATCAGTGAAGCAGAAGCCAGTGCAGAGCAGGGGAGTCTGCGTGCAAAAAACATTATCTGCGTCTCAAGATGGATCCCTGACTAATCCCGCTGTCTGAGCTCAATGCTCCCAAGATGCTCTGAGAGGAGAGAAGGAAGACTGAAGGAGAGAGGAGGTGGTGAGAGGAGGAAAGGCACCATAGATTCAAAAGGGGGGAGTGGGGGAAGTCAGTTTTCCCACAGGCCAGTGTCAGTTCAGGGACAGCATTTCTTTGTCCTAATTGCACTCTCTCCACTTAGAGCAGGTTACTGCTGGGAACCCTGCAAATCGGAAGCGTTAGCTGCTCGAGATTCTTATTAGCTCATTTTGGCCGAGCATTCAGCACTCCCCGTGTTACCATTCGACGCAAAAAGAGGCATCATCAAAACTGCAAGGAAGACGTCCCCCTTTCATCTTTTAATTAGTTAGTTTGCATTGGCTGCTACTGTAAGCAGTGGATTTGTTATTTATTTGCTGAAACACAGGCTTGCCACATTATTGTGTAGCTCCACGCAGGCTGCTGTCCTCTTTGATTCAGGCTAATGGAGTCCCACCAAGCTACATAATATGTGCTGTATGAAAAGCCTCTAATTCCAAAATCATCTTAAAGGAGCGATGCGTACAGCCAGAGACAGAATGTCTTCACAATGACACACAGACGCAGAAAAAGAGAAAAGAAAAGAAAAGGAGGGGAAAGAAAAGAGAACACAAAAACTCCATGTGATTTTTGCTTGGACATGAAACCAATTTGTTCCCAGGATCATTTTTTGCTGCCATTCACAGTAAATGATTAAAAGGGCGCTACTTCACATTGATCTCTGGCGCAGAGCTCAATAAGCAAACAAGAAAATGAAAGGGGAGGAAAAAAAAGATTTTGCATTCATAGCAACAATCGTGGTAGAGTACAGTTTATTGAACTCACAGATGCATAAAATTGTGATATTGTACCCACCATTGTATGTGTTTAGAGCTGAAAATGCATGTTCAGTACAATTTATGCTCTTTAATTGTGCTCCAATTTCCAAGTAGAGGAAAAAGATTTCTAAGAGGAGAGACCACTGATGCGGTGAACAGTGTTTAAGCTGCTGCCGACTGCTTCTGCTGCTGCTGCTGCTTAACAGGACTCTGTCACTGGCACTCTGCAAAACTGTCAGGGTTACCATTGAGATGAATCTAAAACTGGCCACAGGGTTATTTTTAGACTTGGCTGCAGGATAAAAAGTTTCTGAACCCCATAAGTAGGTCAGCTCAAGTGGTGTTCACATTGCTGTTATGTACAATTTACTAGAAAAGTAGCATCTCCGGTCCAAGAGCAACTTTTAATCCACACTGCACAGTGAATGAGCAAGTCAACTTTCTCCCCGACCAGCTTCCTGAATCTTCCCTAATCCGCACGTAGTTTGTTCTACAAGTCAGTTTTGTTGATGTACCTGACGTGAGAGGTTTATTAAGAAATAAGAAACAAACCAAAAAAAAAAAAAAACCCAGCTGCTGTAAATTTGCTCTGTAGCTTCAGTTTTTGTCGCCAGCTGAGGATAAATTTCATATAATCGATGTAATAGTTTCCTGCAGCTACTGCATGTGCGTGTTTAGGCAGAGCGAGCTTTACATTGGCTGTCTAAACATCCTCGTTCAACCTCTGTTTTTTTTCCTCCTTGTTTTTCAGTAATAGATGTGTTACAAAGACATAGCCATAAACGGGGTTAATTTGAAATACAAGCTATATTTCACTTTCAAGTATGCAGGGTTTCTTTTTAAAGGCTGTTGTATTTTCCGTTTACCGCTGACCCACGGTCACAGCAGCAAATATCACACAATCTTGAGTGCTTTTATCTTGCCGGTTCAAACCTTTTACAGTACTTTCATGAGGTTCAAAGCCATTTCCATACGGGTCCAGTATAGCATATCGGCAGAGTGTGCGCGGTCAAATAAACCCCCCTGCTGTGTGAAGACGCTATATCACAACTGTGTATTCAATTGCATTAATTGAATAACAGGAGGAGAGAAGGTGACAGTGCTGGAGTGAAAATGATGAGCGACCGTTAGTGGCGCGGCCTCCATTCCAACTTTGACAGGTAAACAATCTAATTGATTTTCCATGGCGTCTTGCCGGACTGTTCAATGCCATATTTCCAGTTTAAACGCCGACCATTCTCGGTGTTTGCAGAACAGACAAGCCCGTCATCTGTAGCACCGAAAACATGTCAAGTTAGAACGAGTAATTTGTGGTGATGAATGACAAGTGCAGGCTCCTGTTCAGTAGTCTGAGCGCTCATTAGAAAACACATTTTCAGATGTCACCAGGCTTCTGTGTTTTTGTACTTTTTGGGGAGAATAAACAAATATCGCTTGAATACTGCAGTGTCACAGAAACGAGCAGAAGGAACTTAAACCTCAATTGACATGTCTCACGCAGCCGACTTTTTTGAACGTTGACAGCCATCTGTGTGGATTCCTTTCACTCTCCACTAATGAGCTGTGGGTTGAGGAGACCCAATCTACACAGCCCTGTCCCTGGGGCCCCGTGCAGCTGCCGGGCACACACACTCATGTGCATGCATGCACCCCCCCCCCCCCCCCCCCCCCCCCCCCCATCCACCGCCACCTCCACCACAGACACACACACAAACACAAACACATGCAGCCACCAGCATCCCTCTGCGCTTGAAAGCACACTTTTGGCTAACTAAGATCTGAAGTTGTGCAACTTCACGTGGAGTATCTGTTATTTTTCTTGCACCACACACATTCCCATGTGCCAGCGAGGGAGAGTAAAAGAGCCAACACCAGAGTAAAAGAGAAAGGGGGGAGGAAGAAGAGTATCCAAACAAAATGCGAATGCTGCACATTATGCTTTGGTTGTGGCAGGAGTGTAATACAACTGTTGACTGCCTTTTTTTCCCTTTTTTTTTTGCAGAGATAAATTATTTAATCTTGTACCTTCTGTTTCTGTGTGCCTTGGTATATGATTATGGGCATGTGTTTTCATGTTTCTGAGCAGTAATGATGTGAGAGAGAGTGATCCAGGCAAACAGATTCAGGATCTTCATGTGCAGAAATAGAGGCAAGCCCAAGAACAGTATTAAGGCAAAGTTTCCACTGCTATTCACGCTTTCCCTCCTTCACATAGCCATACCTGTGCGAAAATCTATTTGATCCCTATCGTGCATAAACGCAGATGAGCGGGAATGCCACTGATACAGAGTATGAATGGGAAATGACAGGAAGAGCCTAATCAACGTCCTCCAGGACTGGCAACCGGCTCGCCTTTGTTTCTTTTTGTAAATACAAGCCTCTTTAACATCACAATATAAGCCATTATCTCGCCTGGCAAGGTAAATTTTGGGGGGAGCCGCACACAAAAACATATATTTTCCCTCAGCTTGGAGCAGATCAGTCAGGTGAGATCTAAAGTCATGCAAATGTTACAGCAGAAAAATACTGGCAAAACTCGGTCTAATTATTCCATATCAGCACATTTCCATGGAATGAATTATTTTTTAAGAAGGGAAGAGTTTATGATCAGTGGAGCTTGTGCATAGGGGCTGTTTAGGAATTCACAGCATTTTGATCTAATCACAAAATCAAAATATTCATGAAACACAATGATATCTCCCTGAAGCAGGCGGCTAGCCATTAATTTTCAAATTCAGGTAATTTATTAACACTTATCAGAGGCTGAAAAAGCCTTGCTCTGTGTTTGTAAAGTGGGCGAGAGGGAGAGAGGAGTTTGAGAAAACTGATTCCAGATGATTTATAACAGTGTGCTGGGTGCATTTTCAACCAGGTATTCAATTAGAATGTATGTCCAATTTTCTATTCTAGATCTACAGTTAAAAACTCTATTAAAGCACCATTTTCCTAAGCATACATATCTATTATCAGCGTTCACAGCAAATTTGATAACTTTGGCTGTGGCTATGTCATTGCGCTCTTTTTATGCCTGCTGCTCTCTTTCTCACACTAATTGGAAAAGGTTTGACTGTAGGCTACAAGATGCTGCTTGGACATATTTTTTCCAGCCTGTTAACAACTTGCCGTTAATATTTGTTCCTTTTAATAAAGCCATCATTATAGCATAAAAATCACAGCTGAAATCAATATCTCTCTAGCTATTGTTGACCACTGTCTAAGCCTTATCCTCCGTAGTTACATCTACCAGACTTTCTGCTCTCAAACAGTATGGAAGCAGTTTATCTTTAAAATGGTTCTTGATTTCAAGCAGATTCATGGCTGTCTGTTAATTCAAACCTATGAAGTGGACCTCTCATCTACAGCTACAATGTTTGTGTTATAAGCTTCCTAACCATGCCTACTAGAATTACTTGATAACTTAGCACTCCATCCTCTCATCCAGATATGATCACCTCTGGATTCTGAGCCCCAAACCAGTGGGTAATGTCAGTAATGTAGCTATGTAGTGGGTAATGTAGCCATGTCATTCTCTATATACAGTTAGTCCCTACAGTTGCTTCTGTGGGAAATGCCCAAGTAAACTAAAGCCCAGTAAAAAAATCTCAATGTCAATAGCTGTTTCTCACTTTCTGTCCACTCCACCTTCTTATCCAAACAGGGTCACTTCAAGCCACCAACAACCAACTATAAGGTCACAAAGCACTGGACCTCTCTTTTTTTTTCAAGCCGAAAGTGAAACTAGCTGTGAGTCAATATGTGACGCTCCAGATAGCTTTTACTTTGAAAAGACTCTACGCGACACTGGCGTTATTGTCCACCCTGCAGTGCCTCTGATTGGTTTGTGTTTATACGGTTAGTTTGACACATGCCACATGAGAAATGATAGTTAGCTTTAGGCACTATCCCTCTAGTACTGTTTTCATTTCAAGTAAAGGAATAATTCTGTATGTTGTCTTATTCCATTGTTTTATATGCATAATAATCCTCTTCACAGCAGTGACCTTCTATATTTCTATTTGCTCCTGGAAATGAGTCACGCTGTACAAACTAAAGTTCTTTACAGTTTTCAAAATTTCCCTGCTAAGCCCTGTTTCTAACTGGAAAAAAATCTTTTTAATACAGTTTATATGGTTGCGCCTTGTGTTGGATATCGCTACTGTCAGTGTTAGCGCAATCAAACCCACTGATTTTTTTCTTTGATATTGACAATCGTGACTGTAAGCTACTACTGTACATGAGAAACAACAAAACATTCACTGATGCAGTACAGGGCTCAGATTTTACAAGTAGAAGATAAATCCAGTAAGGTGAACTGAGCAACAGCTTTCAACAGAACAGCCTGACAACTCAGGCCATCTGGGTGTATGTGAATCCATCTGGGTGCGTGTCTCCTGAGGCAGGGAGTCAACTTCTCTCAGCTCCAGCCTATGTTAGAATGCTATACTTCAAAGTAAGTCAGTGTTTTTTTGCTCTACTTTCTGTTTTAATTGAGACTGCATGTTTAAACGGGTAAAGTATCCAAATATCAATCAGCATCTTCATTAATACGCGCTCTAAAGCTGCATCTATTATGGGAATATTATAATATAGATGAAAAACACTTGATTAAGTTATTGTGAATCATATCTTCCCAGAAGTAAATAAATGCATCTTTGCATGTTCACAATGACTGTAGAGACTCTCTTGCATCACTGGAAAATCATCAGGGGGATTGTGTGGGTGTTTTCTTAATCATTCTGCTCCAGTGTGCCAAGATTTTATCTCATACCTCCCATTGTATATTTAGTCATTGCAGAGAAACAGCCAGTTACACATCTTCCCGCTGTTCCACAGACAAAGTGGTCTGGGGAGAAGGATGGTCCAAGGACAGGGTTAAAAAAACAGAAGGGCTAGATCTCTTTGTCTTCTAGTAATATTGTGAGGTGGATTCAAACAGCCCCTGAAGCTGAGCTGAGCCAAGCCCTGAGCTGTGATCACAGTGTGATAACAACCAGATGGATCAATACAAGTGTTGTAAAGGTTAAATGATGTTATGTTGTTCGTTGTTATTGGACATGGCATCTCACACTACATGATACTGACACCGCTTTTTTTCCTGCCCTTCCTGGGGTTGAAGACCCTGCAATGATCCCAAGGAGAGGGTCAAGTGTTGAAAGCTTCACCCATTCAGCCAGTGAACCGTCCCAGCTGACCACAATGATTTGTCCAGGCTACAGCCTGAAGCTCCAATAAGGTACATTTTATCTACCTTAATATCAAAATGACCATCATAGATCTGGATGAATTAGTTACCAAACCCACTACACTTTCTAGCTGTGTTACACTTTAAAACAAAAGCTCATCCAACTAAATGCTGTTTTCTACTTTTTGCACATTTTTATTAAGGACAAAATTAGCATATGTCAGCAATGCAGTATGCTTGAAAAACATGTATTTTATACACTACAACTGTTTATGCGCTGATCACAATGCCTTGCATGTAACTGAGTGATATCATAGGCAGCCATGCATATAAAAACTGGATGCCAGCCACTAGTTCGGGGCCTCAATCATGGCCATTGCCATTTTAGTTTTGTGGGGCCCGAGCTGATCATATTTAGTTAAAAGTATAGAGTACCAGCTCAGCTCATGCTTTCACGATGCATCCACTGAATACATAGCAGACAAAGCTATCAGTAATAAAATGCTAGAATTTTACTCACCAACTCGAGCCCAGACTTCTTGAACAGTCTGGTCAGTAACCTGCACAGAAAGATGCATGATTTATCAAATAACCGCTAGAACAGGTGCCAAAAGCACCAACATGGTTGAAAGGCCTACTTCTGTGATTTGAAATCAATTTTGTGAAAACTAGGAGACTATCAGCACCCACTGGTCAGCAGAAGCAGCCACACCTCTCATATTTCATAATTTCAAACCATAATGAAATTAAAATAAGTGATTTACATATTACACTTCTGTGTTGGCCAAAATTTTACATTTCAGCATCGTGAAAGCAACTATGTGCTGCGTTAGGCATTTCAGTTTAGTGCCCCCAAGTGGTTACGCTAAAATATATGCTGAGATGCAGACATGCAGGCAGTCCTTTAAAAGAATGCGAGGGATTTTCACTGATTTGCAAAAAAGAAATAAACAAAAACATTACACACTCACACACACACAAAGGTCAGATTAAGATTTGAATAAGATATATGGGTAGGTATGCCTGTTTGATTTGCATGTCTTCCCTCACATCCCACATCCGTCCAGCAGCTTGTTAAGTGTATTCACCTAGTGCCCCAGCTGTACATCACTCACTGATTAGCAGGCCAGAAACACAACCAGCAGCTCTGGGCACAGCAGACCAGGCTCAAATAGCACCGGGTTAAAGTTCACTGCTATTTATTTGAAAGCCCTGACAACCCGAAAGGGTACTTTGAATTCTGGGTCATTAGGTGCTCATGTTGAAAGTGGGTGGAGCTAAAGTTTGATCAAGATATTGGACATAATGTGGTTGAATTCAGGCTGTTTATCAGAAAAGATCTGAGAAACTTTTATATTTATATATGTTATATATATATATATATATATATATATATATATATATATATATATATATATATATATATATATATATATATACATATATATATATATATATTTTTCAGTTTAGTGCCCCCAAAGCATGAACTTTTAAAAATTCTAATTTTAGTTACAAGGTTAAAGCAGGATTAGCTAACTTTTGATCACTTAGGGGAGCAAAGCAAGCTAGTGCACATCCAATATATTATTACTTTATAAAACAGGAGTAGCTAACACATTAGATTAACTCAAAATGCCTGGTTTGAGACCAGGAGGAGGCACAAACCCCTGGGAGAGATGCAGTAAAATAAGTGTCAGTCTAATATGTGGATCCATCTACGGTGGTGACCCATTGTGAATAAGGGAACGGCCGAAAGAAGAAGTGCAGTGAACATTTTAGCAAACAGTTGTTTATTTAAATATCAGACAAGCACAGAGAAGCATTAGCAGTGATTTGTAGTGAGTTGGCCCTCTGGCTATTAGACTAATCGAAGTTCAGTAGTCATTCTTCTTTTGGCTCATCTTTTTGTCTCTGTCTTCTCCAGCTAGTAGCTTTGTCTCTTTGCTGCTAAGTGCCTGGTAAAGTGAATTTATCAAAGCGTTTTCATCAAAAAAAAATGCTGCCTGCTGCTGTGAGAGTGGTTAGACTACAGAATCACAGATGTTAAAAAAGCATAATAGAATTTGGGAGAAGTGCATCGTATTAGAGCATTTATCTATTGTTGGAATCATTGGAGAAATGATTGGTGGTCTGTAAATATTCAAGTGGATGAAAGTAAGCTAAACATTTGCGCTGTCCCTGGAATATGCAAATGTGCAATTAATCATTTGAGCCACTGTTAATATAAAATATTAACTGTGCAGCTTCAAATTTCATTTAGGTACCAATGGAAAAAAACCCTCGTTTTTATCATTACATGCTTATTGACCCTCTGATAACAAATGATCAGCTTTGTTGCACACATTAGCATTTTATTGCTTTCAAATTCAGAATGTATTAGCCGACACCTAAGCAGGTGTCAAAACATTTCACTCACCAGTTAGCAGTCTACCACAGTGTTTACCCATAATACCACAGAGGACTGTAGCTTACATTACCAGTCACATTACCACACCCAGCAATTAGCAGCTTAGTCTGTACTTGGCTGCATGTTGACGACTCAGACTCTTGTTTCTGAGGTGCGCAACTTGGCAGTCCTGGAGGATTATCAGTGCTCCAAATTACATAACTGAACTAATGAGATACATACTCACACAGTTTCAACCCCTATTCCCACTGGGTGCCTCACTGGCGGAGTGAAATATTCCACAGCTCCCTGTGGACTCCCCGCACATCCCTGCCTGTCTGGGGAAAGAAGAGCAGAGGAGGCGAGCGAGCAGTGGGAGAAAATGTTGAGAGGAAATAAATGGAGATGTATCGTCTCCAAAAGGTCTGACTGACAAGTAGCTAATATGCTGTAATTGTTTAGCAGGCAGATTGGAGGTTCTCTCCACAGTGAACCAAGGTGAAAATGACTTCCGAGGCTAAGCGTTTGTTCCTCTGCAGATTCTTTTCTGCTGCTGGTGCCTCATTAAATAAAGGCTAAAGCATGCTCAGACTGCTCTGTGTATGTTGGAGATGTATTTCTATCAATAAACCACATTGCAGGGAGAAATGGGTTATAATAGTCGCCTGTGGACAGGGACCCTGAATATTATTTCTACAAATCCAATGCTAAGCAGTGTGATTGTTGACTCTGTGATAGGAGTGAAAGTGAGACCAAACAAGCACTTTGGGATGGAACGGCACTTAAACCATTGGTTTCCTCCACTCTCACACGGCGCAGAAAATTGAGGTCATGCTGTCATTTGTATTCATGGTAATATGGCACTGCAAATAATAGTCGGGTTTGTTTAAAGTTCCGTGCTCGGATGTATATTTATGCCTCTCAACCTGGCACCCAATTCATTTTGCACCAGCGAACACTCTGCTTGTAAATCTTGCCTAAAACCACAACCTACTGATTTATACCAGATAAGCAGAACAAAGCTAACATCTTGTTTTGGTGCTATTTCTCCTTGACTATGGCTCATGTGACATTAGTTCAAACAGAAATGCTGCTAGTCACACCAAATATGTGAAATAGTGGTCATGCGTATGCACTGTTGTCTGAGTTATTACTTGTTATATTTATCCCATGTGACACTGTGATCAAGGGGAGACCCAAACAAGGACTTCACACGACTGCTTTTATCAAGGAGTGGCATTTAGAATAGACACATATCTTAACAACGGATGCCTTAAAAGCTATCATAGTGCCTGCTATTTGCGTTCAGACTTTACCACATTGACAAAAATAAGCAACTTTTTTTTTCTCAGCAGCTACAGCACAAGATGTGAAATTAAAGTCCACCCTAATAAAAGGAGGAGGCAACCTAACTGGAGGGGACAGATTCACAGCATTATTTATCATGTTACAATGAGCTTATCCCATAATTACCGCATGGTAATTCCCTTATGGATGTCAACTGTGTTTTTTTCCCCCAGTTCTGTCCCCATCCAAATTAAAATCTACGCTGCCTTCTTTATCATTCTAACTACTGTATATTACCTCTAGTACTAATAATGAGGCTTTTAAAAGACACTTACCTCAAAAAGCTAATTGTTTTTGTTTGATTTTGGTGACACTTTATCAAGACTGGCTGTTAATTAATAGCAATTATACATTAACTATTAAAGGAGGCACCTTATTAATTAATGGCCTCAGATGCAATTAAATTACAGATGCACACAGCAATTTAGCAACCAACTTTCCTTAATCCTGCCTAATTTCAAAGGGATTTCAGAAAGGGGGAAACGATTCTATTATTATGGTTGCAGTAGGTGTTAATTAAGAACTAGCGGGTGCATCTAATATGGATGCTGTGTGTGTGTGTGTGTGTGTGTGTGTGTGTGTGTGTGTGTGTGTGTGTGTGTGTGTGTGTGTGTGTGTGGGCATGGATGGGTTCAGGCTGGGTTTGTGGGATGCTGGGGTATTTATACAATAGAGACAAATCATGAGGAATTCACCCTTTGCACCAAGGCCGCGCTTCTGTTCCACTAGCGAGCATTTTCACTGACAGAACTGCACCGACTTATGCTGGTGTTTGAGTTGTGTTTCTATCTGCGCTGTTCCTCTTACTTTATCCTCTTGCTCCTGTTGAATCTGTGTCTTTGAGGCAGAGTTTCCATTTGGCTTCAGGCAGTAAGAATCAGTGTCCTCATGCTGAATCGCAGTTGCTGAGGCCCCTTGTTCATGGCTGAATGCTTTTCTTACCAGTGCAATAAGGTGGTAGATTTTTTTTTCATGCAGTCAAGGCTACAAATTAAAAGGTGACTATTACTTTTAAATAAGGAAAATGCCAAGATGTGCAAGTCTATTACTAAATATCTATTGTAAGGATGTTATATAGATTAAAAGAGGTTTGTCTCTGATGCTAGAGGTGATCACAACCCAGCTGTAGTAATTGCCCTTTGACACATTTCTTAGAAAAATGTTTTCACTTTAAGCCCTTGTATAGAACCTCCTCCAATAGTGGTCCTAAAGTTAGAGAGACAAAGAGCAGCTCAAGGGACCTGGGTGTACATTTACCATCTTCTTCCGTTAAGGTTTAGAAGAGCAGTGCAGCTCACAGGGGAATATCCAAGTCAACATGCACGCTGTCCGATTATGTTAATAGTAAATCCAATTATGCACTTCTAGCGTAATGCTTGAGAAGTAAACTAGGCTTGTTGCCCATGGGGTCCCTGAGAAGTGGGACCAGAGTGTGTTTCATTTCCAGAAGGGGTGGAATCAATCGTTTATTTCTTTTTTTGTGTTCAAGACACATTAAATGCCCACAGTCATCACCTGAATGTCTTTGTTTGCTGTATCAAAGTCATACCTCTTACCTTCAACTAATTAGAATGACAGGACAAAAATCTGCACGAGTCATAATAGATAACAGTTGACTGAATTAGTTAATTAACTGACCAAAATATGACTAGCAAGTTCTTAATATTTAAATCTAGCCTTTTTTTGTAAAAAAAAAAAAAAAAAAAGAGGTAGTTTTGGGTTTGTTTGTTTTTTTACATATTTGCAAGTCTAAATATCGTTCACTTCTCTTATTAAACTGAATAACTTTTAATTTCTTTTAATTTTTTTTTAGAATAAAACATAAAGACGGTATCGTGTTTCTGGTTGAATGTCATGCACATTTTTATTTTACATTTTTGGGGAACAAAATAGAGATTTTACCTACTTGCAAGGTGCATAGAGAAGAACAAGGCTCTAAAGAGGTTGAAGCTCCAGCAACACCTGCAGCATGAAGAACAGTCTGTAGTCTTCATTAGTGTCATCAAAAATTATATTGCAGCCGACACTTTAAGTAGGATACGTGTTAGAGTAAAGAAACGTAAAGAAATCTTATAACAGTTGACTCAAGGCATTTTATATTGTAAGGTTAACACCCAAGCGCGTGGGGGGGGGAGACTCCATTTTAACAGGAAGGAATCTCTGGCATGAGGTTTCACAGGGCTCAGGGAGGGGCAGCAATCTGCTGCAAGTGGTTGGGGGTGAGGGGAAAATATATATATCCACCAATCTACTCAAATGTGACCAAGTAAAATTATTATTATTTCAATTTAAAAACACAGATGTCTAATGCATTCGCCAGTGGAACAACAGCAAATATTGGTTGGGGATATGGTCACCTGATTGGTTCTGCTGGAGACTGCTTCCTGTTAAAAGGGAGTTTTTCTTTCCCACGGTCACCAAGTGCTTGCTCATTTGCGGTTGTCTGATTGTTGGAATTTTCTGCATTATCATAGAGTCTGTACCTTGTAATATAAAACACCTTGAGGCAACTGTTGTTGTGATTTGGCATTATACATTTGAATTGAATTGAATGCGACGAGTGTCTGGGGAGTGACGAGTGTCGAACCTAGGTATGTTTTACACCTAAACAGGAATAACTATGCAAATTCTACATTGCATAAATATAATCACAACCCTCAGCACCAATTTATTGTGGCACTACAGATTATTCTGACCCACACCTGCTCTGCCTTCATAGTCCCTGAGTCTTATTAGAACAGATCTTGCTTCATCATTATGGTCCACAGTATGTTCTGCCTTGCTTATGTTTTTATATTTCTTCATTAGAAATATGCACATTCACTTCTAGCATACCCGATCCATGTGATTTAGACATTTGTTGTTTATGCTGTACATGAAACGCCCTCTAAAACACCCAACTGTCTGAGTCCACACTAATTAATGTTTACGAAACTTGAAAGACTGTATAGGCTACACTGGGAACCATAATTACAAATGTGCCTTCAACAGCAATTTGTTTCTTGGGTGACAGAGAACATTAAAAGTCTGACTTAAATGAGAGTACAAAGCTAACAAACACATGTATTTAAACTATTTCAAGCCCATTTTGATCCCCGAAGACATCGTATCAGTGACAAGTCCCTGATCGGAGAAGAAACTCCACAACACAGTCAAACCAGCAATTAGTGCAAATTAACAGACATTTTCAAAAACGTCTTTGCTTAGAAAATGGCTGCTTTGTAGTTCAAAAAATTCCCACTTTGGCCTTAGAGTGGGAGTGTTTCCAGCAAATGCTTAAATCCTAAAATAAGTACTGCAATCTTCTGGCACAGACACACTGTAATGCTTTAAAAACAATTTAGCAACTGTCATCGCTGTAATTACAGTAACTAATTACCATCCTCAGCAAACAAATAGCTTAACATAATACGCAGGCCCAATCAATTTTGAAGAAATGCAAATTCCGAAAGCAAAAAAAGGACATTTTGGCAAACCTGAAAGAATTACAGGGAAATAATACACTTTGTTTTATCCACACATAATTCCCAGGGAATATCATATCATAAATATTTGCATTCAGTTCTTATCAGGACATTTGCATTTGCCTCTTATCAGTCGGCAAGCCAGGCACTGGCAGATAGGGAGAGCTGCCTCCACGCCATACACACATTTCTAATGAGTCACGTCGCAGGCTGATATCATATTTTGGCTAGAACTTTATCACCAAAACGAGGAGGTCATTTTCTCCTGGAGTTGGCTCATCTTGGAACTGTCTTTGAGTTTTTTTTCCCTCTGATGTGATTCAACTGAGATTCATTTTTTAAAGCCCACAAAAAGGATTATTTCCTCTCCTCCCCCAACCGAAACAGCCCCATATCAGTGGCACGTATGCTTGCAATGATTATCATTCTGTCATAAAATATTTCAGTTTTATCAGAGTATTATTTTATTTGCCACTGCATCCCTCAGAACAGAGACTCTGGGGAAGGGAAGAAGAAGGGGGGGAAAAAAAGAGCTCATCTGCATGAACAGCAGTGGATGACAGGCAGGAGACTCTGCACCACCATCTCATTTTAGGTAGACATGTGCAACAGTTTCCAGGGGGAAAAAATTAAAGTAATTGTTTGATAACATTTTCAAAAAGGTATTCCACAATAACAATTTCATGGTGCATTGCAGAGTATAATTATAAATCAGTCTTTTTTTTCTTGGACAGCCAAGGAACACTGGGGGTCAAGTAAAGTATCCTAGTCAAATTCTCCTCTCATTAGTGCAATCGCTTCTCTCTGCTAATTATTTCCTCCCTCTCTCTCACTCTGCCTCCCTCACACTGGATTATCCTGAACAAACCACAGCATTAGTCCGAATGATGATTTAATATGTTTACATATATGTATGCATATATATATTTATATATATGTTGTTGTTTTTTTGCATTTAAATTCGTTGGTCTTGCAAATATGTCTGTGTTCATTACAGCCTGATGCGACAAAATGTTAACCATTCTTTTGGTGCAACGTAATCGTGCATTTGACAAAATTCATTTATATGCATGTTCTGCAATTTTGGTGCAATTGGCCGGTTAACATTTTTTTTCAGGTTTGTTTTTTTTTTATATGCAATTAAAAGGCAAAATGCATTTTGGTTGTGGGAGAGAAGGAGATGAGGAATAATTGGGAAAAAAATTCAAACACAGTAATCATTAAAATGTTGCTGTAAGGAACGGATGCGACGCATAAATCATTTGCAACTATTTCACGTGTAAATTTAAAAAAACTGAAAATGCCAGTGAAATGACAGCAACGCGCGACAACAGCACTGGCTATTCTGAAACAAAACCAAGGGAAACGACTGCAAAGGAGTGTGACAAAACTAAAACAGAGTCATCCTTCCACTTCTCATCTCTCTTTGGCTGTCTTTTTTTTTTCTTGAAGAGGGGATAAGCTGCAAGGAAATGAGAGAGGGAATGTTTTCATCTGCTGCCCTGCCTTCTGGAGGTGGGTCTTTGAGCCTTTCTCCTCAGTCTTCATTATGGCTCTATGCCTGCTGCAGCTTGGAGGAGGGCAGCTGGATCACCTTAAGGATTCTCCTTAAATCTTATCTCAGGCTTTGTTTAAACAGAGGAGGGGAGACATTCCACTAGGCCCAGCTCTGAAGATCCAGTGAGCAGCATTCATATAATCAGCAGCCTCACTTCCAAACCGAAGATGAGGAAATTTGGATCCCTGATGATGAAAAAAATAAAAAATCTACATCTACTATCTTTTTAAATAGGTTTACAGACTGATTCTGAAATTTAGAACAGGGCACCAAATCTGTGACTATAAATCAGGAAGGACTTTTGATTTTTTTTTCTGTGAACAGCAGCACATGCTGTGTCAAACTGTGCTGCTATCAACACATCATTAACATATTTGATCAAAACTAACACAATATGTGGTGTTAAAAGAGAAAAAAAGCTTATCTGGCAGGTGTGAACTTGTTTATGGCTATAGCAGAAGCAACGTACATACACATTACTGCAGACATTGTCTTCACCACAGCTCATGTTTCAATTTGCCCAACCTCAGGCACACAGCCCTGAAAGCTGCCTGGATGGTAGTGGCCTCCAATCTCTCCACCGGGCCTGACAGAGCCAGTCCAGAGCTGTTAACTAGCTGTAAACACCATGATCTACTGTCTTCTGCTCTGCTTTGGCCCACACTGTGCTCAGCCATTAACTGTTTGTCCAGCCAGTGAACTCTAAAATCTCTCTTTGTTTCACTTCATGTTACTGGAACCATAAACCCACTTTATTTTTTGTAATCATATGTTTCTTTAAACATTTTTTAAAATTGCACACACACACACACACACACACACACACACACACACACACACACACACACACACACACACACACACACACAACGCATATTACAAAAAGCATGTGCAATGGCTCCCGCAATGTGTTCAACTTATGATTTCTACCAATGCACAGTGATTCTAGCTGCTACCCTTGCACATATCCTCATACTCATCTATTCATTTTGCTTTAACTTAAATAGTTTCTGGCACTGAATATGTCATTTGTAAGTACAGCCTAAATACACATCTTAACTATTGCTTCAGTCAAAGTAACAAAAGTATTATGAGCTTTTAAAAATTCAAGGAAGGATCATTGTAATCTTAAATGGAAAGAGAAATGTGTTTTTGTTTTGTTTTTAACATTGTCACTTCACAGCAAAAAAAGTTCTGGGTTTGAACCTCTTCACTGACTCACGCCTTTAAGTGTGGGGTTTGCATATTTCCTTGTGTCTTCCATACATGCAGAACATTTTGCCCTCAAATCTGATGTGTTAGAAGCAGAAGAAATGGGCAAGGGTAAGAATTTAAGCAAGTTTGACAAGGTCCAGATTGAGATGTCTAAACGCCTGGGTCCGAGCATCTCCATAAACTGCAGCTCTTGTGGGGTGTTACTGGTCTGCAGTGGTCAGTATCAAAAGTGGCCCAAGAAAGAAACAGTGGGGAACCAGCAACAGGGTCATGGGTGGATGAGGCTCATTGATGCACGTGATGAGCGAAGGTTTGCCCATGTGGTCCCATCCAACAGAGTTACTATAGCTGAAATTGGCAAAAAAAGTAAGGTCCCAGAATACACAGTGCTTCTCAGTTTGTTGAATATGGGGCTGCATAGTTGCAGATCAGTCAGGTTGCCCATGCTGACCCCTACCTGTATAACAACTTTATACCAATTAGTATAGAGATTCCATAAAGAGTATACTGACAGTGTAGGGATGGAAATCATCCAGAACAACTCATAAAACATCTGCGTACATCTTGCTGAATTTGTTTGAATCCGTTTTCTCTGCTCATGTTCTACATAGCTGATTCAAGCTAAGTACATTTATTAGAGTTAAAAATTAGACTGATATAAAGTTTGTATTTCCATTTATTAATATCATTTTGCTACATTTATATAGCATAAGGTTCAGCGATCTCTGAACAACAATACCTGGGAGAAACATCCTCAGAAGAGTTACTTTTTACTTTTACTTACTTTGAGTACATGTCAGAGCGTCTACTTTTTCCTTTTATTTGAGTAAAGAAGTTGAATTAATACTTCAGCTTTTACCAGAGAATTTTTAACACAGTTATCTATATTTCTAATTAAGTAAAAAACGTCTGTACTTTTGCAACCTCTTGTGTGTATTGCTTACTCGGGGAACATCTGGCACCAGGATGCATTATGGGAAGAAGGCAAGCCGGCAGAGACAGTGTAATGCTTTGGGCAATGTTCTGTTGAGAAATCATGGTATTCAACGGTATTCCCTGATGGCTGTCGCCTCTTTCAGCTGGATAATGTGCCCTGCCACTAAGCAGAAATGGTTCAGGAATGGTTTGAGGAACACAACAACAAGTTTGAGGTGTTGACTTGATGGTAATAGTTTTATGCTTGATCTTTCTATACTGACATACACACTGTTGAAGATAGTATGAAACAGGGTACAGATAATAACTGAAATCAATAGCATAACCTGAACTAAAAAGCTTGTCAGAACAGACAGCCTTTGACCATTTTCAGAGCATATATTTCATGAGCTTTTTCCATATATGCATTCTATGACACACCATTTAAGCACTTTGTGCTATAATGAACCTCAAGTGTTCCTTGTAGCACCTAATAAAGTTTTATGGTACAGGCATAATGAGCCATTTCCCATTTTGATATGAAATTCCTATTCGTCTGTGTGTGTGTTATTTCTGTAAGAGGCTGTTAAGCTTCAGTGTTTGGTTTATGTTGCCACAAGCGCTGTAAGTTCACACTGTTGAATTAGATATTTTTATGTTTATATATTTAAGCAAGCCAGTGTGTTTTATCATTACACTGGTTAGAGAATGAGACCAATGACTGATGCAGATGAACCTGCCGCTTTGTTAGATCTAAGTCGTCCAAGAAAACCAGACTGGACATCTTTCCCTGGCTCATAGACTGGTGAGTAATTTGAATTTTATCAAACAAAACAATATTCAGAACTGTGACGACATCAGCAGGGTGGGTTTTTTTTTATCCAGTGCTATTCTCTGTCATCAAGTTTAAGGTCGGCTCAAAACAGGACCACATTTTCATACAAAGAAATGAGAGAGTAGTTCTGAAAGTGATTTGATTTCATGAAAAAATGCAGGTATCAGCGATGGATGACTGCAGATGTCGCCTTAACTTCCATTCTGGTGCCATGTTTACACGGGTTTTCAACATTTGTGCAGCCTGTGGCGTTATTATCTTTTCAAAATGCTTGTCAAGCAGCATTACTGGAGCCTGGTCCTGCAGCGCCGACAGGGCCTCGCCTGGTACATGTGAGGTCGGCACATTAGAGGCCAAGTTACCAGCCACTCTCAGAGGGGGGCCACTGTCCACGCCGACTTTTACAACTGGTGAGCTGCCATCAGACCAAAGCCCTGCTAATCGCAAACTCATGAATAGCTAAAGGCCTCACAAATGAGCGCAGAGATGGTGTTATGGTGTTTGCGGAGCGTGGCAGCCATGTGCCTGTCCAAATCAGGAGGAGTTTCAGGCCAGTCTTTGTCTGAGGATCTCAGTTTGGCCAGCGGTCTGGCCCCAGCAGGGACCGGGATCTAGAGGATTTGAGTAGAGCTTCGGCAGCTTTTAGAAATAAGCTTGTTGGGGGAGACGATGCTGTACAGTACAGCGGTAGATCAGAGTGCAAGGAAGGAAGTTTAAAGGGAGCCACACAACAGAATATATGTCGCCGTTTTATCAGCATAAGATAGTGTATGTTTGCTGTGTTGATAAGGTAACCACAATATATTATTACATATTTTGTTTGTTCTATTCATGTGGTGTTTGAGTCTAAAGTCTGTAGTCTGGGTCAGACTAAAACAGATTTTCTTGAGTGTTTTTAGTGATATTTCACACAGTGACTGCGGTAGTATTCAAATTAGTAAAAAAAAAAAAAAAGCAATGTGAAAGTTTTACTTTACTGGGTGATGGCAATTACTTTTCAATATGAATATGATGATGTAAATATAGCTTGCACAGTGTGGAGTCTATGGAATAATGACACCATTGGCTTTTAGACTGGGTGCCTTTAAGTGCAACTTTTAGTATGCTAGTCCGTATGACACTAGTTAGGAAATCTCCCAGAAAAATAACGACATGATTGCACTGCAGGGAAAATTTAGCACTTTTCTCCCATCCCCAGCAGCTGGAACTTTCCCAAGGTATATGAAAAGTTGGTTACTGAAACAACTAGAGCAAAAATGGAAACTCTAGGTGGAAGTTTAGATGTGATTAAATGAGATGTATTCCTTCTCAGGACAATACATAAAAATTAAGGCCATAAATAAATTTTGCTGATTTTGGGGGGCTTTTTAAACGTAATAACTGTGCATCAGTGTGGCGAGAATAACAGAATGGGTTCTCGTTCCTTTGGGTTTCGTTAAAATACTTATTTATTTTACCCGAGACCAATTCAGTCATGACTGCAGACAAACATTTTTAATGCTTCAGTCTTGGCCTATAACATGTCATATTTCAGATTGGACACTTTTTCAGTGCGACTGGAGCGGAACTGAAGAGCTGAGAGTTGGTAATGTAAGGCCACCCTCCGTGATGACAGAGTCATCAAGGCTTTCTGTAACCCTTTTACTCAGATGTTACCCCCACACACGCAAACACTCTACGAAGCGAAAATTGACTGTTTGGTGCAGGGGAAATAACATATGATGGAATACAGCGATGGTTCTGGGTGGAGTCAGGCCGATTAAGTGATTGTGACCATTCTGTTACTGAAACGCTTTCTTCAATCCTGCAGATAACATCATCCTTGGGCTTTATCTTTGTTCTTGAACTTATTTTAAACATTCCCCTCTGCTCTGTCTACTGTCCTCTCCTTTTGGCATCTAGTTTCATTACTGGCGACTTATCTCATACATCCTTCCTTTCTGTCACTCTGTTTATTGTGTGGCAAGGATTTTAAGATTAGCTGTTCCCACACACCCCTGAACACTACTGTATAATGAAGACTTGATGCACCAAACCGGTTCTTCCCTGTGTGCTGTGCTATGAGGGAACTAAATATTTATTTATAGTTGAAGTAAATTAATTAGACTATCTGGGGGGAAAAAAGATACTGGGAAAATGCTGCATGTTTAATTTGAAATGGCATATCTGCAATGCATTTTTTTTTCATTCTATAATCCCAAAGCAAATATGCCGTCTGCTCCATATGATATTACCATTCGCAGCCGATTATTTGCATATAGGTTGCAAAGTATGAAAGGGCGTTTGATGTGTTTCTGATTGATGAAGAAACTGTGCACTGAATCAACTGATATGGAGTCATCTTACTAGAACGAAGCTGGATTTAAGGCACATGGTTGAATGCAAATAGCTATTAACTGCCAAAAATAAAAAAAAATCAAGGGCTCATCATGGTTGCTGTAGCTGCACACACATCTTGCCATATCTTGTGCTGATATCTATGGATTGCACATTAATGGTAATGGCCCCTTTATGAATTTAGAGGTTCATTTAAACTGGGCTTACTATTCTCATTTCCAGCTCTACATTTGTATTCTTTGACTCCACTAAAGTAGCTTTTTATGATTCACAGTTCAGCATAATTATTTTATACTAGTGCAGCTCCCTACTTCATTCACTATCTGAAATAAGCGGTTTTAGCTCCCTTCCCATCCTAACTTTCTTCTGATTAGTTGCTTGTAATAAAAAAAAAGTTTAAATGTGAGTGAGATGGGGCTTCTGTGCGCAAATCTTAAGATACAGTGCCAAAGGCAGAAGAAAACTGCCTGAAATTGAGTGTTTCAAGCAGTCTGAAGCCTGAACTTTTGGGTCATAGGGATTACTTGCACTGTATTGCCAAAAGTATTTGCTCACATTATGGCATGGATGAAGTTTGGTGTGGAAGAACTTGACTGGCCTGCACAGAGTCCTGACCTCAACCTGAACATCTTTGGGATGAATTAGAGTAGAGACTGCGGGCCAGGCCCGCCTGTCCAACATCAGTGTCTGACCTCGTAAATGTGTTTCTGGAGGAATGCTTGAAAGGGTGGGACGACATCATATTAAACCCTATGGACACAAACACAACATATGTTTCGGAAATCTTTAGAACTTGTAGAAAATGATAAAATCACTCAAAAATGGAAGAAAAGTTTTACGGACTCATCAGGGGCCGCCAAAAGTCGACAAGTCAGGATGATAACGGTGTTGTTTGAGTAAAAGCTCTCCAAAGATCTGGACAATGCCCTATTCTAACTTTTCTTTACAGTTTCTGTGTAAGGCAACTTCAGAAAGTCTTCCATTAATTGAAAGGTTGGTGGTTTGATACCTGGCTGCTCCAGTCTACATAATAAAGTATCCTCATAAAGTTTTAGTATTTCACAGTCGTACAGGTAACACTTTAACACTGGGTAGCTAGCCATTGTTGATGTGCTAGTGTCAGCATCAGACATCTATTCATTCCACTACCGCAGTGGTGATGACACTAGATGAACAAAAAAAAACAACAACAACTGGTTGCTGGATACAACTATAACAACTACAGTATTACAGTCCTGTATTTCTGTGCATCATTTGTCTAAGTGGAAGACATGCCTCGAGTGCTGTGGGTTATCGTAATCATTGTCAAAAATTTTACGCTATTGTCTCTCTACTTCATTATTAATATGTGCATCTTTTTAAAAGTGTATTCCAGCCACCCTCCTGCCCTAAGTAGGAATCTGTTGTTCCCATCAGGTGGCAGAACTCAGGCTCTCAACAGGTAGACCTAGAGTTGGTCCCCCACGATGTTTACTCCATGGTTAAGGCTGTGTCACTAATGAAACTCAGTTCTAATACAGTACATGAATGCATAGTTGAAAATTATGTATCAAATATAAAATTATCTATATATACTGTATGTGTGCATGCATGTGTACTATAAAGAAAGGAGGTGGAGAAGTGTGAGTGTGAACATCCAATATATATCCAAGCAGTTATTTGGCTCGTTGTTCAAAGTTCCATGGAAACATTAAAGGCTTCTATACTAATGATTTTTTTTTACACAAATTTAAACTTAGCTATACCCATTAATAAAAATATTGAACATCTTCTCATTCAAGAGCACTACACTGTAAGGATTCTCCTACAGCTTTGGTGAAAAACCACTGAAACGAGTCATTCTAACTAAAGGCAAAAAGCCCTGATTACAGTCACATATAGAGCCTCAGATTTTTTTCTTCATTTAAAAACAGCACATTGGTGAAACGACATAATGAAATGGATAGTGAAATAAAAGCCTAGGGGGTCTAAATTATGTTTCTGTGAATGCTAATTAAAATCCAAAACCAATTTTATATTATCATGATAGATAAAGCAAAAAATGACAGTAGGATTTTTCAACAACTGAAAGCCAAGTTCTCTAATTTTAAGATCCACTTAAGATTTTGTGATTTGCATCAGTTTTTAATATATCTGAAAAACATGAAATCATCATAACTTCATCTTCAGGTGTTTCAATCACTGATTAGATATCTGTGTGTTGGATGTGAAAAACCTTCCAGCACCCAAAGTGATTGAGTGTCTTTTTCATCTACATCATATCAACCCTTGTCTGCACCACAAAGATGTAATTGCATCACTCAACAAGCAGGTTAAGAGATGGGGTTGGAGAAATTAACATTTTTTTTACATTGCAGATTTCCCTAGTTGTTTTAATAACCCATCTCAAACCTGTGATCTAATCTACAGGAACAGTGGAAGTAATTAAAGTTTAAATTAATTACCGTCTGTGCCTGATATTCTAATAACGGCTTTGAGTTTTGTAGCAGGAAGTTGATATTTTGTCATTCGTGTTTTATCTCTCACAGCCGTGCGTGATTCTCTGCTCTTACAGATTATTAATGTAGCCAGGAAGGGAGCAGGAAATGGCAGATAAAGGCGGAGAGACTTTCCTTTCTAGCGCTCCTCCTGACCACAGTGGCCCCTCTTGACAGCTCCAAAGCCCCTCCTCCCCAACTCCCCCACCAGCTCTCTTCTTTTAACAGTCCCTTTATCATGACAGTATTTAGAGGAGATACCATAAGACTGAACAGGCCTTATGACTGCTTTTGATAGAAATTATACAATTGTTCATTAGTGGCTAAGATAATGCCCCCCCCTCCCCGGCTCTTCAACTCCTCCACAGCTCACCTTCAGCTCTGCTTTCCCTTTGGGATCTCATTTAAGACCCACGGCGTTCAGCAGTGCATACAGCAGGGGCTATAGATGTGACACCACACAGGACCCGCCAGAGACAGTGCAGCCTGAAATGTCAAGTTAAGTGAAGGAAACTGTTCGGTCTACACACTCTAGTAAGCAGGGTATGTACTTCCCTGTGTGTATGCGGGGGTGTGTCTGTGTGTGGGTGTGTGCCCCCTCTGCCTGGGTCTGTCACTCTTACAGTGGCTATCATGTTTTTAATGGAAAATGGTCAACTAAAATCAAATATTAAGCTTTGATAACCATGGTGGAAGAGCAGTGCCTTTTGAAGTGGAAACAACCTTTCAGCTTTCTTTATACTGTATCACTTTACACCAACTCAGGAGCTTCAAGTTGCTTCCAGAGTCCTGTTTGCTTCACTTGCCTTAAAGATAAATTCAGCCCTTGGATACTTACACTGTTAGATCTCATCAATCTGTGTTTTTAAGTGCATCATGGTCGCTTCTTCTGACTAAGCTGCTACTTCTTAGGTGATTTAATTTTTTGTTTTACCTTCTCTTGCTCATAGTATAGCTCATTGTATATAAAAGTGGACATAGCCACACAGCTTTTTGGAAGCTACTGCTTTTAAGCCTCGATTCTGGCATTTTCACCACTGTTAAACGAGACAATTTGACGATAGAAAGTATAAGACATGGGTATAGCTGCCAAGATGTCAGCCACTGTTTTCTGAAATCCCATTTTGAGGGCTTAAAATTCCACCGTCACCATCTCATTGGTTAATCAATTCATACCACAGATAATATGACAAGAATTTACAAAATAGACCTAATTTTGTATTCAGTATGAGCCAAAATGAGTGACCAACCCATAAACTCAACAGGAAAATGCTTACAGAGCTGACAACGGAGAGCCATTTGCTTATAGACTTCTATAGGACTAAAAGAGTCTTTGCAACCAAAAACTATTGCCTTCTGGTGACCTGGACAGAAAATGGAAGTTTAAGGCACTTTGGCACTGTCTTTATTTTTCAGACCCAGAAGCTACATCCATGTTTAGAGCTTTTAGAAACAGGAATCGACATGATGATATTAGGATGAGAGGGCTCGTTATAAACAAATGCTAGTGTTGGCTAGCTAGCTTAGCAAGAGACAAATTCACTGTAATGCTAAAACATACCTAAAACACAATACAGCCTACTTAATAGACAGCTTGACATTGGGGATGAACCACTGGCTTCATCTCTTTATTGGCTGGGGGGTTGCCCATTGCTTTTTATCAGCTTCTGGTTCATCAAGTTTTTCCTTGAATTATTTATCATTTTTACATTTACACCAGCACTGATACTGTATATAATAACATTTGTTGCTACTGTTTAATTTTCCATCTTTGTTTCCACCCCAAGTTATAGGAGCATTTACATTTAGTTTTTTAGAAATACTTAGAATAAAGTCAGAGTAAATACTCAGAATATGGTATGTCATCATTAGATATAAACTAGCTGGCTATCTTCCTGGCAAACTCTACAAATGAAAACCCTTTTAAATTCTCTTTTTCATGTGATTTTGTAACACATGTAAGAACAGCTACAACGACCATTTTATTGGAGCTAAAAGAATTAGGACTATTTCCAATTTTCAGCAATGCCTCAGAATTTGTTTTATTCGAGGACCCAAGGTAGCGTTTGAACGTCACACCATTACGTGTCAGTAGATTAAAGATCACAGTCAGCTGAATTCCATTTTCTTCACTCTACCAATTCAAGTGCATTATCTTACCTGCGGTGGACACTGCAGGAGAAACAACTGTAGCTCATCTGTAATAATTGTAAGCTGTCAGTTCGCTTTTTACCTGTCAACAGTGTTGGGCAAGTTACTTTGAAAAAGTAATTAATTATAGTTGCTAGTTACTTCTTCAAAAAAGTAACTGAGTTAGTTACTGAGTTACAAGATTCTAAAAGTAATTAATTACTTGAAAAGTAACTATTGCTTACTTTAAAAAAATGTTTAATTGGCCATTTTCTACTACTTTTGATTTTACCTCTACATTACACCTGCACCTCTATTTACTTTGCCTTGTTTGGTATCATTCTTTTCAGCACAACTTCACGTGTCTGAATTTACAGTTATGTTTTCATTTTGACATACTGTATTAACACAATTGATCTAAAATCAGACAAAAAACATAAAATCCCAGTAGAAAAAGTTATATTTTTTACTGTAACAACCACAAACATGTTTATTGAATCATATTTCATAACTTTAAATGCAAATATAAATTGTAAATTTTAAAATCATATGCACAAGTTTTGCAAACAACAAAGTTATTTGCAGCCATTTACCTTTTACCCTTTTTTTAACCATTTCGAACTATTTACATAACCATCAGCTGTTCTGCATTTAATAAGATGCCACACAAATTATTTGTGCCACTCCAAAAAAATAATTTCTGTCCACTATAAAGGAGAAAATCACAGCCTGATACCTGCAGGCCTGACAGCAGGAGGTGTATCACTCCTCCTGTTTTAATTCAGCAGTCGCCTCATCGTTCTGACACACAACACAAAACTATCCACAACACTACACACTAACTACACAAGACAAAAAATTAACTACACACTCCAAATACGCTAAACGTCACAAATACCTCACATCTCTAAACTCGCTCTCTCTTTTTCTGCTGTCTTTCTTTCTCTTTCTCTCTCACTCCTAAAACTTCCCCCTCTTCCTAAACAACCAAATGTCATGTTGCCATATCATTTTTTGATTGGTCGACATGGTGCATTTTTCCACCAACACGAAAGGGCTGTTTTTGTTTTTGTTTGTTTTTGTCATAAGCAGAGAGTGCTTGCTAGCGCTGTCCTTAGACAGTAAACGTGACAAAACTCTTCAGGAAAAACGCCGCGTATATATTATCATTATCATGACTCTGGTTTTGCATGGCCTATCAACACAGTTTAAAAACTGGTATATATCACCTTGTTGCTTTGTCATCTTGAAGTGGTCATGTGATTGGCTTACCACGACTACTTTATTCTTCCTCAGTCAAACAACAGCACTCATGCGATTGTTTTTCCCCCTTAGCTCCAGGTGTTGTGCCAAAAAGTGATCGTCTGCCAAAAAGTGATCGTCTGCCAAAAAGTGATTGCCGTTTGCGGGAGCGCGCGGAGCTGCTTAAAGCTGTAGCGCCGAGATTACTTACAGCTACTTCCGTGCAACTGATATAAGATGCGGTAAACTGAACACATCTTCAACCGTCTGTTTGTTGACAAATAGTAACGCGACCACACCGCATTTTCTTGTTAGTAACGGTAACGGCGTTGTAACGATAGAAATAGTAATTAGTTAGATTACTCGTTACTGAAAAAAGAACAGTGATGGAGGACACAGATAAAGAGGGAATGGAAAGAGACATAATGAGAAAGAGATGATGAAAATATACACATGCAAATGATGAATGGTTGTATGTGTTTTGAAAGAGCTATTTGCGTTCTTTAAATTAAAAGTAGTTTATAAGGTGTACCAGTCTCTAGGCACATACTTAAAACCTGGTTTGGTGGAAAGGACGTTCATTTTGGCCGCAACATAGCGGACCCCACTCCTCCTATGTATTTTTAATGGATTAATTACGTTTATGAGAAAACAACAGTTTATTGGAAGACATAATTACACAAAAATGAATGTATATTTATGAATACAACATTATTTTTTTCTGTTAAATAACCTAAAAAATTACTTACTGTACCTTTAAAAGTGGACAGTCCAAGAAAAACGTAGAAGACAACAACGGGATTCACAGGTCGAGATAAAAGACAAGAACAGAGTATGTGGACAGACAACAGTAAAACTGAGCACAAGACAAAGAAGACAGCTAACTAGCAAAGTAAAATGGGAAGTGGATAACAATAACTGAAACGGGGAAATAAAAGACACGACTGAACCTAAAAGAGCAGTGAGACACAGGAGGGTGAGACAAAGAGGAACACCGAAGGAACAAATAACAACCCCAAAATAAGACGTCAAAATAAGAGTAAGAAACCAAGGATACAAAATACATGTTAGAATAATTAATCTGTGAGAATTTCAACTGAAAACACACTAAACAAGAATTCAGAAATGAGAGGAACGAAAGCACAAGGTACCTGAATGAAGAGAGAAATCAAAACAGTAATAAGTCCTCAACCTATAATCAATGAACTAAGAACATAAACTGACAAAGAAACCACACATAAAATCTCTAATAAGCAATAAATAAATAAATAACCCTTCAAACCCTGCATCCAAGACCCAGGACAACAAGTTAACACCAACTTTTACCAACAAATTACTCATATATGAGTTGTTGCCAAAATACTTTCTCTTTCTGACTTTCTGACGGCAGTAGGTTTTGTTTTTTCTACAAATGAGTGCATATTTTACAGCCTTTGTACAAACAAAGGTGGAGTCTAAAACAGCATCATACATTTGGTCGGTTATTATCATTGGTAATTAAAAAAAGACATGTCAAACCAAAAGAAGCCCTTGAATGCAAGCCATAGTGATCTTTTGTAAATAACGAGTGTGTAAGGGTTTGTTTTTCTTTGGAGCCTATGTATTCTGAAACCAGAATGTCTACTGAAACCACAAGAAAACACTTTGCCTAACTGACCAGTCAGTCACACTGTAAAGAAAAGAAAATAACATAGCAGAAGTTACTTGCCAAGACTGAAGTTGGGTGACAAACAGCCACTTTCCCCCTGTCTCCTGGATCAGCTATAAGACGATTTCAATGACATGCAGAAGATCAACTGTTGGGAGAGTGAGGACTGCAAGACAGGGGCTTAGAATCGCGGCCGGATCAGAATGAGATGAACATACAATCAGAGGCAAAGCCACACGGGCTTATCTGCCCTTTCACGATGGCTGTCATCATTTGAGAGTTGCCTCGGCTGCTCCTCCGCCAAGATGAGAAGGCTTTCTAGCTGAACCGGAAAGTTTCTCTTTTTTGCTTTAGGAGAAGTTCTGGAAAAACTTGCAGCACCCCACAAAAGAACACATGAAAGTCATCGAGAAGCAAAAATGAGAAGTCAGGAAGTGTCAACCTGGGTGAGAATAACAGAATCAAATACAAGGAGGGCGAGATATGAAGCTGCAGGGCATACAGAATAAGATTAAATAATACATGGATCTGTGGAGGCATGGCTTTAGAACACATGCAGGGTTGAAAATAAAGTTTTTTCCAATTACAAGCCGCTCTTCTCTCTTCCTCTCTCTCAATTTGATCCATTTTTCTGATAGTCTTGAACATTAAAATATGTTTTCCCTCACAAGTCATATTTCATGTCAGTATGTAGCTTAATGTAAACTTGCCATATCCTTCCAAAAACAGAGATTCATCCCTTGAATGTCATTTTGATGTAAGCTACTGATGGACTGTCAATGCACTCGACATATGTCACATATACTTCATACAAAATCCCATTTGGCATCAGTGTTGTCGGGCTGTGTGGGAGATCTGTAACATGAAATGGTTCCATTTCAGCACACATCACTGAACATATCCCATACAAGGCTGCGGCCAGTGTTTATAGCTTACCCCCCGTGAGGTGTTGGCATCTAGCGGAGGCTCTATATCAGAGACAGTATGGTGGTTGGTGTAGTCTTTTCCCATGTGAGCCCTGCTATGTGAGGTGATTAGAGTATCTCTGTCAGTGGCTGAGGGGACAGATGGAGCAACAGAGGACTTTCTGGAGAGGCTATGGTAATTAGGAGTGAAAGGAGAGAAAATGGCGTCTACAGAGCAACTGGGTTCAGGGACAAGTTTTAAACAATTCAAGAGGCACAGGGACTAGTAAGCCCTTTGGCCAGTCAGCATGGCATTGTTAAGTTCATGTTAACATGTTTGCACATGCTGTGAGGTTGTCCTCGCAGCATCCTGCTGTCTTACAAAACTGTTTTTGATAGACTTGGAAAAATTATAGAATCTATTAGACAAATTGCACAAATGGCAATTATTATAGGCACTGTTGACTGAAGGTTTTTATTTATATATTACTGCTGTATATTCATATTACACAATGTTATCTATAAATGTGCCTCTGCCCAAGTGCATTGGAAGTAAACTGAATTTTGTGCTGGTCATTTCAGAATCAGATTTAATATTATTTATTGCCAAGTTTGTACACAAACCAAGAAATGGTCTTGGTGCCATAGTGCAAACAGCACAGTCATACAGAATATATGGTATTTACAGTATATACAATATATACATCTCGATAGTAATATATATGAAGCAGCTTATAGATATTAAAATAGAAATTATAAATGAAGAAAAATAAAAAGGTTATATGGGGGTAATCAAACATGCAGTTTAATTATTTTTTTGTTTCTATCACAGCAACTTTGAAGATGTCAAAAATCTGTGTTTTTTTTAACTCTGAGATTAAGAACATCAGTGACAAACTTTCCTTAATTCATAAAAATCAACATGATGTTTATTATGCTATTAAATTTCTGCTGGTTTATTGTGTTCATGTTAGCATGCTTTTTATTATCTGTTAATATATGCGGCAGTAGATAAAAATCTCTTTTTGTTTTTTAAAGAAATTTACAATTTAGTGTAGATTCACAGTTTACCTAGATTACAAAAGCCAATACAACTGAAACTATTATTTTGATAAAATATATCAAAACTCATCTGTGCCACTGCTACAAAACAGTTTCACATGTACTCTGCCAGATACACTCACCTTATTGTAAACAGATTTTCTTGGCACTGTGTTTTTGGTGGTTGTAACTGGAACGTGGCTTCTCCAATGGAAAGTTGTTGAATTTTGAATACATATTTTAAATGTTGCAAGCACAAAAAAAAAAACCCCACATTCACTTCAAAACAAGCCTTATAAATAATAGCAAGAGGATCTGCTCAGTAGATTCAAGCGGAGAAAAATAAAGGGATTTAAAACAGTCAGAGCTTTTCTTACGTAAACATCAGTTTCAAAGCAAAGTCAGCAAAGTTACTTCAAACTGTATAAAATACAGCATTAGCTCATCACTGTTAAAGAATGTAAGCAAGCTTTCCTCCTGCTGCTGCACCCACTGTGAGGATGGTTGCTCCTCCGTGTGATTAATTGCTTTGTCAACTATCAATCTCCACCGCCATAAAATAGCCACAGGACCTGCAGCCAGCAGGTTGCTGGTGAAATGATGGCACCGAAATCCCCATGGGGCACATATTAATGAGGCTACAGCGCGTGTTAACAATTCACCATTAAAATGTAATGCATTCTTTAATTAATTAAGCTCTCATTTATAAACACCAACCTCTTCTCTCTCACTCCAAATTTGACCCAACAATAGAGTATTTAATGTTTCATGGTGGAGGCATAACATATTTAAATGTCATTAATACATGAACAGCAAGATAAACATACTCAAAAATTCTATTAGCGGTAATAAGTGATGTCTTCGCAAAGAGTTTCCCCCCTGTTTTTAACCAAATCATACAAAATTAATTTAACATTACAGCTGGCATGCCAGTGCTTGGATTTGACTTAAATAAGAAATATTCTGAGGTGAGTATTTTTAGCCTGAGAGTATGCAGACTATCACTCTTTAAGGAGATACACACAGGACATCAAATGATTATCATCCAACTCTTCCAGATATCAACTAACTGAGGATCTAATTTCATGTCACACATGCTTAATGAAAAAAAATCAAATTGGCTCCTAAATTGGTTGGTCACTCCAATATTGAAAAATAGGTCAAAGTTTCTCCAATCCAAAGTGTCCGCTAGGCTCTATGATTGCAGATTGATATGTGGGGGAGGGTTTTTTTGCTGGCAAGGAAAAAGCTAGAAATCCCAGGCACAGTAGGAGCAGAGGTATGTTTTTACCCAGCTACAGAGGAATTTGTGGAATCAAAAGTCAAGAAATTGGCAAATCTGATTATAATGTGTTAGTGATGAGATAATATTTATTTTTCGCTACACTTAAATCTCATTTTTTGGAAGGAAATGCTTTTATTAAACCTGTCCCATGGGCTGTTTCAGGTAAAATTATCCCACTGAAGTGTCTCCTATTTTTGAGACTGTGGCGTGTTGTGAGCAAATCCTAAAAGATGTAAATGTAACAAAGGTAAAGCAGAGAAGCGATGGGTTCTGAAGTAGCTCTTTTGTGTTTCAGATGTAATTGGACATGCTTATAGCTTATTTCAGTCAGTATGCAAATGGAAGTGTTCTAGCAGCTGAGCCAAACTGTTCCGCCATAATCATTTTGATGTTAATGATGTCTGCAGAACTGCAGCGTCACTCCTGTGATTTAATCAAACCTAATTTGGGTCAGTCCATTTTGGCTGCAGCTGAGCACCTCAACATCATCATTACTCTCCTTCAACCCAACCTTTTGCGTTCCGCTTTGCCTTCTCGGACTACTGGACAAGCCTGCCGGGCCGCAAACAGCTGCTCATCATCTGTCTTGTCACAACCTTGTCCTGCTTTCGGACATGGACTCACTCATTCTCCGAGTTTTGGTTCTGAATTTCACCATGATCCGAATCAGAAATGAGACTTTGTGTTTAAGATTTCACTTCCAAGCTCTCTCTGCCTGTGGGACCTGCTCCTTGGGCTTTTCATCAG
The DNA here is from genome assembly GCF_036321145.2 of Pelmatolapia mariae. Lineage (NCBI taxonomy): Eukaryota > Metazoa > Chordata > Actinopteri > Cichliformes > Cichlidae > Pelmatolapia > Pelmatolapia mariae. Next base: position 52,424,070 of record NC_086236.1, read on the forward strand.
CTGCCATTTTCGACGGCATGCAGTAATTTCATGGCTCATTGCAAGCGCTGAAAACCTTTGAAACTGCAAATGTTAACTTTGCCTGGCCTGGAGCCATTTAGGAAGCGATTAATTTAGCAAACAGAAGTGAGCCACTTTCTCCTCCTAGCCTGCGCATAATTTTTTGGGGCTTCTATCTGTATTTGAGTAAGAGTGAGCAATGTAATGACGGTTGCTGTAATTGTGGCAGTGTGAAAATGGTTCCTACCTCAGCCTCCACTATCTCACTCATCTCTCCTGGCTGAGCCTCAACAGCCTCGTACAGTGAGAGCACACGGAGATTGAGAAGAGGTGGAATCACTTACAACATGCTTGACCTTATTTCTTGTTGCAAGTTGCCAAAGCGTTTTAAAAGAACATGTTTGTTTGCAATTTCACCTCCTTGCCTGAGTGATGCTCCTATTTGCAAGGCGCTGACTGAACAGGCATTTTCTGATCATGACTTTCCCATATCTTTGATGTGATATGGAAGCAACAATTCAATTTAGGAAAAAGAAGAGAAGGCAGTAGGAAGTGTGAAGCTTTTTGGCTGTGGTACTCTCAGGAAATAGTGCAGATCCCACTGAGAGGCTCTGTGTTTGCCCAGTATTCCTGGAGGCTTGTTTTGTCACAGACTCTGTGCAGCTAGGCATGGGAGAGGCAGAAGGCAGCGGGTCGGCCAGCCTTCCCCCACAGCTGTCCTCCTCCATCCTGGCACTCAGCTCTACCAAGCCAATATGAAAACAAATTCTCGGCCCTCTTCGCAATTAATTTTCCTTTGCGGCAGAAAAAAAAATATCAGTCTTGACAACATAACATATAGCAGGTTGTGTACAGGAAATCTGGCTGTACACAGAAGCAGAACAACCTCACAAAAATCTGTTTGTCCCCCTAGAGTAATTTTTCACTCTGCTGGGAGCAGTTGTCTTGCACATATTCCTCCTCATGTGCATATAGATCAGTGCAGTCCAATCGAAGTCCAAGGGAAGTAAACAAGTGCAAGTGTTAGGAGCATGTAAAAAGGTTTCACATTACGGTCGTGGATGTAATAATTCTTTTTCTCGAGGCTTGATTAATAATTGTGTTACATGCAATGCAGGACGTTTAAGGACATTTCATGTTGCTCTTTTTTCCCTCCTCTGATTCAGTAAAAGAGTGACATTAAGCATCAAGCAAACCGAGCTCATATTCGAAAAAACCCTTACAAAAAAAAAAATTCTACGTGTTGAGGGAAGAGTGAAGTGGGTCAAAATGCAAAAATGACAAAAGAGGGAACAACGACAATGATCCAAATTCCTATTTTGTCTCTTACATTTACATCGTGCATGTGTGTGTGAATGTGTGTGCAGGGTCTGTATCCGCAGTGTGTTTAGGAAATGACTGCTTCCTTACCTGGATGCCCTGTAACCACATCTGCATCCTGTTTTACCATGGCCACACTGCAGTCCCCCACCCCCCACCCCCACCCAACACACACCATTAATTTTACAGAAAGCCATTCACAATAACCACGAGATACTGGGCAGCGGTGTTCAAACGTTTTCTTCCCCCTTCTTATCATAAAGGTCCCACATGTCTTGGCAATATCCCCAAAATAAAAAAAAAGAAGATAAATATGTCCTAATTACGTCCCTCGAACAATGTTGTTTGACGGCCAAAGACATCAAATTAAATAGTATTTTGATTCTGCAAAAGTGGTGTCAAGGTCTTATATTTTCATTGCAGGTACACTGACTGATAAATATGAGGAAGAGAACAGTAATTATAGGGTGGAAATGACATCAGAAATTAAGCAAATTGTGAAAGGGTTTGCCTTTAAATGGGTTTGAGCCATGAATTAAAAAGACCATTAACTGGGAAGAGGCAGGTGTTATCCTCACTGCCCAAAACAAAACAAACAAAAAGGGGGAGGTGAGCGGGTGTGTGTGAATGTGTGCGCGTGTGCACATGGAGGGAGGAGGAGATGCAGGTGTGCGCTGTTATCTACGAACAATCCCATGTCATTACGAAGGGAAGGTGTATTCAGCAGATTTTCCTCAGTTTCAGTACTGTGATAATTTTTAATGTCCTCTCCCGTAATTAAACCACACTGAAATGAACTCGTGTTTTCTTTACATTTAGTGCCGCTCCACTGTCATCATAATACGACACTACTGCAATTTGTATTTGTCCTTATTGGCAATAGTTTCCTTTTGGAAGGTGTAAAGCCTTTATGGAAAGTGGATGTAAAATATAAAATGTCACTGATATGGCATACTTGCTTTTTATTTTTCACTTTTAGTAGGGTACACTGTAGTTCAGCGTACTGTATCCCTTCTCTCACCTCCTTCTTCTCTGCAGGTCTGCATGAATCCAGATTCAAAGGACTTAAAATTGTACTACTAAGTAAATTGTTGCATAGTGACTCCACCAGATATCAAAAGGCAGAGGATCAGAGTCTCATTTCACCCCATTTTGTGTTGCCATAGTTTTTTTTTCTTTCATTTTTTATCAAACCTGTGTCTGGTCTTTTCATGAGCCCAGAGAAATTTAAAGGTGATGAGAGGTCCTCTGCCTGATAGGACACAGGGCCAGTGTGGTGATCAGACAAAATTACATCAAGTTTTCCCCCCTCGACTATGCTTGTCATCTTTTTTTCTTTTTTTTTTCATTTAATCAAAGTTCTTGCAGCCCTGATGCTGCCCTCTCTCTGGGCCAGGTGTCAAACGCTTTCCATTGATGTCAATGTGGTGGTAATCACAAAGTCTATCCACAGATGCCGGCTCGCACCGGCGTTTCACTGGGGCATTGCATTCTCCGCTCAACACCTTTGAGGCATGTAAGATTATTTCTGCAATCTGAAAGAGAGAATAACCTCTAGGAAGAAACTAAATCACAATATAAAGTAATTAAGCACATTATCAACGTCGAGGTTAATTAGTGAGACCCTATACGCCTGCACCACTGGTAGCATTGCAAACAGACAAATGCTTTCGTTTTCATCTCTTTTTGACCACACTCTGTCATGTGCACACTCGTACCCATGCATATTCACACGTGCACGTGCACACAAACACACATGAACTGCGGGCGGCTGATTGTTACCGTTTAGGGCTCTGAAATTGATTAAACAACTTGCAATCCAGTTTAATTAATGTAAACTATCTGTATTTCAAAGCTATTTAGCTGAATGTTGTGCTTTAGAGCTGCCCTCCTTTCTCATATTGCTTAGACAATCGTAGAATTTAATTAAATTCTAGCATTACTGTATGGAGTAACCTTTAAACAATATTTGATGTTATAGTCCATATTAAAGGCATTTTATGTATAAGCATTCAGAACCTGAGAGTCGATATACTGTTAGTCGCTGTTTATCCATTAACATGAAAGAACAGTGCCAAGCTCAAATATCACAATACAGGGAAGACAGCATGCCCAGCCTCTATATCTCTGAAGTGCAGCTGAGTCCAAAATGGCACATTGACAACAACATACATAGTTGCTGCATAGAAACAAAAGGCAAGGCAATCTTAATTATTGACAAGCAACATATATTTACTTTTCCTCATTTCAAAATGATAACTCCTTGAAGCTCTACTCAGTGTCTGCAGTGTGAAGATGTCCCTATCAAAAAACTACAGGCATACCTGTTTGTTCAGGAAGGCTTGGCAAGAAAATAGCCTCCCTTGTATTCTAGCTCTGAGTGAACCCATTAAGAACTTAACTGGACTATTTTTTTCAAATTATATTGTTTGATTTATTTATTTATTTATTTTATTTGGGGGGGGCACGGGTTACCCAGTTTGATTCCCAAGCTGGGGTAACTTTTACATCTGGAGTGGGGGGGGAGTTGCTAGGTGGTATGTGGACATCTCAATTAATTAACGCAATCGAACTAATATAGATCAGCTAAAAATTTGTCTTTACAGCTTACAGCTCAATCAGGGATCATGGTTGATTTAATCATTCATGTTTATGTTCCTCTGCACAGTTAGAACAGTGCACCCCTGGTAAGACACATGTCTAAGCCAACAAAGTCTTCTTCATCAAGATGGCCACAGCCCACTGCACTCTTGGTGTCACAGCTTTGTTAATATAGCATGGAGTTTAGTAAAAGACAACATGATCAGCTGAACTATAAATGTAATGAAACAACATAATGTAAAACATGAAAAACATTTTTGATTTCTCCCATAAGCTTTGTTTCTGGAACTTTGGAACTTCTGACATACATGTTTAGAACTCAGGTTGAACTGTTTAGCTAGTTAACATAGTTTCAATATTACGCAATATAATAGTTTAATCAATTACTGCATTATTAATGTCTGATATTAATATCATATTTAAATGCTCTATAATTTTCTAAATAATTTCCTTTTTATTAAATTACTGACTGACACATGCATTTTAATTAATTCATTGCATTAATACTGTCTTGTCCATTAGCCGTGGCCTAACACCACCATTACTTTATTTGATACTGACATACAGGAGAATTCACTTACAGACTTCAGACTTCATCAACTGTCTGCACAGATCATGTTACAGTTTATGTAGTTCATCAAAATCTGTAAATCATAGGTGACACTTTCACATCAATAAACTGTTTTTCATTCAAATTTAGATTTTTCTGTCTGTAAATATCTGGCCAATCAATCTCTCAGATGCACAGCAATCTTTGACATTACCAAATCAAAATTTAACCACTGTGTATAAATGAGGAAATCACAAAATAGAGTTATAGGTCAGTGCTCTCAGTAACTGGTGGCAGCAGTTTAACCTTATATTGCATATACAGAATTTATGTAATGCAGAGTTAAATGTGATTTATAGTAGGCTTATATTTATTTGTTACAGTAAAAATACAGTAAGTCTCAGGCTGACACTTATCACATAAATGGACAGCTGGTCCTCCATGTGGCATCATGCTTATTTATATCTATCTAATATATTTGTATATATCTAAAGTCACTGCTGAAAAAAGAACCTTTAAAGACTAGAGACTCTTTTATTATGTCGCCAACAAAGTGAATTTTCTGTTTGTAAAAATGTTTCATGTTTGTGCAATTCATTTGTTTTAATGTCATTCTCTGTATAACTATATGGTGTACCTTTGTAGTATTTTAATTTGCAAATATTGCTGTTGTGATATTTCTGGCGCTGGATACAGCAACGAAAAAATGTGATAAATGCCTGTTTTCAGAAAACAACTTATATCTGTCTTGTCATGAAACAGCAGTCAAGTTAAACAGCTGAAATAGCCAAATGTAAACATTTAAGGTAATTAGCTAGATGTAGGCTAAATAAATTGAATAAACATTTCAAATAGTTAGCTAAAGCTAATGGAAGGATTACTGGTGGTCATATGGAAAGGTTGTATTGATACGTCAGAAAAAAGGGGCAACACTTTTCTCTTTTTCATATTATGTGCCACAAACTAATCTTTAGGTTATGGGTTTAGTTTTGTTTTCATTGCCATCATGTCAAATATTTTATTTCGACAAACTAATGTGCCAAACAAATGCACTTACAACCAAAAGAAAATATTCAGAATACCAAACATTATTGCAAAGTAATGAATGGTATAATGCAAAGTGACACATAAACTCAGTTTAAATTAGACACAGTATATGGCTTTATGCAACACAAAAACATATCAGACAGCTGCTTGCTTGCCCTGAAACTCAAAAGCTGCATCACACGGCCTCCCCCAATCCCCCTTCCCCCCCTCTATATATTCTCATCCTCCTGTTGCCCCCCCTCCCCCGCCTTTTTTTTTTTCTTAAATGGCATGAAGGTTGAGATGGCTGGAGTCCAAGATCATCGCGCCTGAGACCACACAGATGGGGAGAGATAAAAGTTCTCTGTGAGCCGCTCACAGTGCTGCCATTTTACACACAAGTAGAAGGGACGCGGGGGGAGGAGGAGGCGGGGGGAGGGAGAAGGGAAGAGGGAGCCACCTGCGGCCGTGACATCACCGCCTTATCACATATCATGTATCACCTGCAGCTCCACGTCAAGCCCAAAGAGACAGATTTCATCTGTCATCTCTGAGAGGATCTCAATATAATTTACTCTGCTGATCTGACATCCAGAGGAGAGGCGTAGAGTTGCCAAACCTAATCTTACAGATGAGGACTCTCCTTTTTCTGCCCAGTCATGTCCTTGTGTGCTGTAGCAAAAGGCGGGGAGGAGTTGGCATATCAGATTTAGCTCTTATTTGAAAGCACCATCTTAGGTTAAGTGGTTCTTGTGGTTTCATTTCTCAGTGTACACGATGCATGTACAAGTCGACCCACTGTTCCTTTGTTCCAGAGAGACGTGGCATACACTTTGCGTGTGGAAATAAACCTAAAAAGCTGATTTTTCTTTCCAACAAAATAGTTTATTACTTAGATACACAGACTGGTAGGAAGACAAGAGAGAATAGACGTGGCTCATATGTGCGCCTACTTTTATGATGCCAGTACAATGGAATAACTTTGCAGGCAAGTATGCAAAAAAATAAAAAAATAAAGAGATTATCATACTTAAAAGCCAGAAGCAAAAAACATAAGTGGTATCAAAAAGCATAACCTAATTAGAAAGACTAATCAACTTTAATGTCTTCATATTTAAGGGAGAGGGAAAGGATAATTAGTCTTGGGGTTCATTCTCCTTTCCTCTGCAGTCATGCTACTAACAAGACTTGATGCTGTCTAGAATGGCCACCCACATATAACAGCTAATTGCAGGTCTTCGCCCTCAAGCACCCTCCTAGTCATAGAGACAACAGGGAAATTGGCCATTTCAGCTGTGCTGGGTATCATTAATAATTAATGACACTTTCAAGAGTCAGACTGTCCCTAAAAACCTTAGCAAAAGGTACTTTGGGAGCTATGCAATGTGTCTTTCACTTTGATGGTAAAAAGCCTTTATAGTTTTCAGGTTCAAACTTTTTTATTTTTCTTCTCTCGCGACTGCTGTTTTTATTTTATGAGGTGTTTTATAATAAGAGATAACCACTGTCCTGAGATTTGTCACATTTTCAAAATCCCAATTAACCACTTAAGACTGACAAGCTCAAATGGAATGTGTATCATACACTGGGGTATATTTCCTATAATTCTAGATAACAGCTACAGCTGAGACACACATCTCTGTTATAATAACCAACACAGTGTTAAAACCAATAAGGCTGCCGTGAATCACCTCTAATTTTCTATTTGGGATTCTGGAGACATTCTTATATTAAACAGCTCAGAAAACACTGTTTTGCTAAAACTTTTCCTAATCTTGTGATGTTTTTTTAAAAAACAAAAAAGCAAAACAGCACCATTCCCCTGCAAGTTTAGAAGTATGCCAGGGTGGATTTCTGTTTTTAGTAACAGTTTGTTCCTTAGAGGTATAACAGGGAGTTAGGCCTCTCTAGGTCACGTTATCCAAACTCAGGAAGGGTTGTAACTTGCAGGGTCCAAAATTAGCAAATGGAGATAGATTCCTCACTGGATGCATAAAAGTGAGGATATGCACTGGCAGGTAAATGTTTGTACTGAAATAGTTATGGAAAAAAAATGTATGCTTAAAGTCGCTACTGCGTTTTGCTGTCATTCACGACCTGCTTTTGTCCTTTGATTAAGACCCGCCCCATACTCTGCAAACATCTGTAGGGCAAGAGCACCTAGAGTATGAAGAGCAGGGATAAGTTAATTTAAAATGATCAAAAACATTTCATGTGTATGAAACCTTTATATTTTATGCTTTATTATTCTGCGCATTTACAATTTTCAGATCAGGAAATTCATGCATTCAGGTTTAAATCGGTTAGCATTCGATCTATGTTGAAAATATTAAGCTTAAATTTTTGAGCCTCGGCTTTAATTTTGTTTTATTTCATGTACTCAATTTAAAGTGTACACCACAGAGAGGCTACTCGTCATTTTAGCTGGTTAAATATTTGCATGACTGGTGAACTCTTTCATCTACTAGACCCCTTGGCCAGTGAGTCAAAAAGTTAAATTCAGGCACTTGTTGTATATAAAATGTCTACCTCTTTTAACAACAATGATTTATGCTCACTTCCATGACTTTTGTTTTTGTTGCAAACTGTAGCGTTACTGTGCAGTTCAGTGTGTTCCTATATCTTGCAGGAAACATACCCCTAATTTTTCAATTGTAATTATCCCTCTACATAATCAGCAGTGACATTTATGGGAGCACAAACAATGAGGTCACTGTCAACAAAGCACAGGGGTTAAAATGTCCTTGTCTGTCATCTTAATTCTGCTTTGCTTTAACTGCTCAATACTGCTGCGCTTTGCATATTTATAAGCATTCTGATCACTGGGCAGCTAATCATTATAAATTTCACATTGCTAATTGCTTTATGAGGTTGCTCGAGTGAGAAATACAATAACAAACACATGGTTTCTGTACTCAAAATAGCGAGAAAGAACCGTTTCCGGCACCACGTTTGATCACATTTCCCCTTCTAAGGAAGTCATTCGTTGTACTGTTCAAGGGTAACCAACCACTGTCTTATAACTTTATTATTCGTTCTTAATCGGTTTATAAATATTTATGAATCGCCAAAGCCACCCTGACTTGCTGCTGAGATTGAAGCCTGAGCTGGAGTATGTACATTCCAAGGCAGCCATGGGTTGGAAGGAGAGAGATAGCATGGACAGGAGATTTGTGACAGAGCGGAGCATGAAACCCATCAGTTGATGAGTGGAAATCCCTACTTTCTAATTAATAGAGGTACACAGGCCAGAGGGATAAGGAGGATCAGGGAAATGAAATCAGCAAAAAGATAGCATCACTCATTTCTGAGGTCCATTGTCACACTTCAGAATCTGCTGTAATGAATCACTCAAGCATTCTGGAGATACATTTGAATGGTGGGGGAAAATTCATTGTCCGGTGGAGAGCATTCGATAAGGATCTTTTCTCTTGCCTCTCCCTCTTCTTCAGCCTCTTCTTTCCCGCTTTTGTCAAAGGGCCCTCTGATCAAAAAGCGAAATCAAGGCTCAAGCAACAGGTGTGCCGTCTGAAAGGCTGCCGCAATCTGCAAGTGAACTGGAAAGCTATCTCGGATAAAGAAAAATAAAAGCCCGATTCGAGAAGTTTCAAGGGATTGGCTTCTCGGGATCAGCCGAAAAAGTCATGATGGGGCGAGATGCTGCAGGAGCTGGAGTTTATGATTTTACTAAAAGCCCTTGACAGAACAATTATTGAACAAAGGCTGGAGTGAGCCTGAATCGTTTTATATACGTACTTACTTCTGAGATCTAACTTCTGGCACCGCACTGACCTGAAAATAAAGCAGGCACGTCTGAAGAATGTGTCAAGTAGGATTTTCAGCACTCTTATGCCATCTTATGAGATGAGATGAGTTTTTATATCAAATGCAACATGAGAAATGACCAAAAAGAGCATGTAACACTCACTGGTGGGATCTTAGATCGGATAAGATCGGTCATGTGAGGGACAACAGCAGCTGCCAGTCTGCCCACCCTGATGTGCTACACCATTAACCTTTAACCTTCATGCTTTCCTTAAAATCAGAGGTGTCCCAGAAAAGAAGGTTTTAAGCCTCTCATCTGTTTGTAACCACTGTACGACATTAACAGTTTAATCAGCTTCTCTTTAAGAAATAAGAGAAAATGCGAGCCTAAGCCCAGCACATATTAGCTGCTTCTCACAGAGGCTGGCAGGCTGAACACAGCTCCTCGACATCCCGAAACGCTCGATGGCGAAATCTGGAGACGACATGAAATGAGAAACAAAAATGCAGCATATATCTTTCCATATCATGCATCCTCAGAGGGGATTTGCTAGAACTGCCTTTAGACATTATTATTCTTGTTTGCAAAATGCACCGAGAGCATGTCTCAAAAAAAACACACAAGTGAGTAAATACACAGCAGTTTCTGTCTTCCCTCTTTAGCCTTTGTCTTTGTTTGCTTTCCAGAGATAATTTAAGTTTGCAGTTTCTAAGTAGTTCAATCCAACCCAGGGGAGCCATCCCCCAGTGAAACAAGATTTTTTTAAATATTCTTTTTCCTTCCTCTTTTTTTTAACTTCACTACTTATATCCCAATGCAATTATTTAATACTCGTATACACCCACTCATAGTCTGTATATGAGATATGAATTTAATTGTATGTTACTTTTTAATTACAGGAAAAATCTAACTTGTAAGATGATGGGCTGGAAGGTGCCATTGCATTGTTATTTTTTTTTTCTCTTCATCCTCGTTTTCTGATTATGTGAGCTGGGCTCCTTTGCTAAGCGATGATAAGCAGAATTTCCATGTTCTCTGCATAATTAATCCATCTTTGCCTCTCTTCATGCCAACTCTGCCGTTATCGCCCGCACATGCCTGAATTGCAAAAGAATCCTCTCTTCAATTGGAACTTATTGATATTCTAAAAAAACTGGAAATCCTCAAATTTAAGCCACAGATTGTTAAATGGATTAATTTCGCGGCAATCGCAAGCATCTAACGCGGGGAGACAGGCAAAGCAAATTGAAAGTGTCTCCTGTTTGTGGAGTTATAGTCCCAAATGATAGGGTTTATTGGCATGTTTTTTCCCCCTCCATAGTCAAAAAAAATTACCATTTATTTGCATGCCATAAAATACTTTTATATGGTTGAAAATTCAGAGGAATTCCTTTCAATGCCTGTCGTTGGCTTCATGATAACAACTTCAGCTTCCCACATCTGGACGCTTTTGATACTGCCTGAAAGGAATGTCTGAATATTTAATATTTTTATCTGTTTTTTCATCGATGGTTTCACCATTAAGGGTGGCTCTGCTGTTTGCATGGAGCCTGGCAGATGTAGATTTATTTCCTGAGCTGTCTACGGCCTGCCTTTCTGTGAATATATTGATGCATTTTTTTTTCCCGTTTTGCTGTGCACTGATGCCTCTGCATATGTAATAAACCAGCAGACACACTTATAAAATACATCAACAGACTGTATTATAGTGCTGCGTTCAGCTGTGAGTCTTCAGTTACTCGTGCATATATGGAGGGGGTGGAGGGGGTCGACTACACACATCAAATATAATTTACTTGACCTCATAAAAATGAATAACGCTAAATCACAAGATGTCAAAACACATGAGGGGCTCGCGTGTGAAGCAGGAAATTTGTCATTTGGACGTTTTGGTGTACAGACCTCTGCCTTACAAACGATGCTGTATTGAAGCATGGACAAGATCACTACAGTGAACTATAACGTAGAGCACATATTGACTGATGCAAGCACTAGGGAAGATGTTTACGCCCCTGGTTTCCTCTAATATTAAAGAATACTATGATAGACTTTTAAACATCAGCACACACTCATGAATGGCCTTTTTTTTTTTTTAAGATTCAGCTGAAAATGAAAATACAAGTCTTCAGCCCCTGTGTGATCTAGGGGCTGAAGACTTTTCAGCTGCACAGCTGAGAGCTGGTGCGCTTCCTCTGGACACCGAGGTCGACGGATTTAAAAATATTCAAGAGAAGAAACGAATGTGTGAGCTGAGGGGAAAGTCGGGGATGTGGGTATTTAAGAGAGGGTCATTTTTCATGAAACGACTCAAAGGGAAGTCCTGAAATGCCCTGGCACGCAGATGATCAAAAATGACAGCGGCTGTTAAATTTAGATGTGTATAACCTGGGCATGATTTATTAGTTTTCTCTCTAATTTCTCCAGTATCATACAGTAAGTGTCTGTGTCACAGGTTTATGAATGTGGCTCCAGAAAAGAAATTCCTCGAGACGCGACTGTGAAAATTTTTTGCCTTTATTTATTATTATTTATTTGGCCTATATTAATGTACAAGAAGAAGAAAATACTTGATCTAGTTTGCTGGAATAACAGGTTTGTTATTAAAAATGTATTTTTAAGTCTTTTTGTGTCTAAAAATTTGAAAAATATTACTTCAGAGTAAATTTGATTCAAACTTTCAGACTTAAACGTATTTCCAGTGACCTTGAATCAGCTTCCCCTCGTGTTTAATTTGGATAATATATATTTATGAAGATCATTTTAAAAATACAATTTTGCAGTAGAAAATGAGATACTATAACTTCTCATGGATATCGTAAGAGATATCCATGAGAAGTCATTTGGGGTTGATGTGAGAGGCTCATTCATTCATTGATTCATTCCACAGGCTGCTTTCCTTCTACTGTCAGATCACTTTTCCTACTCTCTTAATAATGCAACCCTATTATTATTATTTATTTATTTTTAGAAGTGAACCTCCTTTAAACAAGAAGGGATATTTATGATTTTAATCCATAAAAAGACTTGCCGGTTATCCCCTGGAGGTGTCACGATCTCAGCTTTTGACCACATAAAAAAAGACACTGAGATTAGCAGGAAGAATATGCTGCCCTGTGGTTCTCTCCCCTCCTCCTTCTCCTCCTCCTCTTTTACAAAAAAACCCTTTTATTTACAGATTTACACACTCCCAATGGGAGGAGCAAAGTTTGTTCATCCCGCCCTCTTTAGTATTTTCATCACTTCCCTAGACTTGAATGTTTTGGTGTACTCTAAAAATGCTTTAGGGTTGTGTGGCATTTTGATTGCTGTTTTGTCCCTCTCTCACTCTTTTTTCTTTCTGAAGGTTCCGTCTTTTTGTCGTTGTTGTTTTGTATTTGTTTGCTGCTCCGTTTCAAAGCACACTGTACATTACAGCATATCTCCCTCGGTTAACGAAAGATGATAAAGGAGGAAGGGGGGACACTAGATAGAGGTAAGAAGAGTGAAGCCTCCCTGGAAAGTGTTGGCGCAAAGGCCTCCAGGGCTGCGGGTGGTTTTGGCAGCTCGGCCAGCGGAGTGGGCACTCTCTCAGACATCTGTTTGCTCACTGCTGCTGGAGCTCCTGGCTGGATGGATGTGGGGTGGGGTGAGGTGGGCTGGCGGTGGCGGTGGGGGTGGTTGGAGAGCTGGAGCATTCAGCCACAAACCTGCATCAGCACCAACATCTTACTCAGGAAAGACAACAACAACAACAACAACCCAGTATCACAGCTAGAGCAGCGCCCGTTCAGAACACGCCTGCTCAGAACAGGCTGACTCCGTCTCACAGCACGAGTGAGTGATTGAAGTCATCTGTCGCGGGGGGAATGGGAAGTGTCAGCAAATACACAGCTGATTTGAGGTTGCCAGCACTTAGCTGCGATGATCCAACAACACTGGTCTTGAACTGCAAACCAGATGCATGATACTGTCTAGACAGTTATTATATGCACCGGCTAACATTTAAACATCACTTCAGTGTGTATCACTGTGATAAACAAGAAGCTTTAGAGAATCCCGCTGCTTTGAAAAGAGGACAAAGCAAGGAGATGAGCTTTTGCTAACCCAGCTAAACAATCAAAGTTAGTTTTGACTTGTATTCGTCACATGCTTTGACAAATCCACTAAAATGATGGAATACAAGATGAAAAAAGGTCATAGTTACCAAAGAAGTGTCCAAAAGAACTGGAAATGAGGCAGTACCACAGTACGTCCGCATGTACTTTCACCTGCAGCTCATGCTGTGCTTCACTACTGCACTCACACTGTAGTGAAAGTGCAACAGAAAACAGCTGTTAGATTTATACTGTGATACTGGCAGATTAAAGTTTTCTAGAGGGTAGATGTCAGCATTGCAGAGCTGCATGCAGGTCATTTTAAGGAAAAAGGAAAGCAAGGAAAAGCTGTTCTGGAATATTGTGCAAAAACAATATGAAAACTGCCTTCATTTGGTCCTGAACAGCTCATTCTTCTCCCTGCTGCCTCTCTTATAAAGCATATCTATAAATCAAGGACATAAACAGTTATTATGTACATGCCAAACCAACCCTCCATCCCACATCATTCTAAAACCGCACACACACATACACATACACATACACAGAGCTCACTTCCTCGCGAGACAAACCAATCCCCAACAGCCAGAGGGTGACACCGCAGCAAACTCATAACACCGATGTCCAAGTTGAGCTGCTGAGGCTCGCTCTTTAAGGAGCAGGTTCCTATCCGCACGATGGCTGTCACTCCCAGTGCCACCGGACATGTGTGATCCCATAAAGAAATCAACCTAGTAATTTGTCATGCCAGACTCCCTGTGATATTACTCAGTTACTAGAGCAGCTCACTTAAACAGTATAAGACTGCAGCTGTTATTGAGGCAATAACTCAATTGAAGGCTGTCATAAAATTAACACAATACGCAGATAACACTGATTTTATGATGATTTATTAAACAACTTCAAGCACCTTGTCATGTTACTGAACTGTAATATCACCTAAAACTTAACTGCTGTTTTGTAGCTGTGTTATGATGCAGTCACATGCGTTTAGGGAGTGTATGAAAATTAAAAGGGGTGGGAGGTTCAGTAAGGGGTCACCATTATGCATTTTTGGACGTCTGCTTTTGCAGGAAGGTGGTCACACTTGTTTTTTGAGTGGGGTAGCCCTGAACTTACTCATGTCAGAGTTTCTTCATTTGAAGATTAGAAACCTACTTTACTTATGGTGATCCTTTATGGTGACAAGATAGTTGTATTTTTGTAATTAACCATATATATATCACTATTAAACTTCTCACTTTTTAACTTCATTTTATTTTAAAGGCTTTGAAGTGTGATTTTTTTTTCTTTCTTTTTCTTTTTTTGGGAAACAGCAGCATGCTTGTAGATACACATTTACTTGGGTTTAAAATAAAATGCCTGGGATGGCTTGTGACAGTTCTGCCAATAACTTCCAATAACACTAACTGCTAACATAACATTTTTTTAATTGTTACCCAAAAACAATTTTTTAAGCTTGCAGGTAATAGACATACTAAAATGTAATTATTCTTTTTCTTTTTTTTTTAATGAACATGATGAAACCACCAGAAAGCCCACCTCCACTGCCCCTGACACTGAATGGCATCCCCCAAATGTGACTTGGCAGTTCTAATCAAATGATTTAGCACATTAAATCAACCTTTCCCCCCGTAATCTGATTATGTGAGTGCACTGCACTGCATCTCCACAGCCTACAGTATACCTTAACCTATTAATATGACCAACCTTGTGTCAGTGATTTCCCTTGCGATGGAAACAGTATCATGTTAATTATCACAACCATCTGGTCTGAGCAGCGAGGAAAAAAAAAGAAAAAGCTTTCTCTTCCTCTCGCAGATTTGTACCTGTCAATCAAAGTCTGCTTCAAACAAGCCACTGGGGCTCAGAAACAGCACAGAAGAACCAAGCTCCAGTCTCAGAGGATTTAGGAGTAGCGTTAAATTAATCTTCAGCTGGCAATTTGACTCTCCTCTCTCACTGTGTTGTTGCACTTACCACAAATCATTATTGATTTTGGTGCTGGGTTCCTAATATGGCCAGTAAACGCTATTTATGGATGTTTAACATGGTAATTTTACAGAGTGTGTGTGAGAGAGAGTGTGTGTGTGTGGATGGGGGGGCGACTGCTTCATTTTTAATCTTGTAAAAGGTTTCAGTGGGATTTTACTTGTGAGTTTATTGTGTGTGTTAAACGTGTATGACATAAAAAAATAATGGCTGCTTGTTTATCTGTTTAACACTCGGTCTTTGTTTTGAAAAGATGAGAATTTTAAGAGAGACTATCAGAGTGCGTACAGTGTTACAAAGCTGGGATAAAGATTCCCTGTTTGTGACTAGCACTGTCTCGTGACATCACTGCGTTTGGATCATGACCAACGCTGCATATAAGGAAGACAGAAAGAAGGGGGCTAAATTAAAGAAAAGAAAAAAAACTTTAGCCACCAAAGGAAGAAGAGACAAATCGCAGAGGCTCGCGAGACAGATGCTCTTCTCAAGGTGAACCACCGCTGACCCGTCTGCCACATAAATTATTCTGTAGTTTCAGACTCCATTCCAAAGTTGTGGAATTGGGTTACAAGATAATTTCACAGGCCACTTGCTTGTCTTCCTTGGCAGTCCAACTGGCTAATTGAAGAGAGTGATTTCCAGTTTGGGCAACTATTCAGAACATGGCAGTCAAAATCGGAATGATTTCAAGGCTCTTCCCTTTTCTGTCTGTCTCTAAATATTCAGAATATATATATATATATATTTTTTTTTTTCTTCTTCTCTCAAACAGGTAGAGTAATTGTAGGCATGAGAAGCCGCTCACATTCTGACTGACAGTTTATCAACTACTGATAAATAAACAGCCCCCTGTTTATTTATCAGTGGGGGGGAGCTCTGTTCCAGAGTACATTTGAATATATTTACAATAAAAAAAAAAGAAAAGAAAAAAAATAATTGAAAAAAGTTGCTTATATTTTTTAAGTAATTCACCACGAGCACTTCATATGCTGTTTAGCAATTTTGATAACAAATATAACTGTGTTAAAAAACCCAAACAAACAAAAACTGCACTGTATGTAACTTCTTTAAACTCTTGGCCAAAAGGTCAACATATTAAGGTCAGAGCATCCAAGTGCATCATGGGACAATGAACGGCCAAACTGAGTCTGAGTTAATCCTGGTGTGTTTTAGGCTCATTATTAAATTATAAATGCATGGCTCTCCCCTAAAAATAATCTTTAGAGTGTCAGTCTTTAAGATGACCAAAAAAAAATGTAAAAAAAAAAAAAGAAGGATAAAGGGCACTTAAATAAAGCTCGTGTAAAGCGGTAAGTAACAGAAATGTCCTCATTCAGATAAAGCGGTAAAAATTGTGTTTGCCTGAATCAAATGATTAGTGTTTTGCTTATATTTGAACCTGTAAATGCACACTGTGGAGGGGACCGGAGCCCCGCTTGTCTCCATCTCTGATTTTTATTTACCCCCTTAAAAAACAAAAAAAGAAAACAAAAAGCAGGGCGCTAATTAACGGTGACGCTAATTAATAAGGGGAAGTTAAAGTAATTGTGGATCAAGTGAAGTTCACGAAGCCGCGGCTACGGTACCCGGGGAGGAACAAACCTTATCTTCAAACAAAAGCGCGAACACGCTTTCACCTCCCCAGTCAGTCCGTGCGGATCGCGGCGAAGCGCAGCCTCATCACGGAGAACGGTGCTGAGAAAGAGAGAGAGCGAGAGAGAGGGGAGCGAGAGAGAGAGGGAGGGTGTGTGTGTGTGTGAGAGAGAGAGAGAGAGAGAGAGAAAGCCAGAGCCAGAGAGACGAGAAAGATAAAGGAAAGACAGACGGAACGATAGACTTGTGCGTAAAAAGTACTGGTGCCCCCCTTCTGCTTCTTCTTCTTCTTTTTTTCTTTCTAAATTTCCATCAGACAAAAAGAAAAAAAATCCAAACCGGCTGCTTGGATGAACCAAAACCTATCGATCTGTCAGCACTACACCTGGATTCACTGACCAGCCGCACAGCAGGCATGTCCCGAAGGAAGCAGAGCAACCCCAGGCAGATCAAACGTAAGTTTCTTTTTATTTCCTTCCCTCTCTCCGGTGTGCTGCAGCCGCCACGGCGCGTCTCCGGGCTTATTAGACTTCGCAGAATATCGCTGTGATAGTGACCACACTGGAGCTGATTCAGCAGCGCTCAACTATCGACACCCATGTGTTGCCTTGTCACGGTCCATACGCTCCGGTCTCCCTCCGCTGTGTGTTTTTTTTTTATTGTTAGTTTTTTTCAGAGGAGATGATTTCCAATCCCAATCCAACGGTTTGCTTCTCGCCGAAAAGTTTCAGCGCTTGCAAAGCAAAGTTGTAGAAAAATTGAGTTAACTGCTTGATGTTATTGCATCCCGTTATTCAGCCCCCTACTCAAAAAATATGTGTGCATCACTTTGGCTAAATGTTGAGACTCTCCTAAGCTTTAGTAATTCTAAATTATAGGCCAGAAAGAATGAAGGTGCACCACCAGACTGGTGTAAAAGGCCAAATGCCTTTGAATTGCATTACTAATATATATATATATATATTTTTTAAACAAAGTTTCCTTCATATTCATATACAATCTTCATATTTAAAAAATATGTGCGTGTGTCACACGCATTTATTTGCAGGTGTGTGTAAATAAATTGTCAGACTTGAAGATATCATTCAGCAGTATTGATCAGTGTGCATTGTGGCAGTGCTGCAAAAGAGCAACTTTCTGTTTTAACCAAACTGAACTGTTTTCTTTGCTCTGAGGAAAGTGTGCTACGTGCACACATTTCAGCCTTTGATGAAATTGTGTACAGCTTTTATTTGTGTTTGCATTTACCTGGGGGGATTTTAATAGCGCTGTGGAACTTCATGGTCTGCATGAATTGTGAAAAGTGTGCCATATTTACAGTGTGTAATTTTAGCTATTTAAGATATTTTTAATTAAGAGTTTTCTTTTATATATTTTCAGAATTTTTTAAATGATTTTAAAGCGCCTGAAATCATCCATTTATACACACACACACACACACACACACACACACACACACACACACACACACATAGGCGGGTACATGGACTTAAACACATGTTCACCTGTGAAATACAGTGGTGTGTGTGTGTGTGTTCAATTTCTCCAGTGTATGCTGCTGCTGAAATGGCAGCAGACTACATGCTGTAGTTTGTAACATGGAAGTAGGATACTGTTTTGTCGACGGTTAGACTATAAGAAACAATGGTTGTGTGCCCATATGTAAGTGTGTGTGTGTGTGTGTGTGTGTGTGTGTGTGTGTGTGTGTGTGTGTGTGTGTGTGTGTGTGTGTGAAAGACAGAGAGACAGAGCTCATATGCATGAATTCATGAGGGCATGTGCCTGTTGGTATACACGAGCGTTTTCTGACATTTGTACAACACAGATTCAGCAACAGAAGAGATTTTGTGTCGTCTTGTTTTCTGTTGACCTTTTAAATATTTTTGGGTTAAATGCAAAAATAAATTAAAATATATATTAAAAAAATAGGCAAAGGGACCTGGGATTTATAAGCAACTCTAATTCTGGATTGTTCATTTAATTCCTGAACACTTACATTACATCAGTTAATGAAAAATCAACCAGTTTAACGTGTTAAATATTTCAGTTTGTACTTTAAAGTGTGTTCTTTTAATTGTTTTGACGTATGGACCTAGTTTCTCCTCTTTAAAGTTCAGAATACATCAGCCTCGCTATATCATTAACTTTCCATGGAAAATAAGCATTTTGCAGTGACATCATTTACATTTTCAAACTGTCTTCAACATCCCGGTGGTGGTGGTTGTGTTTTTGCCGGCATGCGCCACAAAATAAAAAATAAACATAAAAAAATTAACCAAAACCATTTCAAATCAACAAAGAGGCACGACAGCGTGTGACGTGACAGGCCCACTCAGTTTTTGGACCAATCCCATCGTGGCATCCGAATGTTTTTTTGTTGTCGAGCGAAGGAAGCCCAAACGCCAAGTGTGTTCCGCTTTCGTCACTGTGACCTGGCCTTTTTTTTCCTTTTCTTTTTTTTTGCGAATTAGTATGTCATGTGTAAGATCTTGTTAATATGGAGCCAGAGTGCAGGCGTATAATCAAGCTTTTGGTTTGAAAGCAGAAAAGGTCACGAGGAGCCTAGATCCTCTCTCCCACCGCGGGAACTCTGGGAAAAAAAAAGGCCGAGGAGGCACTGCACGGAAAGTCAGCACAGACAGTCATTCTAAAGGACAAAAAGGTTGTTGGGCGCAGTACCCCCCCTCCACACACACACACACACACACACACACACACACACACACACACACACACACACACACACACACCAACCACCTACCCACCCACCCCCTTCCTGCATACATTGGACTGTTATCTAAAATTGTGATTTATGCAGTATTTTAATATTTTGCTTATTCTTTCCCCTTGGGTGCTCTCTGAGCGGTGATAAAAAGGCGATGCTGAAAGAGCACCATTAATTTGCTCCGATGACTGGGGAGATAAGGCCAGATAATGGGAAAGATAAGCAGAGAAGATATACCATCAGAAACCCGATTATTACCATTAAAATTCCAGCCCAGCAATCTGCAGCTGGCTGATAATTCCTTCTCCGTTTCCACCACTTTGGATGATAAGGCAAAAAATAGTCACTCAGTGCTCCTTGATTAGGCTGCCTGGATATCCCGATAATACAGTGATAAATTATGTATTTTCTCCTCTTGTTTTTTTTCTCTGAAATGTTACATCTGATTTATATATATAACATATATATATATATATATTCCTCTTTCTGTATCCCCCTCCCCTTGTTGGCTTTCCAAGAAAGAGAAAAAAAAGGCCTCTATACTTTTATTGTAATAATAGTTTGATAGAAAGAGGAGATAGTGGTGGAGGTGTTTTGTGTGGGAGCACATATCAATGTTATCAGCTCATCTCCTGGGGCCAGCTGCTAGCTGCTGTTGTTTTTAGCCTTATCACCCCGTGCCAATATGCCAATAAATTGCCCGGATTGTTAGTCGTTCCGAGACGGGTCAGGAGAATATGACAGGAATGATGAAAATATCGCTGATGCTCTGCGGATTGCGATTAGCTGCTGTAATATGATGTGTGAATTCCACCAAGCTTCCTCTGTCCTCTCTTCTCCCTCCCTCCTTTTCCCTCCATGTCTTCCTCCTCCTCCTCCTCTCCAACATCCCCCAACCCTCACACCCCCCCCCCCCCCCCACTCCCCCCACCTTCAGCTCTCCCCGGCTGCCGGTGGTGTCCATACCTCTATTCGTAGTGAGAGGAGAAACATTTTGATGCTTAATAGGAAGGAAAGATATGAAGAGGCTGAATTGAAACCAGGCCCCCTCAGAGTAATTTTTCTGTAAAATTGCCCCCCAAAGTTTCACGGCGTTAAAGAGGAATCTGGATGATGTAGGGAGCGTGCCTCCAACCACTGTTTATGGGAACATATTGAAGCACCCTCTGAGGCCACGCGCGGACATCTAATGTCAAATGTGCTTATTAAACTGACTTAGTGTTCTCCCCTTTTACTGCTGTCTTCCTCTGTATGGACCATCTGAGAATTCATGTTGCCTTCCCTATGTGCTCTTTTGCTCAGCACACGACCAGAATGAAGCACCGTACTGTAGTGATTACTGTAAGCTTGTATAGCACCTGAGTGGCAAGTGCACAAGTCCCCAGAGCTTATCACTATGTTATACTGTCATGATGCTTAATCTACTCATGCGATAGTAATCTTACACCCATAAAGCTGCACTCTGCAATAATGGTTGTAATATATTTTTCTTTTTTCCTCTTTTGTTTTTTTTTTTACCCATAATTCCTCATGGATAAAGTTGGAATAGGGATTAGTGATGCAGTGCTACATATTGCTCTCCTGGCCTATTTTCTTCCATGCATTGTCTTACTGATATAGCGTATTTGTCATTTTTCTGAGCTCTGAGACGAAACATATTTCATTTACCCGCTTGTGTGCAATTTGGTTGCAATTGTTCCTGACCTTTAACTTACTGCAAATCCAACACACTCTGCACAGAGCTTTTGGAGTACTCCTAACAAAACGCCTGCTTTTCTCAGCTAGTCGGCTTGAAACTGAACCACAGGTTCTCTGCTAGAGCTAGCAGTCTGCTTTTTATCACAGAAAGCATTTTTTTCCCATCTCTGCTCTACAGTTAATCTCTCCAACTCCTTAGCATAAGGCCACTTTATGTAACGTCAGCATGCTGTTTATCATATCAGGTGACATTTCTATCTTTGAGGGGCATTTATCAGAGGCAGATTACACTAGTAAGGGATAAGGGGAGTGTTTACTGAATTGTCTGCCAACATCCTGTATCTGGATTTATGCGTATGTGTGTATGTTTGCTTGTGTATACATCGGTGCATGTACAGTATGCTTGACGAGCATGTGGTTATGCGCTCTAGCAGAAGGATCGGAGCTGTTAGCTTGATGTATTTGGGTTGGTTTTTTTCTGTCTCTCTCTCGCACTAGTACAGACTCCTCATCCATATTTCCCACGACTGAGCTCAGCTTTGCTTTCTTGTATATGGAAAGCTGTGGAAGTTGTAGTATACGCTGCGTTTTCACCCTTGGCCCGCAAACGCTGGCAGCTCTAGCAGTCAGATGTTTTGGGGGTGTAAAAATCAAAAAATGTTTGCATGCCAGCCTCCCTGTATATTTAAGGGTCTCCCTTTCATTGGGTGACAATCACGGCGTGTCTCTCGTGTTTCTCTTGTTGATTTCTGTCAGAAGAAGAATGGTTGTTGAATGCCAACTTTCCCTCAAACATCTGTTCCCTGCCAATAACAGCTTGCGCCGTTGCCTCGTCTTAGCTGAAGGATCCCCAATTGCCTCCTCACTTTTGACACAAAACAACAATGCAGATGAATGTCATCTCCTTTTAATGCTTTTTTTTCTCTCTCCCCGCACTCATTGTCTCTAAAGTAAAATTGCTTCTTGTAGCTTGAGAAAGTCTTTGTGCTCACAGCACTGCTGTTGCTGCTTATGCTACGGCTACAGGGAGAGGAACGCGTAGCAGCTTCCTTTATGTTGAAAGCATTGCCCTGTGATGTGTCGGATGAGCCGGGGCTGGCAGCCGATGGACTGCCGGTGCCTAATCCTGCCGTCTCTGTGGCTGTAGCCCGCGGTGCCTGGACAGCAGTGTGAAATGTGGGCAGGGTTGCTGCGAAGGTGGAGGTCACTTCCTCACACAGTTTCCTCTTTATCTTCCTCTTTCCTGAATTCCACTGCTATTATTCCAATAAGCGCTGGTTCAAACTGTCACCATTGTGTTTTTATCCAGGCACACTGGATAAAAACCTGATGTGAGCGAGACGTTAATTTTAGAAATGTCCAGATCGGAACCACGTTGCACTAACGCTCCTGCTGTTCTTGGATTTCCTTTTTTTCTTTTAATTTCACATTTCACTCCTTAACCGTGTTGCTCTCCGGTTATTTAGATTTTATATCAATGATGCCCACTGAGCCCTCGGGTAACAATTGACTTTCAGCCTGCTTTAAGTTAATAGCCTTGTCTCTACCTTGTAGGGATCAATATTGGTATTAATTAATCACCATTATCAAGAGCAGGATCTAGTTCCATTTGTTGTTACATCAGCAAAATATCAATAGAGAAAGTGGACTCCCTGATCGTCATGGCAACTTCATCTCTTAGGTCAAAGAGAGTTTATCTTATCTTGCTGCTGAGAGTGGCAAACTGCTCAGGAATCTAGTTTAGACTCAAAGATCATCGATTTAAGCTTCTTTTTTTTTTTTTCCCTTTTCACCCCCGCCTTTTTGTTTCAGGAGAGAGGGTGGTGAAAAAAACCCAACAACAACAAGAGAAAGGCACCATTCTAATCACAACAGAGATGTAAGATTTAAATATTGATGTCCAAAGGCCATTACAGCAAAGAGGGCCTCTGGTCTCGCTGTTGTTCAAGTACGTCCTTTTAAGACCCAGACAAAGCTTTGATTATCAGAGGTGTCACCGTGGAGTATGTCTGTATAGCTGACAGTGTGGGACTGCAGCGGAGATCAGTTTCCTGCAGCCACGACCGCAGAATGCTAACAGATCTCACTCCACATCCTGGTGTTTCTACAGGCCACAGCATACAGTGTATTTTGTGTATTTTGGGGAAATTGCTGTATGTGAGGCTCATTATATTGCAATAATGTAAAGCTGTATTAGTGAAGCGGTGTTGATGACTGATTTAGTCTTAAGAGCATTTGTTCAGATAAAATATGAATGTTCTCAAAATTTTCTCAAATGTGAATAGTTTCAGACTTTCTCTGTCATGTGAATAATTTTTGATTTTAGATTGTTGGTGCAGCCAAAACAGGACTTATGAGGATGTAAATGTGTACTTCTTGTGACTGCCATTTTCTTCTGTTTCCACTGGAAAGACTGAGATTTATCAGTTATATAGATTAGGCCATAACCAGTAGAGGAAGAAGTATTTTAATCTTTGAAGAAGCAATATTTTCAGGAATTGTTCTACATGGCTGTTCCATACTTTATGTTTTACTCATGGATCCTTGTGTAAGAATGTTTTTACTATCTGTCAGACGGGGAGGGTGGAACTTTTTTTTTCCTTTTTTTAAGTATGTGATGCTTTAATGTTGCCTACATTATAAGACACATTGTAACACGTGTTTTGGATGTAATGCGGATAGTAACGAGTAACTGAGTCAGCTGGAGCTGGTCTGAGGATCTTACCTGAAATCTGCAATATTTTATCTTGGTTCATATTTTTCCAGTAAGGACCTTAACATTATTTTTAACCTGCAGTGAAGTACGAGCCTGGTTAGACATTGCAGTGTACATACAGACTGCGGAGACTTGAGTGGCCTTGTTCGTATAGGAAGTTAGGTCTGGCTTGAGCTATTTAGGTAGCGACAGCTTGGGTGCTTGGATGTACCTCATCATGCTGCAAAATGCTCCTCAGGGTTGGAGCAGAGAGCAGGGGCACTGTCTGCTTCTTGCTTTTTTTTTCTTCCTCTTTTTTTGCCTCCGGGACACAATTGCCTCATTTAACATTCCCCATTTGGCCCCAGCCAAGAGGGGAAATAGCCAGGGTGAGTAAGAGAGGCCGCCACACATCATAAATTCTTCTTTCATTTAACTTGCACGGTCCCTTTTCACCTTGGTGATGCACATGGATCAGGAATGAAGATATTGCTCAATTAAGGGGATTTCCGAGGTTGCTTCTGAGGTATCGCAGTTATTTTTGCGCCGTGCCGAGGTTTTGACGTACCATTGATATGGATATTGGGTTCGTCACATTCATGTGATGCTTTGACATCTCCAGAGCTGGAAGAGATCAACTCTGCCACAGCAGCAGGAACTTGCCTTCTTGCCACATGCGAGAAATAAAGTCCAAGGGTGGAAACCTGTCAGTCTTCAATTCCGGGCACATAAATAACTTTTATGTGTCTATTAAGATTCTTTTTGTTTGTTTCAATTTAATTAGCTACAGCGAATCAAAACATTTTCATGGAATATGTCAAAATTGATAGCAGGGTTTTTGACTGAATCTTGGATGAGGGAAGGGAAAGAGAGTGCGCTTGGAAATGTGACTCACTCTTTTTTTGCAGCAGGCATTGTCACAGCATGTCGTCAGCAATATACAGTAAAATTATTAGCCAAAGCTGTGAGTTTGACTTGCCATTATGTAACAAATAAATTCTTTCAGGAAATAAAACATAAATGAATGGTGATTTAATTAAAACAAAAAGGGGGTAAAAAGAATTAAACAAAGAGAAAGAGAAAAGAGAGCGCATAATGAAAGGGGATGATTTGGTGAACACCATTTCCAGAGAAGGATAGTAGCTGGCACACCAGAAAGTGACGCCCTAATAGCTGTTCAGTCTAAATCTCTAGCTTGGCAGGAATTACCGGGGATGTGTTGGGAAAAGAAGCGAAGGAGGGGGGTTAGTGCGATGCAGAACTTTGCATCGGGTTGAAATGCACCAGGCTCTATAGTTAAGGGATAGGTGGCAACAGGGGATTAAGTAACAAGCTTTTCAGTTCAATTTGTACATCAGCATTTTCCCCCAGACGGACGGCACAAGACGCGCAGCATCTTAAGGGTTCGGTGGAAAATCGCTAATGACAAAGCTTTGTAAATAGATAAACAATTTGTGTCAAATATGCTGAAAATATAAAGCAAACTTCAAAACATGTTAATACTTTAAAGAGGCTGTGTTTTGATTTGCACCATCGCAAAGCTGGTTAAAGCTGTTGACAGCGCAGCTTACACATCATGTGATCAGAGGGCCGCATCTGCCGGCGTGTGATTAGCGGGGAGCGCCGCAGCAGAAGCAGGCAGGACGGGGCGATACGCTGCGGCTGGAGCAGGTTGATGACGATCGATCGCGTTTTACTGTAAAATCAGTTTTAAGAGCGAGGCTGCGCGACACCGGCCAGTGACGGAAGGGACGCCACGCCGCAAAGTGCGCGTCTCTTATTATCTCCAAAGCGGGCTTTGTGAAAGTGACAGAGTAAACACCCAGAGAGAAATGCAGCCGCTATTATTTCACAATCAGCCAATTTTCTTTTTCTGTGTATTTCAAAGAGCGCTTATCTAGTAATTACTAAAAACTGTTGACACTGAGCAAGTGCTGTAGCCAACTCAAATGCCTTTTTTGTCTTATGATATCAGATTGGATTTTTATCTCGGGTTCACACAATCACGCATCCCTGAAAACCAAAGATAACTGCCTCAAACTCCTTATTTCCAGCATGAGTGTCGAATTAAGAGGCTCATTTTGAAAAGCTACAATCATTACATCCTGTGTTCATTTCTGTGGCGATAATATTTTTTTTTCCCTCCTTGCTTCTGGGATGTGTCTGTGAATCTCTGAGACATACATTTGACCATAATCAAGTTTTTTTTTAAGCTTCAGAAACGGGATAACAACTGGGTCAGATGATAAGCTCCAGCAAAACAGGGGAGGGGAAAAAAAAATCCTCCTGTGATAGACGAGGAGAAAATCTGATTGATTGATGTCTGCTGGCTTTGCCACCATCACAAGCCAGTTGACAGTTAGTTTTGGGATCAGATGATTTCACTCTTAAGATTGGGGTTGAGGGGAAGCTAGGCAAATATGAAGGACACAAAGGTCAATGGCTTCTCTCCTCCTCTCTGTATCTATCTCTCCCTTGCAATAGCTTGCTTTGACAAACTGTAATATGTTGCTAAGCTTTGTGGCAGCAGGACACATGGTCGTAGTTTGTACAGTAATATCCTATTGCCAGTAATCTCACAAGGAATGATTGAAAGTGCTGGAGGAATCTGGTACTAGCAGAGACCCGTTGACATCATCAA
Organism: Pelmatolapia mariae; assembly: GCF_036321145.2. Taxonomy (NCBI): domain Eukaryota; kingdom Metazoa; phylum Chordata; class Actinopteri; order Cichliformes; family Cichlidae; genus Pelmatolapia; species Pelmatolapia mariae. The sequence continues at coordinate 52,450,750 of NC_086236.1, forward strand.
CTGCTGTGGACTGGCACATGCCTCCTGACTTGTTTGAACTGAATTTTTCCATGGGATTGAATAAGTTAAACAACAGCTTTGACTTGAAGTGAATCTGTTATTGTAAGCGGGATCTGATAAGGCGCGACCATATTACCAGTTTGTATAGCAAAGAGGCCAAAAATGGAATCGCCGGCGAGTGTTCTTCTTTGTGGTTTCGGGGGGAAAAAAAGGCGAACATGGAACGGTGACAAAGGATGATTGGATGCATATTGTAAATAAACACCCAAGTCTTTCACTACCCCCCTCCCAAACCAACCCCCTACCCCAACCTCATTCTCAGATGCTCTCTAAAGATGTTCCATACAATATTTCATCTGCTCTTGCTGTTTAGATCACATATCACTTGGGTTGCTCTGGAGTTGACCCCTTTGCGGCAAAAGAACAGTAACACTTGGATCAGATTTAACCAAAACAAACCCAGAATAGGCCGTAATATCGCCAGTGTTTGTCATCTTCTTCCTTTTAGCCATTGTTACCGAGCTGAAATTTAATAAGGCAGGAGTTGGGAGCCCTCGGTGATGTCTGTGATATTTAATAGGAGGCCTCAGTTCCTGCGAGGGCCCTTCTTTAATAGTCATAACAGACATGTCCATTAGCTTTGTGTGGGTCTGCTTTCAAGATCAAGGTCTCACTTGTAATGAAGTGGCTATGCAAATGCAACTCAAATTCTACTATTGTGAATCACTTGTTTTAATCAAGTTTTCACTGAAAGAAAAGCGGGGCCCATTCAGAGCCACTAACCAAACAATAAAAAAAGGATAATCCGAAGACAATTCCCATCCAAATGGAACCGGACATCATTTAGGGGAAGAGACAACAACTCTTTGTTTGTTTGAAGTGGTTGATATGACAACCTTCTTGTCAAAGACTCAGGGTGAATAAAAGGGATTTGTAATTACCATAATTATCTCTTATATGTTTTCACCTAATGATGTCCATTAAATGGCTGAGGCTTCATTTAGAGGCTGCCTTGCTGTAGGTTGGCATAGACTCATAATACAGCATGTTACATTTCACAGCGCACGAGTAATGAACTTCTTTCATCGCAGATGTTTATCGTGCAGTGCTTCTGGGGCGAAAAGCCAATATACTTCAGCTTTTTGTTACAGTTGGATTATAACAATTCTCATAGTTCCCACTTATCTTTCAAATTTTCTCTACATGTGATATCAACCCAATTGGCTTCATGTCTAAACAGGATGGCTCTCTAATCTAGACCGCTGTTCGTTTCATGTAAAACATCTCATTTTGTGGCTTAGGCTGGTGGCTGTCTTATCGTTACATAATTCGCTGCCCTCTCCGTGATTCTTCTTTGTGGCAATTTATTTAAATTCCCCCATGTTTATATATTTCCTGTCTCTTTTCATTCCGAATGATTGCCTTTCATAAGCTCAAAGGCTCATCTTCAAGACATTTGGTAACTTTACAGATATGAATTCACAGTAGGGAGAAAGAAGGGGTGGGGTGGGGGGCTATTTTGATGGAGAGCAGAAGAAGAGGGAGGAGTGTTAGTGCATGTCCGTCTCTGTCTCGAGGCCTGAATCCAGAGGTTGAACTAACTCTGATCTGCAGTACAGATATAGCGCTCTTAACCGTGCACACCTCAGCAGGTACAGTGTTTGAGAGACCATGGCGGAATACGTGTGTGCTGTTCTGCTCCGGCACTAAGGCCCCTCAGTCCTGCATGTGGCTCCGCTCCTGTGGTTGCTTTGGTCTTTGTCTGCCACCTATCAGCATATCAGCAGTGTCTCTGAAGCCCAGTTGTATAATGCACCATTTATGGCTTTGTGGAGGGAGATGGCGGTCGGGCGGCGGAATAGCTCCAGGCCTTCCCTTCAGTGAGTGGATTAACGGCGGCCTGCTTTAGCGCACTCTACCGCGGTGTGAAATCGGCCCCGCTTCGCCGCCGCCGCCGAGGCTCTCTCTCTCTCTCACTTTCTCTTTTCTCCCTCTCTGTTTCCTCACCTCCATGCAAAGCCTCTCCCAGCCATCTGTGAAATGTGGAAACTCTGTGTCTAAGTTGAGTTCAGATCCCATCCCCTCCGTCAAGCTGAGGCCAGGAAGCAAATGGGCAGGCAGTCGGCGGAGGGGGTTTTGTGGGTGGGCGGGTGGGTTTGGTGGGGATGAGTAGGAGGAGGAGGCTGGTGGTGGTGGTGGTGCTGGGGGGGGGGATCAGCTCACTGATGTCGTGCCGCGTGTGCAGGAACCCTGCCTGTTCTCCGCGGGCGAGTTGGAGGAGGGTCCAGGCCTGGGTGCCGGCCGAGAGATCTCTGGTTCCTGCTTGCAGGTCCAAATCCCCCCTCTGTGTGTGTCTGTGTGGAGGCGAGGCGGTGGCACAGCTCCCCTGAGCCCCTGCCCAGTCCTTTGAAGATAAGATGGTGATACAGAGTCCCTTTCGGTACGTCGCTAACCGATGGTCTTTGTGCGACACACATGCCTCTCTCCGTCGGAGCCTGCAGCTAAAACACCTATGGTCTTTACTGAAACGAATTGGCCGCATGGCCTCGGGTCAAATTAGATTATGAATGGCTGACAGAATCCTAGATCATATGTTTAGGATATTCCATTTTTTTCCACCATTTTCATGCTGATAAGGTACAGTTCTGCTGTGGCTGATATTGTATTTCTATTTGATTTCCCTCCACTGAGAAGAATCACTTTCAGAATTCTCCCCATACTCTCTGCCGCTGACTTAATTTTTTTTTTTTTTTTTTTCAGTTTTCCATGGCAACTAGTTGTCATCTTAACTCTGCTGATTTCTCTGCTATCTGGTGCTGTATTGCTCTTGATCATGACAGTTTTTTAAACATGCTTCTCCTCTGCATTTATAACCACATTTTGTGGCACTCACAGGCCAATTCTCCCACTTCTGGCTCTCAGCACCAGCTTTTCACAAGAGCGCCCATCATAATCAGGCTTTTGAATTATGAACTCAATATTCCCTTTACTCCTTTTTTTCCTCTATCCTGTGACTTTGGGGTTCAGATCTGTGCATAATGTCTTATGATTGCATGGCATTATGGTGGTTTTGGAAAGCCGAGCGGAGGTCCAGCCACGCATCATCTTTCCATAGACAATGTGGATCTCTGTGTTTCTCTGAGCTCATCAGTGATGGGGCGTTGATTGCTTTTTGATACCCCTCCAATGTGGATGAGGTCCTGCATACATCAGCTAATTAGAATGTACTTACAGTGTGTGTGCTTTTTGTGTGACAGACCCCCACAATTGTCATCAGATCCTCAGCCCAAGTGCTCTAACCACACTCGATGAAGCCTTTATCAAATTCAAAAGAAAAGCTATACAGTGCAGGGCTGGGGCTTGGGCATGTGGGGGTGAGGGTTGTGTGCACGCGTGTGTGTGTGTGTGTCTGTGGGTTTTCATGTCAGGGAAAAACAAAACAGTAAAAATGAAAAGAGACTGCACAATGACAGGAGTTATTGCAGTAAATTCGACTTTAAAAGCCTCTTTATATACAGCAAGTACAAGGAAAATCTAATGACAGCTGCTGCGTGTAAGCTATAAAAAGATGAGTATGTAAGAGAAGAAACCTCCCTCCTACTGTTCCAGTCCAAGTCGAACATACTGGAGTTAACTTCATCTCACTGTAGTTATTGATGGCCGCTTTGCTAGAAGCCCTAAATGGATGGCACAGCAGTAGGAGGGAAGTTGCAGCAGCTAATTAGGCTGCACAAATTAGTGAGTGGTATCATTCTGTGCACCTTGATGATATTAGAGTTTTTACAGTGAGGGACCGGGGGAAAGTTTTGCCGTCGCCTCACTGGCTTTTTGGGCTGCAGGGTTGTTTTTTTTTTGCAAGACCGTATTAGTCAGGCGCCAACAACACCTAGTTTACCCGCTCTCTCTGCCTCACACACTCACAGACTCTCCAGCTAGTCTCACCAAATGCTTTAGCCCATGCTATGATCTGAAGGTGCTGGGGCGTCGCTATATATTTCATAAAGGCATTCTATTACACCCCCATGGCTCGTGGGGAATGGTACACTGTGGTCTAGTCCCCAGGCAGCTGAGAATAAAGTGTAGGACGTGGCACTGGAACAGAAATCTAACTGCTGTTTCTTCAGGTAATCTTGACTTGGATCTTAATTCCAATAAAGTGTTATTTTTTTTTCACAGCATAAGCCAGATCCAAGCAAGAACACTCCACTCGGTATTTCTTGCGGTTACACTTTATTGAATATCATTTCAGATAAGAGGTGTAATCCTTTGGGGCGAAGTGATGTATATTGACCAGCTCAATGATAGCGATACAGTGCATGTCTCCGATGTAAAAGTGGTAAATAACGATTTGTGTCATCGGCTCAATCATATGTGGAGGAATATTGAAAACTCTCCTTATTTTTGTCAGTTTCCAACTTTGCCTGAATATTTCAAGAAATGTAGAAAGCTATGGTGGGTAGGTGCTGCAGTGGTGCAGAGATTTGCTCAGTTATGTTGTCTGCTGACAAGGTGGTAGAAGAATTCACATTTTACAGAAATCCATTATAAAGCTAGTTTTCAGAAACTTTTCTGTTCAGTTCAATTTAACTCAATTTTATATATATAGCACAAAATCATAACAGCAGTCGCTTCATATTGTAATGCAAAGCCCCTACAGTAATACAGAGAAAACCCCAGCATGTAGACAACCCTTTAAGCACTTGGTGACAGTGGGAAGGAAAAACTCAATTTTAACAAGAATAAACATCCCGCAGAACCAGGCTCAGGGAGGGACGGCCATCTGACATGACCAGAAAACATAACTTCATCAGAACTGCCTGCGTGTATTTTGACTTTACAGCATAAACAAACTGGATTCAGCTATAAGTCGATTATCCCCTTTTTTCCCTCCTATTAGGCCCTACATTGTTTACATACCGGTGGTGAAACAGCTTTAGACAACATAACTGCAGAAATCTTCCTTGTCAAATGAAAATGGGTCTAATTTTGCAGATTTTTTTTCAGACATCCTTAGAAAATAACTTAAAAATATGTTGAATTCCAAGATGGAAGAAGATACAGTGTATACTGTCTTGAATTGAAATGTAATCAGGAATAATAAAGCTGCTATTAGAAGTCAAACTCGAACAGAAAGTGGGGATTTTAAAAATCATTACACTGTGGTCTTATATCACCTTGAGCAGTACCACGTGAGCTGGATGTTGTGTTCATCAGCACAAACATATTGGGATGGCACAGTTTCTTTAACAGTGTGTCGCTGTGCTTATCAAGTAACTGGAGGTTTAAGTGTGATGCTATAGAGAGGAAGGCTGGCATGCTAATAATAGCCACTGCAGTCTGAGTAAAGGTTAGCTGTGTTCCACCACAGGAGATATTTGTTTTGGTACGAATTTTCAGAATTTTTATTTAATCATGTAACTGGTTAAATTTAGTAATTTCAATGCAAAGAAGTGACTTTATTTGTGTTTGTAGAGAGCTGCTGTTACAATAATTATTAGCTTTGGCTGCCAGCCGCCAACATCAGGAGAAGCCCATTGTCTTGCTGCGAAGTGTGCTGGAGTTCAAGCAGTGAGCCAGGTCACTCGGGTCAATACCACACTGCTACAGTCTCACCTCTCAGAGTGACTGGGTTTCTTCCATCAGCAGAGAGCAGCCCTCGTTGCTCCCACACGGTTCATTTCATCAGGGTCTCTTTTATCTTGACTGCCCAGGCCCGTGACCCCTGAGCACTGATAGTCCAATAACAGTGCAAGAGAGCATCACCGGGGCATTGTGGAGACTCAAACAGAACTTAACTGGGTTAAGTTTTCTCTCCCATTAAATTTAGTGTGTGTTGTGTTTGCATGTGCGTGTGTGCGTGCTGGTGCATTGATTTGCTGACCTGCATGTGTCTCTTGAACTGTCTGAGAAAAGTTCAGTTTGAAAACGTCAAACAGAGTTTACTGGAAGGGAACATGAATGGTGACAGATTTAGCATGAAATATGTATCATGAATGAAATGCAAATTTATATTTGAAGCTTTTTAAGGAAAAAAAACCATATAGAATATGCCAAAAGCTGCGGTGGAGCTAACACATCTAATTCTAAAACAGAAGAAAGAAAGGGCCGGCCGTTAACGCTCAGAACTGTTCAATTTCGTGAGCCCGCAGAGAGGGCCGTGTTTACTTTTCTTCGCACAGAAGAAGAGAAATGAATGCTCTGGGTTGCCTGTAAAGACAAACATGAAAGGAATCACCAAGAGTTCTTTAGGCCCTTTCTCTTGTGTTGTGTGTAATGCAGCTTCTTTACTGCCTAGGTAGTCTCTGCCATCTGACTGCCGTTTGAAGTCAGCAGAAGTCGACAATATTTGCTTTTCAGCAATTCTCGCCCACTGTGTCTCTCTGTTGCTTTTGAAAGTGTGACCAGTGTGGAGTCTCTATCAGTTCACTTCTTGGAAGAAATGGCTCAAATTGGGCGTTTGGTTCGCTGGTGGATTGATGATGAGGTCCTTGCATATGAAGGGCTCATTGTTGTGCTGGGGGAGAATGTGATGGACAGCTACAGGTGATGGTGGTGGAGCAGGGGGAGGAGGAGGAGGAGACGGGCAGTGAAAGGGGTGGGGGGGGAGTTGGATGGTGCAGGGAAGCCAGACTGGGCTATTAGGGAGTGGCAGATAGCCTCAGCTCAGACCTGCTGGGGTGTGATCTCACCAAAGAAACCAGAATGGGCCAATCTCTGTCATAACTCTCAACCACCAGAGAAAAGAAAGTTAGAGAGACTGAGCAGAGGGTTTGACAGATAGAGAAAAGAGGAAAGTCCAGACAGCGCCAGGAATGCAAACACGTTTGTGTTAAGAAGTCTTCTCCCCCCCTTTTTCTTTTTTTTTACCCTGGGCACAGCATCCATCCATGCATCCACTGTCTTCTGCTTATCCAGTTCAGGGTCCTCCTTTTTCCAATTTGATGAAGGAGGAAGAACATGTAACAAATAAAACATCTGACCAATCGTTTATTGACAGCTGTTAATAGTCAATCACTATGGAAGCACCAGCATCTGGTGCTCAATCTATGCTTCTTCTCCTGTGCTTCCCCTTAATCAAGCTCCCTCTATGCTCTGCCATTAAGCCGCAGAATTTAGAGCAGTTTATTTCCAGTACACTGTACATACTGTTTTCCTGCTTGAGAAATTACATCCTTTGTGGATTTGAAGCACAGAGTGCTATTTCTAATGGCATTATCCAGCGGTTGCGTCTATGAAAGCTGCTCCTTCTCTCCAGTGGAGGTGCGTGTGGGTGGGTTAGAGGGGGAGTCTGCGAGGCTGCTGAGACCCCCGGCGTTATCAGCACCAGATGCAGGTTGACTTCAGACTTTCAATGGAAGGTAAAGAGAGAGAGGAGGGAAATTAATGAGAGCCATAAAACTAGCAGGATAAATAATTAGCCAACTGGTCCTGAGATCCATCCCTTCATTTGCAGCTGCAAATAAATACCCACATGCAAAGTTTTGTGTGTGTGTGTGTGTGTGTGTGAGAACTGTAGCCTGATGCTGTTAGCTGTGGTTATATGCATGTTTGCTTTTTTAAGATCCAGATGTTGTCGATTTTTCTGCGTCCTCCCACCTTCATTTGTCACATGTGTCTGAGTGACAGGGTTCCTTCTGCCTTGCCACCAATAATTGGCTTGGACCAGTGGTTCCTCTAAATGTGTGAGGCACAGACAAACAAGCAAAAAAAAGGTCTATTCAGCTGTCATAGCATACTTCATAAATCATCTGGATGAGAGAGTGTCATATTCGTGTCCACTTTTTTTCTTGGGCTAATCAGAAGGACATAATGTTGCTTGTTTACTCAGGCCTGATGTTCCCTAGTTGAGCTTCTAAAAAAAAGAAGGAAGAGAGTGGGCTGTGAAACACTTTGCTTTGTGCAGATACTCAAAGCACATTTATGTCTAACAAGTGATGTCATCTGACTGAACTGATTGCTCCTTTGCTGTGTCCTCGTCAGGATCAAAGCTCATTTTTGCTGCATTAGAGGACACTTTGTGCCAGTGTGCTGTGTGCCGATCAGCAGTGTTTACATGCAGTTCACTCCCCGAGGATTTCGTATTATTGTTGTCACACTGTATGGAGCGCAGCCACTTGCATTGTTCTAATACACCAGCGGTAGATTTGAAAAGAGCTGAGCAATCACTGAAAGACTTACATTATCCTGCGGTCTTTGATCGCTTTTCCGTTTGTCTGTGCTAAGTAATCTTCCCCTCTAATCTCATTCACAGATATAAATAAACAAGTAATGCTCTAAATGAGAGAGAGCACACGAGTGAGCATCCAGAGGATTATGGTAATTTGTGGATAAACAGAGGTGGGGTTTTTTTTAAAGTGACTTTTCTTTATTAGAAAAGTTGCTTCTTTAAAGAAATAATCTGTTTTCAGCGCTGTAAACCCAGAGAAATCAATCAGTAAATTGTATTCTGCACGATGAAGCGATGATGTTTTCATTTACTTCTCAATAAGGTTTGCCTTCGTGAATGTCGAATTCCCCTGGGAATTATTTAGATGATGTCGATTTCCAAGTGTTTGCTCGCCACTGATTTAAAGTTCTACTGTAAATAAAAGCACTAAACAGCAAATACCTTCCAAATCAACGTGACCATATTGCAGATTGATTTTCGGACTTTGCTCTTTTTTTTCTTCTAATCTCTTCCAACTTGACATTTGGAAAGTCAGAAATCAATTATGTCTCCTTCCCAAATGAAAGGCGGAAAAAAAACTAGTATATGACTTTAAAGTCAGCCTAGCTCGCCTTTGACACGGCGCATTACAAAGGGAAAGGAAAATCACACTGCATACCTGATCCATAAAAAAAAGCCTTTGAAATGGATTGCTGGGTGGGATCCAGTCTGGCACAAGTCATGGCATTGATGGCACAGCCCCTGGGCGCGCGGATACTTGGCCCGGACAAGACGGTTGCTGGGACCATATCAGTGGGCACTGGCCCATCCTCTGGGAGCTCCTAAGCCATGCCGTCTGAAGAAGAACTGATGGGGTTGGCAGCACATATGGGCATGCTACGGGGTTTATTTCAGTCAAAAACAGCCCGATGTTATCGCCTTCAGTCACCAGTGCAGCGGTATCACCAAAGCTTACAGAAACGATGGGGCATCGCAAGAAATTAAAGAAAACCCATCCTGCTGGGGATTAACTTGAAAATAGAAACTTTTTCCCTTTGTTCCACCTGCACTGCTTTTAAATCTTAGGTGCTCAAATCTAATTGTGTGCCGCCATTTCCGCCCTACACGTTGTGTTCAGGTGACAATTTGTTCCAGCTAATTGGAAATGTTGCGTGGGCCCTGCCTGCGCCGAGCATCAGCCTATCATGAATGACACTGATGTGATAAACATGGATTCCACTGGCTGCTGCTGCTTTTCAAGCCAAGACAGGAAGTTGACAGCTGCAACAGTTTTCAGAAATAGTTAGTTGATAACCATCCACGGGGTAATGAAACTTCCACCTTTGATGAGAAGTTGAAACGAGACTGTTTCACTGTTGGCTTGGCAGAACATTAGACATGGCTGCGAGGCAGGCAGAGGCCGACAAGGGATCGAGCCGTTTTAATAGGGCTCATCCAGAGGTGACGAGAGCACTGCATGCACTGAACTGGAGGTGTGAGCCGGGGCTGCCAGTACATATCTTTTGTCTTTCATTATCTTTATTTCCTTATTATTTTAAATGGCCGGTGTGTGTGTGTGTGTGTGTGTGTGTGTTTTCTCTCCACTAGAAGCTTTTTTGATATCCATTTAGATTGGGGCTTCATTAAAAAACCTCAGACAATGGAGTGACTTCTAATTAAGAAGCGCCGCATCTGGCCCCTGGCACCCTATCCCGTTGTTCCATCTATTTTGCTGGGGAGAATTCATTTGTTTCTTAATTAAGAAAAACACCAATAGCGTGAAAAATCTGCTTATGGTACCTGAATCCTAATTAGTTAAATAGTGAGGGGAAGGGGAAAACACATTCCAGTAGCCCTAGAAATGAACTCAGAGCTGATAAAAATGAACTAACTAGCCTTGCATAAATCGAAGCTGGGGAGAAAGTGTACCATCATTATGGCTAAGACAATATGCAAACTATCTTCAAAGAAATCAAATTGCCGGAATGTTTTCATTTGCATGTATTAACCATTAACATAATGAGGAGAAGTGACATTGGACCCGGATTGTGTGTCTGTTCGGATTGATAACTCTGCTGCATCTGCAAATAGTCTCCTCTGCAAAATTATGCTAGCAGTCAAATCAGTGCTGAACTGTGGAGGGAGAGGGAGAGTGATGGAGAGAGAGAGAGACACACACGGATGGAGAGGGGGGAGAGACAGAAAGAGAGCAGGAGAGAGAGGAGAGTGGAGGCTTTTGCTTTTTTCGTTTTATCAGGGAGCTCAGTGCAAACCTGCTGCAGTGTTGAATCGGAGCCATCATCCTCTGACAGCTATCCTTAAACAGGAAGGTGCCGCGAGTCATTGTCTCTAAGGCTCTGCGGAAAGCTGCTCTGTGTGTGTTTTTGTGTGTGTGCGCGCGCGCGTGTGTGTGGGGAAGGTTTGGGTTGGGGGGTGGGGGCACAGAGGATGTGCCCATGTGGCTGCTAGCTAGAGACAGACCTCGAGTGGGCACACTTCACACTCCTCACCCCCACCTCCTCCCCCTACCCCAAAACTGTCTCATACATATCGGACACATGCACGCACACGCCTGCACACGGGGCTCGTGCATACACGTGTCACCCCCACCAACACCACCACCGCTATTTCCAAAACACACACACACACACATCTGAGTGCTTCCAGGATACCAAAGGCTCACTTATCTGTTCCACAAAGACTTACCATGTCCCACATTGGTGAGTTGTGCGGGCATCCGGCCAAAACCACTGTGCCCCCCCCCCCCCCCCCCCCCCCCCCCCCACCCTCCCTCCAACCTCCCCACTGCAGGCGTCATGCAAAACACTGAACTTGTCTTCAATATTCAAAATAATTTCTCCAACATGCTATTTCCCAGGATCAGCCTCTTAGGTCAAATTATTCAATTAAGTGTCTGTTTATTACTGATACCAAAGCTGGGTGGCGGTTCTACTTATCACCTTTTTTGCAGATTGGTGTTCTCGCAGAATACCACCATAAAGATTGCCTTGGCTGTAATTAAAATGGCACAGAGACAAATTTGGCGCAGGGCTAAAGACATGGGGAAATGAAGGAGGTAAGAGGGTGGGGAGGGGGCGGAATTGCAGGGGCTACGTTCTGTCATCCGGTTGGGAAAAAGTTGAGGATGTGCAAAGTAGCGAAATTGCCGTCGAGGGCACTACAGTATGCCACAAAGGAGCAGGTAGGAGAGAAGAAACGCAGCCTTGCTGTGGCGTTGTTGTCGCCGCCGTGCGATTGCGTAGAGGGAGCGGTCAGGGAACGAGGCTGCTCTTCAGAGGGTCTGACTGAAGCGAGCAAACAGGAGTCGGCGGTTGGTTTGTATGGCAGAGCTGATGCTGTTCAGACGTCCTAAACGCCAGCCGGGCTCGCATCCATCCACGGGCCTGTGTGTTTGATGAGCTATTGGCAGGCTGTGGGGACACGTGTTCCCTTGCCTCGTGGCAAACATACCTTTCACCGTCTTTGACTCCACCAGCCTGTGTGACTTCTCGGGGAAAAAAAATATGAAAGAAATCAAAGCGCCAATAAGCTGAGGGGTGTTAAGCCAGAGAGGAAGGGTGGGGGGGGGGGAGAAAAAAAGAAAAGAAAGACCTGAGCGACTTTGGATTTTGACAGAATCTTCATGTGCTCTCTGACAAAAATTTGCATTGTTATCGCAGATAACTGGCGATGTTTTTACTTGGTTGTACATTTTTGTGAAATATGTAAAACGTAAACCGAGCCTCTAACGATTCCCTTAATGACGCGGATCTCGCTTTTCTCCCCCGAATCGCGTCTTAGCGGGCTTCTCAGTGCAGAATGTCTGATATCTGAATATTAAAAGGGAGTTTCAAGCTCATCTGCAAATGTGATTTGCACATATCACACTTCTGCAGTCGTCAAGCTGCTTCATCGCCAAGCTTCTGAGCAAAGAAGGCTGGGGAGGGGAGGGACGAGGGGGGGAAAAAGAAAAAGAAAGATGCACATATGGGTTGCTATTGATGTATTCCATTTCTGACCTAATTTAAATCCCTGCCAACAAGCTCATATGCATACTGTACATTTGCTAAATTACAGAGTGTAAACCTTGCCTTCTCACGGAGACAGGTGTAAACATCGATGTTGTCATAATGCACCGGCAGTAAATATGATAATCACGCGATCCTGCAATAGAGCACAAAATAATTTGGACATCATTTTGATGCCTGAGGGGCCCAGGGGAATGGCCTCCAGAACGAAAGGTGGCCCATTGACATGCTATACACGCCAAGATATAATTATGGCTGCCTGTCTTTGTTCCTCCCAAGCTTCCTCTCAGAGCACTCGTAATTTGCTTGTGATATTTTGCTATTCTTTACGATTGAGTTATTCTCCGTGGACTCGAGTATTACACTGGTGTAAATGAAGATGCAAAGAACTCGCTCCCCTGCCAAATTCCAAAGTTAGGAAAGTCGAAGTTTAATATCGAGGCAGCCAAGCTGATGCCGATGGGAGGAAGTCATTTTGCAAAAGCCCGATTTGAAATTTTATTTAGGGGAGGGGGGGATCCTGACACGTGACGATTTTTTTGGGTGCCTGCCCCGAGTGTCATCTCTGGCTATCTGTGTGGGACTTTGCTGATAATAAGGGGCAACGCTAGAATATCTTTAGGGTATGCAGTGTGTCGAGCTGAGGTTTGTTGTCATGATAATCCCCTCATTTGTAATGTTGGGATCAGCAGGTTACGCCTCTCCACTTGCCTGCCATGTCAAGGCTCGGGACTGGCGAGGTGGATTGTCATTTCTGAAGCAATATTTTGACAGCGCCTTCACTTTGCTCGTACGCTGCGGCTCAAAGGTCAGAGCTGTGCCACTTCCATTTACTGTGTGTGAACACAATCCCTGAGGAGTGGAGCGCTCCACTTCTCCCTCTCTCTCTCAGTCTGACAAACACACACTCGCACGTAGTCGTTCTTTCTGCCTCTCACCATTTAACTCACTTGTTTTAGGAGATAGATGTCAGGGCTAGGCCCACACAGGGGTTTATAGTGGGTCTGAAGCTCCCAAATTGAAGGGCAATTACAACTTATAAACCTTTATAATAGAGTAAATGGAAAAAGGCAGCTCTGTTCAGTTTACCTCACTGTGATGCCTGATTTCCCTTACTGCCATCTCTCCAATTAGAGTTTCGTAAAGACAGCCACCGCTCCCTCAGTCAGCGCTGGTCTTGCCTGCCTCATATCACACACGCTGCTACGTTCTTCTTTTTTTGTAAGAAACATAGTGTGGTGTGATTGTTGCAAGTGCACAATGTCTCAATGGTGTAGCTGTCATCCATTTTCCTGTGTGCTCAGTGCCACTTCGCAGACACAGAGGCAGGTTATGTCAACCAAATAAGGCACTTGTCAGTAATACAAAAAGACATTGTTGCTGGTCCATTGTTACCTGCTCTGCCAGCTATCATATAGAAAGTGATGGAGTGACGGTGTTTTGGAGTGCGGTGGCGGCTCCAGAGCCCTCGGGGGTATTATGGGTGTAAATCTCCCTCACACAGTTCTGCTCCAGGCCAAGGAGAGCATCATCATTAGCCGGAGCAGATGGAGGGGCTTCAGCGCTGTTTTCCTCCCTCTTTGCTGTCGGACTGTATGCTGGAATCCCCCCCGGTTTGATACAATGCAGCGAGCGCATGAGGAGCAACAGCCGAGCCCAGACAATGAATGATGAAATCCACATGAAATCAGATGAAAGCTACAGTACACGCGCACATACACACATATGCACCCCAGGAGATTGATTTATCATTTATTTGTGAAGCGATGATAGCGGAGGTTTGGTTAAGTGCTGTTTCTGTGCACATGTTTGCGCACTTTTATGTCAGTGGCAGGGAGGAAACATGGAAGATGGGGCTCTGATAGTGATGCTAGTGATCTAGATCAGAGAAGGAATGTAACTGTTTTGAAAAATGAAAACATTCAATATTTTTACAGTTGGAAGATTTGGAGACTTTATATTATAGTAAATAAAAATGTTTTGGATAGCACTTTGTACATGGGAAACTTGTTGTCGAGGCTTTTTTCTCACAATTTTCTGGTATTCTATTGGATATAAAAGGCTGTTCATGTCTTGATCCCTCTGATGGTAATATGGGAAACTTCTGCATCACTATAAATCTGTAAATTGGCCATTTTTACACTGGCTAGCGCCTCATAATTCACTAGAACCCAATATCAGCCCGATACAGTGTAAGAGTTTACGCTTGATTCCAAGCAAGCTAATCAGTGCAATCATTTATCAATGAGGAGTATTTATCTCCAGCAACCTAGCTCCTCATTGATGCAGTAGTATTTCACAGTGTGCTAGAGGCCTGCTATCCAGGGAGCACAAAGTATGTGTGTGTGTCTTTGTGTGTGTGTGTGTGTGTGCTGTCTGAAGCACTGGCAGAATCCTAATCTTCCAGCAAGAAGCTTCACATGGCCAGATCAAGAATTAGGAGGGAGGCAGAGTGGGGGAGGAAGGGGAGGAGGAGAAGGAGGAGGAGGGGGAGAAAAAGCCCATCTCGGTCTGTGTTTTAAAGGACAGTGCTTTGAATGTCATTTGACAATTTCCTTTTAATTAGAACTAATTTACAGAAAGATGCCCACCAGCTAATCTTTACAGGATAATTAACTTCTATTTTCTTTACTTTTAATTAAAAAGTGGAAAAGATTTAGCTGATCCATAAAGAATTGTTCTTTTGAAATGTTCATCAGACTTCACACTTCTTTTGGCATTGGTAATATTTAGATCCTATCTGCTGCTCACAGCCTCCACTGAGTTATTGGAATGATTTTCTACCCCCCTTATCCGAGGTATTAAGAAGTGGAACTATCAATAGTAGAAATAGGAACCAGAGGCAAATTAGAATTGAATTAATGAAGAATTTATTGCAAAAGAAACCCCCCCCCCCCCCCCCCCCCCCCCCCCCCCCCATGCTTCATAGCACTGGAATGAAATTGACATCTTAGATATATCCATTTCATAGAAATTCCTTGATGAGAAAATATTGTTTTATCTACACTTTTTTGATACCGTAATCATTTTTCTTTTTCTGAAGGCGCCCCATTAAATTCTTTGAAACGATGCTCGACTGAAAGCTAATTGTTGCGGAGGCAGTTTTAGCATTTTAAAATATCGCTACAGTATTTTAGCCCCCACGGGCTTGCAGGCCACTGAATGTGATGAATATGATGCTTTCCACGTCAAACGAAGGCATCTTATTAAGCACTTAACAGACAGTCAAGTGCCCGGTGCCTCTGCAGAATGAAAACTCCCCGAGTCTCATCAGAGCTGCTCGACAAAAGTCTTTTTCTCGCCACTGTTAGCACCTTCCAACAGACTTTACTTAGTGGAGATAAAGTGAGCCAATATGAGGTGAGCGTGCTGTAGACAGAGCCTCCACTCGTCTGCAGACGAGCCAATGGCTGAAGATGGATGCCCCCACTTAACCATGATAGCTCCCTGGAGGAGCCTCACTCAATGGCTTCATTAAAAGTGAACGTTCTAGTGAAAAGCTCGCTTATAAACCAGTAATTAAGACCACACATATTTTACCTGCTTTGTTTCAGCTGTCACATGCAGTGTACAGGCACATGGTTAACTTTTATTTCCTTATAAGTAACAGAATGACACTAATAAATCACTCAGCCAGAGAGGGAAGCAAGTGTGTAACAGGAAGGACTTAAATCCAGCACACTGGCCACTTTAACAGCATTTTAATCCCTTCGTTGCACCTACAAAGCAAATGTTACCCTGCAAAAAGAGGCATTAACTAAGCCCATATTACTTGGAAGACAAGCTCAGTGACTTTTATGGACCAAACGTTGTACCAGTGTCCACTTGGACATGTGCGCGTCCCTCTGTAAGCTCTAGAGAGGCAAGTAAAGTCAGTAGAGTGTAGCAGGACCCAGCTAACTCCACAGAGAAACTGGCTGGCATCTGCTGAAGCCCTCGGGCACGCTCAGAGGTGCCTCCAGCATTTTAATGGCATAGTCAAATGCCAGCATGTTTTCATGCCATTCCAATTCAAATTCATTGGATAAAGAAGTAAGAGCGTGTTATTCCCCTTCAACGGTCCAGACAGAAACACTGGGCGCAACAACACAGAACTTAGAAACTCCGCAAACATGCCGGGGATCCAAAGCTGTGTCTGATTGGAATAAGATACTCGACTGGAATTATGTTAACAGTATTTGAGAAAAAAAAAATACACACTCACCCCTTCTTTTTTATTGTTATTATTATTTATTAGAATTTTTTATATGTGGATTTCACAGGATGTCATGAGAAATCTGTGGACGGTGATACTTTCCTAGCCAGCGGCTGTGCCTTAGTGTTGCTGCACGAAGCTTAAATGTACAGTAATGTAAACTCGGTGGGCCATCTAAACACATGATGTCATCAGATCACATTTAGATGCCTTGTCATCTTTAGCTGCAGCCTCGCAGACGAGTGTGTGTGCTCTTCCTCTGTGTGTGTGTCATACGAGGATGTGAATACATTCACCCCCCTCCACCTCCACTTTACAACAAACCCAGCCTCCCTCCCTCCCCTTTTCACCACACAATATCCTTTTTTTTTTTTGTTGTTGTTTTTTTTTGGTGCTGCGTTTTCGAGCAGTTTGTTGACTGTTGATTGTAAGTGCCCGAATTTAGGAAGGCAGCCATTTCTAATCACGAGAATTACACTGCTTAGCAACCGGAAAATCAAGTTAAACAATAGCATTGCTTATTCTTGGTCACAGACTGCGGCTCTGAGAACACATCAGTCTCCACTGAAGCTGTTCCACGCTCCTCCCAGCACACACACACACACGCATTTACACACAAGCAGCCATTCACAGACAATATGCAAATGCTAATTTACTTTTTGACTTGTGTTACAGCATTAGCTCCACATTTAGTTTGATCACAGAGTGTACAACTTGGAGAAAAAGAAGGAAGCGGTTGGTTTTTTTTAGTAACATTTGTGCAGTACAAAAAAAAAAGATGCTTGAAATGAAAAATTCCTTTGAGGGTTCCTGTAGCATATGAAGCTATTAAGAGCTGCGTAAATGGTATCTATTTCATTACAGTGATCAAGGATTAAATTAGTGGCTTGAGCCCTGTAACATATACACTAAGTCTCCTCCAAGGCTGAGGGAGCCCTCTGCTTCCCAAAGGTCATTAGAGCTGAGGAGAGAGGATGGCCCCCAGTCTCCCCTTGCCTCTCTCCACTACCTCCTCCTCCTTCTCTTTCTCTTTTCTCTCTCTCAACCTTCCCGACCTATCCTTCAAGATGAGACACAGTCGTGTTTTTATGTTTTCGCACACGGTTGTCGTTTCCTTTTTCTCCAGCTGTGGAGGGTTAGGATCACAGGAATCTAAACCTGCTTGGCAAAGTGTATTCCTGTATTTCCTCCCACGCAAAAGTTTGCATGTGTGTGTGCGTGTTCACCCGGAAGTGAGGAAGGCCCAGTATCAGTTTTGGCACAAAGGGCCAGTCACGAGGAGGAGCAGAGCTGGCAGAGGTTGAGCTGTGTGGCCCTGTTGGATTTTAGGGCTGCATTATGCATTCATGTTTAGTCTCAGGTGCTACGTTTTATCCCCAGGCCAGCTTGGACACATTTTCAATGGACCTTTTGGATGAAAAACTGTATAGGTGGGAGCAAAAATGATTTCCATGCTTATAGAGATCTGCTGCTTTGTTCTGTCAGATTCAATTACCTCACCTCTAATTAGGGAGCTATAGAGGAGGCTGGGTTTGTGATCCACACATCACACTGTGGAGCCTGCTGATAATGTGAGGTATCGCTATCACAGCCCGGCCACAAGCTCCCCACATTGCGGATGCTTGAAAAAGCATGCCATGAAATTAGCAGTCACTCATACAGTTTTGCACATACACACATATTTCTTCAGAGCGCCTCTTTTTCTTCGTCTTCCTTTTTTTTAAGTGTGAGCTTTGGAACAAGGTTGGCACATGTGTGTGTGTGTGTTTTTTCTTTCCTATTTTCTGTTTTAGTCCACTGAGGCACAGACTTGAGTACAGAGTATATTTTCCTAAAAGATATGCTCATTCCACCACCTCAGTCCGTACTCCTCTGTTCCCCTCTTCCTCTGTGACTCATTAATCCTCTGTCCATCATATGGTCTCAGAGTATCACCCCATTTTATAGACTCAGTGGGGGCATTACCATATCCCTCTTCGGAGCTCCACTCCGCATGGCCGATCCCTATCAGACAGAGGCCATGCCATGAACAAAAGAGCCACTGTGATCAAGCCTGCATTCAGCTACCAATGTCTCTATTAGCATTGGCTGCTCCTGCTGCATGACTGTTTGAACAGAGCTGAGATTTCTTTCTGTCTCTCTCGGCAGAAGAAGAGTCTTGATGAATGCGGATGATACAGTCGAGGCTGGAGGGTGTGCATGTGTCAGGGCGGATGTGGAGGGTGCAGGGATACCTGGACACTGACCCTGATTGAGAGGAAGTTGAGACAGAGTGCAGCCTCCTGAAAGATCCTGTTAAAAGTGAGCAGATAGCAGCGTTTGTGCTACGATTATCTCGCGATCCAAGCCTTTTGTCTGCAAACTTGAAAGTGTGCTCTGAAAGGCTGCCACACTTCAGGTTACAGATAATTAGCGCAGGGCTTCAGCTGCTAATTATTTTAACGATCATTTTTAATGATAAACTAATTAACTGTTGAGTCGAGTGGTTCTCAACCTGTTAGGAAGCCTTCCTGTAACCCGTCGCCACGTGTTAAATATTTACAGAGGAATAAACCTGTGACTTCATATCTTTAAATGACATGTTTTGTCTCAAATGTGCAACTTAAATTGATATAAAACAGAGAAAGGAAGAAAACGGGGACATCTGAGAGAGCGAATCTGTTAGCTTTGGCTTTTTTTGTGTGACATTTTCTGATTGATCACTCTTTAAAATGAAGCTGCCTCGCCAATTAGGTCAACCGGTAGATGATTTTGTCATTGGGTAAAGATCGCGTGTTACTATAAAGTTAACATGCATCTCTAGCAGGCTTAGATCAGCCGTAATGAGCGCACCACTTAAAGCCGGCTGTGTTGTTTTTCTGCGGCAAAGTGAAACGCAGACACTTTCTCCGCGGTGTCATTGGCCATCTGAACTCCAGAGGAGGCTCGATAAGAGGGCGAAGCAGCCGACATTCCTCTGGCCCAGTTCGTCAGCAGAGCCTATAGAAATGCACCAACAAGCGTGGGTCACACAGCGAATGTGACAGGATTTTAAACAGTACACAACTAAATATAGCAGGAACGCCACTATCAGAAAATGAGTTAGGAGTGTGCTGCTGGTCGTTTAGAAAGTCATTATTCTTATCATTGCTGTCTCTGAAATAATTTCAGGTCTCTCCATGCAATGAATACTGTATAATAAACTAAACATGTGAGAATGCGAGCAAACTTTGGTCAATCTGCGCGGTCCCAAAAGAAGTAGCCATCGGACCCCCTTTAATGTCTCAGGCTGGGTGTAATATTTCATTTTTCCATATTCAGCAAGGCCTCCAGTATCTCTATCAGTTTGAAAATGCTCCATTTAGTTACTATCTGTTGGAGTGGGGAAGTGAGATGCCCTTATTCTGAGTCTATTAAACCTCAATTCTATCTCATCTTATCTACCTAATCTTTGTGTTTTATTGACCATGAAGTTTATCTTTAATCTCCCTTTACCCTTATTATCACACAACACTGTAGGTCTATTTTCCGCGGTGCAATGGCGCTGCTGTATTTGCCAGCAACAGAGGAAGAATCGTTTAGTTGTACACACAGTTCTTATTCAGCTGTGTAATGGAATGTGTACACACTGTGTGTATAGAAATGTATTTCCCCGCTTTCTTTCACACTGTCTTCAATTGCCTTGGCAGGAGCTTTTACCGCCAGTCATACAATCTCCCCTTGATACGGCGATATTTATCTCTCAGTATCATCTTAAGTGATGGTAGACTCATCGAGTCACTTCACGCCTCACTTCACTCCTCAGCGAATCAGCAGAAGGCATCAGATAAGATCATAAAACTGTATCCTAATTTAAAAGCGGCACTCTGCCTCTGCAGTGTCTATTAGAGATCCGCGTGCTAATTCTTTTCATGTCCGGGGCTCCTGCAGATGTTGGCTTCTACAAAGGAGTAATTTATAAGACTAATGAAAAGAGCAAGCAGTTTGTGGACATCAGGGGGGTCTTTTATGAGACTCGTCGCAAGAAGAAAGAGAAACAGGAGAGGCACACCAGCCCCACTTTCTGAAGTGAAATTATTGCTTTATTAAAGCTGAGGGGGCTCGCTCCCGCTACAATAGAACAAACAGACTGAAAGGTGTGGAGAGGATGTAAGTGCGCTCTGTTTGAGCTCTAGGTGGATGCACGAGAGGCAGAAACAGAGACAGCATCCTCATCTAGCTGGCAGTGACAGCAGCACTTTTGACATGATTGTTCACTTTAAACACGACTGGAGAAGGAGCAAGGAGTGTTTTTTGTTTTGTTTTTCATGGGGCTTATGCAGGTTTTTCTCAGAGTGCATCATCTCAAATATTAAACTAAATTTAAACCAGAAGGGCTCCCCCAGTCTTTTTTGCTTTTGGTATGTCATGCGGGGACTTTGCGGGCATGTTTTGGCAGAAAAAGGAGAGAGGTGTGCGCGATGCGCATTATCTTAATAACATTCAAATGCCGGGTGAGATGTTTTCAGAACTAATACAATTCAGGTGGCAGTACAGTAATTCCATCAACACCCTTGATTGAAGCAAAATGGTAATATGCAAATACCAAAAGAGATGTACAGCTACAAGCAAAAAAAACCTCTGAAATCATTTAGATTTAAAGAAATAATATTGCACAGAGGGGGGAAAAAATTAATCACACGGAAAAGTGTCTCCTTTAAGATTGCACTGGTGTATTACCCGGAGGCATGGAATGTAAATGGAAAATCAACATTGTACCCTGTGATAAGGCTAACAAATTAATAAAAGTATTTTCTTTCCTCCTCCCATGCTGATGCCTGTGTGAAAAGTCTGGAAAGGAACTTTTTTTTTCTTGCCCCCCTTCTCTCCTTCCCTCTCTCCATCTGTGTGAGGTTTTGTTTTGCAGGTAGCGGGATTAACATCAGCGCTCACCTTGGCTGCATGTCAGCTTGTTTTTCTGGGAAAAAAAAAGTCTCAAAGGGATTTTTTTCAGTAGGAATAATGGAAACACTGATGTGAAGCATGGTGGTAAAATAATAGTGTTTATTGGGGTGGCTTTATCTTTAGCCTGTACGAATCTCTGAACATGTATGCATACGGCGCATAGACCACGCAATGTTGCGCAGTGCTTTGAATTTGTATTATTGCAACACCGGAAACAAGGAGAGACAAGATTTTGATTCTTGAAAGCCTGAAGGATGTGATGAAATTGCTGAACATCTCCCTTGTGTGTCTGTGTGTGTGTCTCTGTGTACATATGTGTGCCTGTTCCCTCAGGTCCTCTGGAGGATGGCCTGGAGGAAGAGGAGGAGGAGTGCGTCTCCGAGGAGAATGAGCTCCTGGCCAAAGATGAGTTTTCGGTGGAGGAGAACTTCACCGCCGAGTTTGAGACTGAGAACATGAGCTGCGAAGACATGGAGTACTTCTGCAACAAAGGTGAGCGTCCCGCACTCGGCCAAAACCGAAACTTCACAGGCGGGCTTCCTCATGCAGCGTTCAGCCATCTTTTCTTTTTTTAAACGCCTAATATGGGACAATATGCTGTGCCCGCCCCGGTGCTGAGCATCAAAAAGTAAGTTAAACTCCTGCCAATTGTGTCTAATAAAATTCCTCAACATGTTCAAATCAAACCTGGCAGAACTTGTGTCCGTCTGAGAATTTCTCCCGCATCACTGCCTGGAGTTGAGACTATCCATTTTTGATATTTGATCCCCAGCAATCCACCCAAGAGCAGTGGTTTGATCTGAGATGGAGATGGCACCAGCAACACTGGCTCTCCCTCTGTGATAGTGCTGTGAAGGTGTGCTACGGTGCACCAATGCACTGGAGAGCGTAGCGCTTCCCTTTGAGCCGGCGCTAAAGCTCTGTGAACACTCAGCAGCACCTGCTACTGCTCGGAGGTCCAACACTATAAAGCGCCTCAGCGTCGCCAAATGCGCCCGAGTCCTCTTTGAACTCCAATTCAATTAGACTGCTTCTTTGTGTGTTTGTTTCATTTCGGTCACACCGTGCCATCACAGGAGCTAATTTGTGGCCTGCTTCAGGTTACAGTGTGAAGATGACAGACCTGTCCCGCCTCCCCCCAACCACCGCCACCCAGCCCAGAACCTCCACCCCTAACCCCACCGCCGCCGCCTCTTCCTAGCCTCCGGTTGCGTGGCGTTCGCTACCCCAGGTGTCCCCGCTCTTACTGACGCTCGGATGCCACAAATTTGACTTTTTAATGAAGAACCGATGCTTTGAATGTCTGCCTCCTCGCCCTCCTTTCAAAGGGAAATTTGTTTAGAATTATTTCTCCACACTTCTAAACTGATGTGCCTCGTGGGATTACATTATTGAAGGAAAAAAAATAAATCTTTCATGTTTCAGGTAGGCTATGCCCCGGTAATCGTATCAATAATGTTTTCCTTTTGTTCTCCGGGAAAAGTTGAACGGCGCAATTGTTCAGAAATTGCAATTACCAGAGACGCCTCGGCCGCTTCACCCTTTGTCTCCTCCGTAATGTGTCCCCACTCAAACTTCAAAGTACGAGGCATATACTTCTAATAACCCAGTAGCTATGAAATAGATGGCGCGTATTGGTGGTTACAACAAGAAAAAAAAAGTAGTACAACTTCTGAAAATTTTCAAAGAACCTTGTCAGTGCCATTTGATATTCCCTTTGTTTAAAGAGCCGGGTCTCAAATCTCCTTTCCCTGTTTATGAATAAAGACAACACGAAATACCAATCCATAATGTCAAATAGTACTTTCCCTGAGCACTTTTAATCTGTTCCTTGTCATACACGAGCCTTACTAGTCCGATTTTTTTTGTATTACTTTGCTATCTGAGCTTACAGTAGCTAAGTCTCCCATTGCCTCCTAAGACCCAAATGATGTACTATCCAAATTTCTTTTCTCCTAGTGCCAAGTTGTGTGCAATCATCAGGTGTAGCCACTTTCCCATGATCCCTTCCTCAATTAGATCTGTTTAAAACTAATGTCGGAGTGGCTTAAATTTACCCCACTTATGTGAAACTGCCTTGAATTAAACGGGACGCAATCCTGCCGGCATTAAATGGTTTAAGTGTGTTATTCCTCGACTATAGGAGGCAAAAGAGAGCCCCCCCTTGATTAACTAAACCCTCTCAAATGTGATGGCGTGCTGTAATTAGCCCTGTGCGGACTTGAACGTGGGTTTTAAAGCAGCCACTCATCCCATGGCCTTTATCTTCTGCTGCTTCCCGGAGAATAAGGTCTCCCGTGTAAGGTTCCTCCACTGAGCAGTGACTCTCTGGTCTTAGCTTAGCCTTGTATCTGTGTAGTCACTCTCTGAAATGGGCTTGTCAGGGGGACCTAAAACCTCCATTAAAAGTTTCAGTCTATAATAGGTATTAAAAAGCTGTAGGAACACAAAGAGGAGTACCAATTTTCATTAACATATGAAGCACTTATTAACTTTGATCAGAGTGCGGTGAAGTAGCAAAGCCGCTTAAAGGCGCAAAGGTCAAGAAGTTGAATGCCACCAAAGACTCAGCCATTTGCCTTACCCTTGCAGAAAAGGGACTCCCCAGATAAGTGTGTGGAGCACCTTGACGTCCCATCTTGGTCTGAGGCTCAGGAACCTCAAAATTAGGTGACGATTGACTCCCTGACCTGTTTAGTTAATAGTGCTGTGGCTCTCACTGGGTTTTGGCCCTTTCATTGATTTAGCTTGTAAGGTGCTGTTGGCATCTGTCTCTCTCTCTCTCACACACACACACACAAGGGCCTGTTAGCTTGACATTGGCAACAGAAATGACAAGAATGCTTTTAGGATCATCTTTTTTTTTCTTCTTCAGACAAACAGTAGAAATGATTAGTCCTGCATCAGTGCTTCCTAAGCCCTCTGACTTATGACCCATTTAAACACAGCATTGTCCTTTTGTTAGGCCTCACCAGTGGTCGCACATGTCCAGTTTAACAAAGGAAGGAGTGATTTTATTCTTTTGTTTTTGGAGATGAAAAAAGTTCAAACAGACTTCAAATGCAAAAATCTACTAAAATAAAGGTAAATTTGTATATCAAGAACATGTGTTTCACATCATCCCAGGTAATTACTCCAATCCAATGCCTCTATTAGACAGCTTCATTCAAGACTCTGCAAGTTAATGTTTTTATTTTAGATACACAATTCAGTGATCAAGAATTAAAATACAGTGCTTTATCACTGATGGGACTATCCAGCTGCACATGAAGTACTCAAGTTAGACCTATTTTGACCAGCTACACAATTTAATCCCTTGCATAATGCATCATGATTGTCAGTAATGGGCAGCCCTGAATCGTGTGGATATACGGTTACAGGTATGAGCAGCCCCCTGTCAGTTCAGCTCAGAATAATGTCTCTGAAAATGAACAAGCTTGGTGGAATAGTAGCACCCCAGAGAGACTGAACACTGTTTTTAATATACATGGCATTTTAGAGGGGGTCTGCCTCCCTTTCAAGACTTCTATGAGGAAGGGGGGAAAGGCACACATCTAAAGAAATAACCTTGGCTTTCCCTTGCTATTAAACAAGAATTTTTACCTCAAACAACCTCTCTTGCTCGGTCAATTTCACATTTATGGAGCTGTGCTTGTGAAGAACCCCACAGATGAACACGCTCGCTCCCACAGAAAAGATTTATACTCTATTGACACACCTGGCTCCATAATTGTGAGAAAGATACCTTTTTTATATACGCTGAGTGGCATCTTTTTTTACTGAAATTGTGAAATTTCACCTTGCTGTTTCACCCCCTCTTTTATTGTTGGCTATCTGTGAAGTTCAGCACAGGGTGTTGCCACAAGCTGTTCCCTCTGAGCGTTCCAAGTGTTTGTCTGATGACAAATGACTTCCTTACTTAGCACTGACAGTAAATTTACATGTCATTTCACGTGTCTCATTTCCTCGACGTAAAACAGCTTTTCATGAAGTTACATTACACGAGGGTTGGTTTTTTTTCAGCTCGTTTCTGAGGTTGTTGCGGGTGTCAAGATACATCAAGTTAAATGTGAAAATTTGCACTCTTTTGTGCCGTTCTCCTCGAATAACAGAAACGATGTGGGCAGAAATATTCTATCACAGTTGAAGTGAAAAGTGAAAGCAAAGGACTTAAAGCGGTAAATAATTTAAAAAAAAAACACCTTGAACTTTCAAATAACCTCTCGGTGAGTAATTTGACTTGCGGCAGCCACAGATGTACAGTAACAAGGAGAAAGTCGCACAATTAATTATTCTTTGTGCGACACAGAAGTAATCTGAATCTCCAGCAACACGGGAGGAAGATCTCCTTGGCTCTTTCACCACAGCTGCCAGTGCCCAGAATGGTAAATGTGGAATTTTAATGCACAGTTGATGCTGGAGAATATGGGGAAATGCTAATTTGTGGTGCGATAAGATGAATCGAGTCATCCCTTTAGCCCCATTTGACTCAGTGGAGGAAATTAATCATTAATGTTTGTTAAGTATGACAATCTAACTGGGCCAGATCTACATGCTCAGAGACTGAGGCAGAGCGAGATAAAGACCCAGGCTGCAGACAGGGAGGAAAACTGCCAGATTCTGTAATGATGGGAATTTATTGGCATTTAAAGAGACAGTGGCAAGGCATTTCACTAATAGCCTCCCTCCATTGGAGTGCTCTGCCTGCCACAAATTGCATGCAATTCAGACCTATTTTTCAGATAGCAGAGAAGTCTTACAGCTATGCTTGACTTTGGTGAAAAAGGTTGCTTCCTTGAATTGACTTTATCTGTATACGTGACGCAATCTGCATCAGCAGCCACATATGCAATATCAACGGGCTAGCACCGCCGATGCTGACGGGGGGGCGGGGGGGCAGGCATACCCCTCCTGATATTACATTTTGAAAATCATCGCCAAGCTCCAACACCGGGAAGCATGTGATGGGTTTAGAAATGCGGCACCGGGTTAAAGTCATCGAGCCCGGGATTTGGTAACCTATAGAACTCTGCAATCCCATAGGAATACTTAAAAATACTTATACTCCATCTTGCAGAAATTGCAACCTGTCTCAGGACTCAGTGG
Organism: Pelmatolapia mariae; assembly: GCF_036321145.2. Taxonomy (NCBI): domain Eukaryota; kingdom Metazoa; phylum Chordata; class Actinopteri; order Cichliformes; family Cichlidae; genus Pelmatolapia; species Pelmatolapia mariae. The sequence continues at coordinate 52,477,148 of NC_086236.1, forward strand.
TCAGGATTAGAGTGCCCTGAGCTCCTTAAAGTCGCACGCGAGAGATTGACATTTTCAAGGGCTTCGTCGGCAGAGACAATGCTAAAAGGGAGGGAAAAAGCCAATATGACTTTGTTGCTACCTTGCTCGAGGAATTGTTTGTGTAAATCGCCTATAAGCTTATTGACCTGAATGTGTGGCACGCTGCGTGTGACTGCGATTTGGCTAGAGAGCTGTCCTTTGATAGAGCAGCGATAGAGCTGATTTTAACAGCTCACTGGCTCCTCTCGCATGCCCGCCAACCCAGAACCCAGCAGGCCGCCTCGCCTCCCCAGCCCTCCCCGTCCCTTCTGTTCTCCTCAGCTTTCTCTCACTCAGCCTCAAGTATATCCATCTGAGCGTGCGGGGAAAGGAACCTAAGCCAGATGTAAATTATGATCTAGGCGATAATGTAGAGGATGATCATTGACAATCTGTCCCCTTTGATAAGACTGCAGAGGGGTTTCAATTCAAATGATGAAACAAAGCAGAGGCTCCATTACTCAGATTGGACCTCGGTGAATGAAATGGAGCACCTCAATCAATCCATTTCCATGTTGTTTTAAAATCCGGGGCAAGGGGGGATCTCGACATTTCTCTGTATTCCAGGTTTTATCTCACTGACTGTACTGTAAGCAAAGGAGTGCTGCTCCAGCACTGCTTCCTCTGCTCGCCTTTTTTTTCTTCCTAGTGACATTTGTGCAGGAAACTTCATCAAAGCCCTGTGACATTGTTCCCTGTGAGGTTGCCTGGGCGATTGTGTTTAAAATGCACTGCAAACTGTGTTAGATAGAAGGCAGAAAATCCTTAATCACTGCTTAATTAAGGAATCATCTTGTAGCTTCATTTCCCGGGCTGTAATTAAACACTTCCAATACGTTTCGTTACAGGGCTTAACATGTTCGCCTGAGATCAAGGTAGTGCCTTTAATGTTATCTCACCAGCTTTTTTTTTTTTTTTTTCAAACTGCGCTCCATTGGAAGGAACTGTTGATATACGCCTTTGTTATCCTCGTCATAATACGAGCCTGGTATGCTAAAGAGGTTCTCCAGGCCCAACAATAAATAGTGGGGGAATTTAGTTGAGTGGGCTCCGTGATAATATACTGGAAGAGAGGAGGAGCAGGGGGAAGAAATTGCCAGCCCAAGCAGACACTTGCATAAGCAAAAGTGGGTCATAATGACCTCATGTACTGTAAGTAGGACATTTCTGCAGACTTCCCTACAGTATCGCTTTTTTTTCTTCGTGCACACATCTTCTATTTTAGTGGGAGATAGAAAGCTGACATCCTTTTGGCAATGTTTGCCGCTCTCTTTGAAGTGAGCCACGTCAAAAAAAAAGGGAAAAAAAGCTAAACAAGCATAGAGTATGTGCTTGATCTGGAGATTAACCCGACTGAGGATGGCCGGCGCTGAAGTGACGTAGTGTGTGTCCTGTGGCAGTTGTCACTTGAAGGTTGATAACCAAGACTCAGAAATGTGTTTTTCTGGGAACTGTGGGGGGTGAAGAACAGAGGCAGGTGTGGTTACAATATATTCATATTTAGGTTTGCTGCATGAGGTATATCCTAATGACATGTTGTCCTGTCGTCATATATTTGTATTTAAATCTACATGCCCTCTCCCGCCCCTGTTTTTCCCTTGTGGTGGCGTGTAGTAAGCCACTGGAGCAATCCAGGCCTGTCCTTGACCATTCACTGTTGGGTTTAAAACATCAAAGGAATGAAAAAGATGGGGTGACAAAAGTGAGAGGAATATACCTCCACAAACCATCAGCCACCACCACACGCCCCAAGCAGGTTTGCTCTTACCTGCCCGAGTCTGAAGAGACACCAACCACTGTGTCAGCCACATTGGATTTATTTAGAGCACCACACTTGGGGCACCTACTAAGCTCTGATTTATGTGCCTATAAACTTTTGAGTACAAACTGTGCTTACCGTAGACATGCAAAAATAGATTTTCTTTTACAGTAAGTGCGTCTACAGTGAGAGCATCTACAGTCTTTTTTCTTTTTTTTGCAAAACAAGGTCTTTAAGCACTTACATCCTGGAGAGAGATACCCAAATATCCCTTAGCATGGTCTGTGTGAGCCTTGGGACTGTAAATCAGCCCCTACATCCTATAACACACATTCTAGCTCCCTCCACAATAGATCAAACGGTAATAAATAGCCACCTCTCTCCCACACATTGCTTTCCTTCCTGTTCCATTGGGCTTCCTCCTGTTCCTGCAAGCACTCATGGGAACTCCTTTTTACATAAAAGTGTGCAGCTGCATGTGGTGAATGCACTTTTACAAAATCATACACGGAAACACACACGTCACATTGTACACTTAACTGGTACAGGGAGAAGATGTTAAAAAACCAAAGTCTGTAAGACTGCATAATGCAATGATTCATTAAATTATGTGTCCGAACATTAAATTTGGAGAGAGTGCTGTTCACTTTGGGTCTTGTGTGCATTGTGGAACTTAAAGTGCTTTTTTCCCTCTTTTACTTACAGGAGAGGAAGATGGCAATCGAGAGGCAGGAGAGTCGGAGATGGATGGGCAGGGGGAGAAGAGCAGGCACGCTGCCATGGGGCCAGAGGAATGGGATGGTCCAAGTAAGAAAAGCATGAGTATTACTTTACAAGACAGGCTCTCGGGGGTCATTTGATAAAGTTATTGTTGAGTAACTGAAAGGCATGCGGTGTAGTTCGAGGGAAGGTGATAAAGGGGATAAAATATTATTGTTTCTAAAAATGATTGCCTTGTATAGTAACTATATAGCTACACAATCGTGTCAGAAGTCTGCTGCTCGCTTGAAATGTACGTGAAGCCACCATTCGGTTAACAGTAAATTAAATTGTCGACAACTGCTTCCTTAAAGACATTTTTTTTAAAGAACTGAATAATGCAATGCAGACGCAGCTTTTGAAGAGTTTACAACACATTTTTTTATCTTGTTTGCCCTTTTAGTAAAAGTAACTTCATCAAAATGATGGATAATACATTGAACAAGATAGTTGCACGGCAATTACTGCTCAGCAATAGCCTGCGCCCGCACTGCTGAACACACAAAATGTGATTCCTTTTAATGCATAAAATGACCTCAAGAATTTATTGCAGGTACATGCGTTTGGGGGAGAAAAAAAAGAAAAGAAAGAGAGAGCGGGAGAAAAAAGTGGATTTGGGCAAGTTGTGCTTGCTAGCTCGAAGCCCCCCGGGGTGTGTATTTTATACTGACAGTGAATCAGTGTTATCGCACCTATCAGATAATGCATTTATCATTAAATTTCACATTTGCATTTAAATCTGGGGAAGGAAATGAGCATTGCTGGCTAAAGATAAGAGCGCCGGGACGACAGTAATAAACCATCACTGTGATCAGTCAGGAGACAGGGCTGAGGGGGTCAGCTCAGAACTATGGGGGCCATGACAAAAAGAAGGCATCACATGCAGAGGAAAAAAAAGGCCCCCTTTTTTGGCAAGAAATGCTGAGCTTAAAAATACTGCTTTGAAAAGGAGGGATGGATGTAGCATGACTGGATGTATGACTGACTGTAATTATGCTTTCCCCCTTCTACTTAGCCATCAGAATGAGAATTAGAGGCTCAGAAACACACTGCTGGACAGGCAGCGGGGAGGGAGAGGAGGGGGACTTGAAGTAAACTTTCTCTTTGCATACAGCGAGGACAGCTGAACTGCAGGGGAAGTGATGTGAGACATGATGCCCATTTCATGTTTTGCTAAACCGCAGCATGAGTGGTTCCAACTTATCAGAGGACTTGGACACTTGTGGCCCAATCTCTGCTGTATTGCTGCCGGAAAAATGACACTTAGCACCTGACTGCACCCAACTTTAAGCAAACAAGCTTTTATATTGTAGCGTATTGTGTGCGCTTCGCAGCCAGGTCATCGGTTTATAATCATCTTGTTTTTGACATCTCTATGATACACCTACCAATTAATGAGCAACTAAGGCACCCGTGCCCCCCTCGTGTGTTTTCTCAATGGGCACCGCGGAGTAGACCGAAATTAATCTTGGCGCATAATAATGCCATTCACTCTTTCATCATGGCTGCCATGAAAGGTCATTTCCCTTTTTAATTTTTCCCATTGTGCTGGAAAAGTCAGATGGGCATGTTATAATTTGAATAAAGAGGGGGAATCAGACAATCAGATAGGGACATTCGAAATGACATGACTTCCTGTTGGAAGCGATTAAAAGCAAATTTATTTAGTTTGTAGACTGTCTCCCCTTTAATCTCTTTGTAAATGTTCAGATAGTTGAGCATTCAAAAGTTCTTTGTTATTCTTTGGCTTAAGTTTAAGCAGCTGTGATTATGATCACCAACAGATAATTTTTAATCACTGCGCGTGTGCATCTGAATAGGACGTGTAATGGCCATTACATAAAAAGAGAGTGAAGCCTTTTAATGAGGTGGGCTAACTCGGAACATGCCCACCTGCTTTGGTGATTCTATTGAAGCACCTCCATACCATTTCCCTTTTGCTGAGTAACAACAAAAGCCTTTACAATCTACATCCTGTAATTGAACTTTTTTCTTTCTTTTTTTTTTGTCCCTGCATTTCATCTCCACTTTAGTAACTCATGTCAAGTGCTGTCCACGATTGGCCCCTGTTCTCTGATTGTCTTTCTGTCTGGAACAGCAGAGAAGCGTACTGAATGACTCACTATTAATCTGATAGCTGGCTCTTCTCTGTTGTTCAGAGTGCTGGGTCTCTGATGTGGAACACCCAGCGAGTTCCCTTTCTCTCCCCTCATCTCTACAAGTATGTCCTTAAGCAAATCTGCACACTGATCTTCTGTCTCGTGTTCATTTCTCGTCACGGGTGTTTCGCAATCAGCCGCTGATTTGCCAGATAGCGTGTCATGCTATTCTATTCATTTTCATGGACTGCCTGTGATAGGAATCTGACTCCGTCTCTCTCGATTCTCTCCCGCTTGCTCTCCTCTAGGCTAATTGGGAATGGTGTGTGTTAGCTAGCTAACTCTGCTAATGAACTTGTTCTCATCCTTATCTAAATGCCTTCTCATGTAAACCACACCCCGCTTTGGAAAGTGAAGAAAATCCAGGGTTCGTTAAGAGTGCTGTAATTGTGTTCGCTGCAGTTTCAGCTCAAGTGTGTAGTCTGTGAGTGCATTTGTTAGGGTACGCTGTGGACCACTAAATTTAAGAATTAAAGCTAATATGTAGCTGAAGAAGCAGCACATACTCAGATACGGCACTGTATTGTCCACTGCTAATAGGATGTGGTTTGCCTTCACAGTTTATTATGCTGCCCAAATGCAAATAAATACAGTGTGCACATGCAGTGTGATGTGTGTGCTAACAAGTTTTATTGTATTTTATTTCTGTAGTGATACAGTGGAAAGCATTTCCATTGATCACAATCTTTTTGCAGATTGAAGCATGATGAATGCCATCTTTTGAACTGATCGTGATTGATTTTAGCATCTACAGGTGGATGCCCTCTGATTGTAACACGTTGATTAGTGACAAAATTAGCAAGAGTTTCAGACTTGTGCATTTTTCCCCCCAAATAACTGTATTGTTTGCCATAGTTTTGCAAATTCTAGCATTGTGCCAAATGATGCATAGCTTACTTTCCACTCGGAATAATTAGTGAAACTGCACAACAAGCTGTCAAAGTCTAAAAAAATCATCTCCACTGCAAAATTATGACATGGAGTTTTAAAAGGCTAAGAAAGACTTAGCAGCTGCTTAGATTTTGACCTTTTTCTTTAAAAAAATTGGCCCATAAACTGTCCCAGAGTGCAACATTATATCACTGGAATGCCTCAGAGAACTTTAGAAGCAGCATTAAACATGCTAGTGTTTTGAATTGAATTAAGCTGATCTACTGTAGCTGTCAGTTTGCAGCTAATGTCAACACCGAATTTCCCAAACTGATTAAACTGGATTTGAAGTAGATGTGACTTGCATACAGTGACATCAACATCTAAGATATCAGCCCTAAAACACACTTAAAATGAGCCACGCTGTAAAGAAGGAGATGCAGAAGGAGCAGATGAGTGTGACAGAGTGCTAACAGAAGTAATGTGATCACCTTGTCCACAAATCTCTTCTCTTGGCTTGTCCCTGACGGCCGGCATGGCCCAGCTTGCTCAGCTGCTGATGCCAGCTGGGCATCAGCCAGGGCAAGGCAGGGGTCAGCTGAAGGAGTGGCCATCTGAGAATCTACCTGACAGTGGGACACAGACAGAGCACAAGCGCACACACACACACACACACACATCACCCTGAAAAACGATATCCATTTATATCCACCCCCTTCTTTTCCCCTTTCAAGACATCAAACATGCACACGCTGAAAACGCAGCCTCACTCAGATGTAAAAAGTCTCGAGTCTCATTTTTGACTCCAGCCAACCTAGAACGGTCTGTGGCCAATCCATCTTCTTCCAGTCGCCAAAGGAAAAAAAAAAACAATAACCATTTCAGGTTTAATGCACATATGTCATGCTAGGAGAATTGGAGGACCAGATGGCCACGATACTGTGGCAGGTGCCTCAACAAATGTTTGCGATTGCCCGTGCTGCTATTTATATCGTGGTGAAACACAGACATGCAAATATTTGCAAAAGGACAGTGGGCCCTTTTTTGTTGGGAGACAAAGTGATCATGAAAATAAACAGATGGGATGAAACCTTTTGGGCATCAGTCACATGAACTTGGACATTCCCTTGGTTCATCTGAAGAAACTTAGTGGAAAAATTGACCAAAAAAAAAGATAAAATGAAGGTGAAGCGGTGACAGTTATATCTAGACCAGGGGTGTCCAACATAAGGCCCAGGGGCCACAATCGGCCTGGCAAAAACTCTGGCTCTGGATAAAGGGAAGGATAATTTTGGACTTTTACCAGTATATTTATAAATTTTACAACTTGTCATGCTGATAAAGATCTCACCTAGAGCCATTCATACTGTAGTAATAAAATAATAGATAATCAGTTAAATGGCAGAAAAGTACTACAGAAATATCTGTTTCTTAAGAACGTGTCCACAATAAAATCAATAATAAATATGGGACATTTTCTGTGGTTTACAAAAAAACCTTTCCTCCAATTACAGGACGGTCTGGAATACAAGCACGTTTATTTCGTACAGTTTAAGCCCAAAGAGTCGTTCTTCATTTACTAGAACGGCATTTCTTTATCGCGTTGAAAAACAGAAACATGTTGAACTGAGGAAAGTGTAGTAATTAGTCTTCTTTTTCTTATATTGACAAATTTAGGCATTAAGTCTTTACGCTAATAGAAAGGGGATTTTTTTACTTGCCGAGCCCACTTAAGGTCAAAGTGGGTCATATGTGGTGTGGACCACAGTGTGAAATGTTTGAGATTACTGAGCTCGGTGACCAGATCTTGGCATTATAGCTGCAGAATCCTTTCACCATTCAGTCCCAGCTGAACTGAAAGTAGGCACAAACTATGTAGCACTTAAAAGTACAGATCGACTAAGAAAAACAACTTTTAAATTCTTACACAGCAACAGTCCGTTTGAGCACAGTTCAATCAGGTCGCTCTCAGTAAACAAGGCATTTTCTAAGTCGACACCCAAGTCCATTATAAAGTCAGGGTGTCGTCAAGGAGGGAGGGGCGAGCCGAAATGAGGGAGAGAGACAAACGGAGCACCCAGATGCAGATTAGGCTGCAGAAGATGAGGGTGTAAAAGGGATTTAATGGTAGGATGGATTAGAGAAATCCTTGTAACAATGTTAAATAATTATGGTTCCAGCCGAGATCAAAGCGCCATTGATTGAACCCCTCAAGCCTTCAGCACACAGAGTCTTGGAAAGCAAAGATTGGTAAACTAGTGCTCAGACCACTCCGGCTGCTCCAGTTAAATTGGATTGGAAATATTAGGATATAGATGAATCCTTCAGGAGGCTTTCGCAAAGCTTTTGTCACCGGAAATGTAGCTTGGGAACGGTATGAAAGGTTTGATAGTGTACTGTCTCGACAGAATCATAAGACGAGGGTGTCGCAGCTGTCTCCACTGATACCTAAGCGTTTTAAGTAGACTTATAGACACACTTGACTGTTATATCAGCAAACTGAAAACTTTCAGCGCAGGCTTTCATTCAAGGTTTTTATTTATTTTATTTTTTTTACTTTTTTTTCTCTCTCTCCCCCCGCTTCTTCTTGTAATCAAGAAATTTGGACGTGCATCATGGCAATTCTCCCGCAGAAAAGGAAGGTTTTATCTCGCTCCTCCAGGGGTTTATTCAAAGTCTTCTGACAAGTCTCACAAAACATGAATGACACTGAGATTGCTGATACTGATGATGAAAGTCCATCATCAGCTTCTCTGTGAGTTCAGGGCCCTGAGTGATGTAAAATTAAATTGCAATCAAAGTGCTGTGTGTAAACATTTGTCCGCTTCTTCTTTTTTTTTTTTTTTTAACAAATACATTTATTTCTTAAGAGATTGTTGATGAAGGCTTTGTACTCTATGCATCACCTGTGCAAGGAGAAAACAGCCCACTTCCCCCCCAACCGCAACCGCCATCACCACCACGTACACACTCGCAAATGCACAATGTGTGATTATAGCGATGAAATATGCAACAAGAGATTAGACAAATCACTGTACTCCTGTGCTGCATCGACTCGATGCAAATTTAGTCACTGATCCGCTATACTAAGAGGCTTTATGGAGGAACTTCATGGCTGTTAGTTATATAATCTAAAATAGGACAAAAATGCAATCACTGTTCTTATCATGTGAGGGAGATGTCACTATATCCAGTTCTAGTTTTGTGTGGATACGTGGGAGAAGGCTTTAATAAGATCATTTACTTCCAAGCGTTTTGTCCACAAATCAGCTGCTTTTTGATTCCACTTCATGTGAAAAAGTCCAAATAAAATAAATCGTCACTAAATATGACAGTCCTAAAGGGCAGGTTGGTGTTGCTGTTTCTACCCTTCACCCTAGGGGGGACTCGACACCCCTGGCGTCTTTCTTTAGCTCTCTGAAAGTGTGTTTGTTCTGTAATGCTTACCCTCCCGGGCACCATAGCATTGCAGGTTTTTCTTTTTCTTTTCTTTTTTGCAAGAGCTCTCATTGTAATTGGCTGAATATTTGATGTGTGTATTTAGCATTAGCATGGAGACGCTGGTGCAAGTTGTGCCAGGGGATGTAACACTGGGTAAACTCTGGGTTGCTCAAGTGAAACTCGTTCAAATTGTGGAATTCGTCGTTTTCATTTGGCCTCTTTTTTTAACTTTTATTCGAGTGACTTTGGAGTTATTTCTTCATGCGTGAATTTTGCTTTGTGTGGAAAAAAAAATCTGGTCCCCGGTGCTTCAGATAGTGTGCCATTTCTTATGCGTGTGCAAACTTTTACTTTTGGTGTCCTCACAGATTTCTGCTTGGCCACAGGAGTTCAGTCAGTGCCATGGAAGCTGCATCCTACCCACCGCCCCCCAACCCCCCCCCTACTCTCACTGTCCCTGCTCTAACACACGGACTCATGTGCAGCATTCACACTGATAGGTGTTGATATCACAGCAGTAACACCGACTGTGAAGACCTCCTATTGGTGATGAACAGCTGGGCCCAGCATGGCCCACCGGTCACGCCAATTCCACCATCCTTGGTGTTTTTTTTGGTTTGGTTTTGTTTTTTTGTCTGTTTAAAGGTGGTGGTTGTGGTGGGGAGGGCTGGGGTGGGGCGCCGCTTGTCAAGTGAATTAAAATACCAAATAATAGTAATAATAATGATACTGAAAAGTTAATAAAAAATGGCATGTTCCTCCCTGATTGTGCGAGTGTTGTGGTATTCAATTATGCAATTTTCATTGGCATATTAATCATCTTTTCAACAAACAAGCCGCCGTTAATTAAAGCAAAGCATGGATAAAGACGTGTTGCCGGATCATCACTCCGTTTATCACCGCGCACAGACCCGCAGTTAAGTAAATTCAGGCTGTGAGATGAATTTCAATGGTCCCCCTGTTTCCCTGTTTCTTCCTCTCTGTTTTTCCTCTGTGTGTGTAGTTAGCCATTTATTTATGTGTTGGAGGCGGAGTTAGTGACGTTTCATGTCGTTGTGTGTGGGAAATTGATTTTTTTTTTTAAAGACAATCAGTTAACCACTAGTTGTGAATGAGTTTAATTGTTTAATGCAAGTCTCCAGTTAATGTCTCTTTCTCTTCTGTTCAGATTTCAATGTAAAATTCTCTTTGATTACGTCTGCCACTGCTCAGATTAGTTAAAGCGACTCAAAGTGAATGAATTTTGATTTTTCTTTTTATACTGTGTCCACACTGGGCGTATAGAGGAGTCCAGGGGAACTATGTGACATCTTGGCATACACAGGACAGCTCTGTCCATTCTTCTTGTCTCATTTTTCCTCTGGCTTTCTCTGCCGCCTCTGTGCCTTGCTCATTGGTGGGAGGGGATGGAGATTATTCAGGATCTAGTAAGATATGGGCTCCTCTCTAATCATAGCTCACTGCCTCCACTGTCATTCAGTCACTAAATAGAAGTGGGGAGAATGTCTTCGTGATGGGAGCAGCCAGACAGTCATGCAAGCGCTTGAGTTCCGCCAGGAGAAGAAGAAAAAAAAAGAAGTCGAAGCATCTGTAGACATGTCGCTTGTCCCTGTCCCTCATTGTGGAGCAACTTTATCAGTGCCAGCCGCTCACCCACTTGCTAAACTGGAGGGCCAGTCGCCTCTTAACTTAAACATAAGATCTTTGTGGTTTGAAGCACTCGGCTGCTCTGCGCCCAATGTGGATCTGAAAGGCAAACACGACTCCTGTGTCGCCGTCGCCCATCACAAAATCGCACCACATGGAAAAGTTGTTTGTGCTGTGCTAGCTCGAATCTAAATGCACTCAAACAGACTGTTGCACTGGAGCAAGATCCACCCCCCCCCTCCCGCCCCCCACCCCTCAAAAGGAAAAAAAAAAAGAGAGGTGATGGAGAGAGAAAGAGAGAGAGAGAGGGAGGGAGACAGAGAGGGAGAGAGATGGAGAAAGAGGAGGAGGAAGAGAGAGCGAGAGAGCGAGGGGGAGAGAAAAGTCAAAAACCTCCACATAACAATGCCGGAGAAAAATCAGAACATTTTCCACCGAAAGATGGGCCATTTCCAAATCCTTGTGCCCTATCAGACAAATTAAAGTAAATCAAGCATGAAATGAAGCAGAAGAGCCCGGAGATAAGGCTCCTTTAAGTCGTTTACAGATTAGGACAGAGAGAGAGAGAGAGAGGGAGAGAGAGAGAGAGGTGCATCTGGTCTCTGGCAGTGAAGGAGGCTAGTTTCTCATTTCACAATAGCAGCCTGTGTATAGGATTACTCTCCCCTGTCACCGACATGAGGAGCAGTGGGGGAATAGACGTCCACAAAATGTGTCTAAATATGTCCCCTCAGAAATATTTTTCCAAACCGAAGAAGAAAAAACAAAACAACAAACCTCTCAGTGTCGACCAGATGTGACATGTGATAAGCGGGCATGTTGCACAGGCGCTTCGACCCGGGCGTATCGCTCTGATTTGTTTATTTCAGTCGCCCCTTCACCTTTTCTTTTGCTCAAGTGGCTTCATCGCTGCGCGGCTTAAAAATTCAAATGTATTCAGGATTGGCTGAGCTACGTCACGTGACTGTACGGCTGTCAGCTCCTATGCGCATGTTAAGCACGCCTCGGATCAGGTCTTTGGGGAGGTGGGAAGAGAAGGATGTGGTGGTGGAGGTGGTGATGCGGGTGTTGGTGGGGGGGGGGGGGGACATTGAACAAATGATATTCACAAAATGTGATTTTGTTTTTAATATCGCTGTAAACTGGGTTGTTTAATATGTGCGTCGCACTTCTATTTTCTGTTTTACATCAGCAGATTAATTGCTGTTTTATTTTAGCATTCGCAAATAATCAAAACATAATTATGGAGCTAGTTGCTCATGGAGGAATGATATTTTACAGTGTTCACACAGACACAGGCAGACACACACACACACACACACACACACACTATAACACCTCATTCATGCATGCACACAAAATGCAAAGAGGAGCTACCCCTCCCCATACCCTTCTAACACACACATTCACACATACACACATCTCCACTCTCACTCACACACACACACACGCTCCCCTTCTGCACACCCACACGAGGCAAGGGTGCGCTGCTCTTTGATGCCGCCCGTCGAGCTCTCGCCGGATTTTGTTTCACTCCTTTCCGTGTAGCTTTTCTGGGAGTGATGAGAGGTGGGCTCGGCTCCGGCGCTCAGCCCGCTCCGAGAGAGACGAAACCCGGCCCCCGTCGCCGGGTAGCTGCTCTCCAAAGCCGCGACCTTGACCTTCCCGGCCCAAGTCTTAGGTTTAGCTCCTTTATCGCGCTATCTCCAGGCATTTAAAAATACTCCTGAAACTCAATGATTTAACCCGCTTTTACGCTGTTCACATCAAAACTGGATGAAAAAAAAAAAGCTTAATCCATCTTATCTGTTGACTGTCAAACTGCTCCGGCTAAAACCTACTCACAAAAGACAACTAGGTCACCCAGGAAAAAGAAAAAACTGAATTCCCTGTTACTCAGGGGAAGTTGCAGGCTGGTAATTGACTTGGGAGGAGATTCAGGAGTACTTTAAAAATAGTATCCTTGTCAATTAACTGCAGAATATCAAGAAGGTAGCAATGTTTACTTGTTTTCCTTGCTAACAAAAAAAGTTGTTAAAGTATTTTTTTACACGGCCATATTTTTGAAAGCAATCTCCACCTATAGTTATGGAAAAGTATAACTCTTTATGACACGGTTTGTGACAAGACTGAACCAACAGAACAGCATCTTTCTTCTGCTCCTAAAATCTTGTTATCCTTCTGTCTCGAGTGCGTGCATTCCCTATTCACATACAATCACTTACTCATCCGTCCTGACACACTCAGGTAGAGTAATGTCCTTTTGATGGTTCTGAAATTTTAAAGAAAAGCATTTAAAATAATCAGATTCCAGCATGAGTGGTGTGTGTCCTCTAGATGTTGTCGGCGATACGGCGATATCTCTGCGCGAGGACAGTCATTCTTTAAGTTTTCCCGTCTCGCTTTACATGCTATCAATAGAAATTGCACTGCTTCTCTAAAGATGGATGTCTCAGAGATTGTTGTCAGCCAGCCTCCTGCTAACTTCGCCTGGCTTTTGATGAGACGGCGTGCTTGACAGCTGGTATATTTCAATTGTTCAATGACACCAAACACCAGTCTCTGTGTTGATAATGTACTAGAGGACTGAAACTTTTGTGTGTGAGTGAGTGTGTGCACACATGCCGCTATACTTTTCTAAACTTTCCCTTTATCTTTGTTGTTTTAATTGCTCCAGTTTAAAAACAATATCAAAAATCATGAGTATGAAAAGACCCTTAGTCTTGGATCCCCACATAAACACTATGTCCGGTATCCCTAGGATTACTTCCACAACTTGCAATAAAGTGGCTACCTCCGTGGCTGAAAGCTCAACACACTTAATTTAAGTTCCAAACAGAGTGCATTTCCTCACTTGGCCACCAGAGGCCACCTCCAAAAGCGAACCAATCCCCCAGACTTTTTCTTAACTTTTTTATATTAAGACTTAAAGATATTTCTCTCAGTAAAAGAGACAAAACCATTTTCAGTACTAGGGGCCAACATAGGTGGATACAGCTGGCATCTGTTCTAAAAGCTTCACCTCAGTTATTTCGAGTCATCGAACTAGACTACTAGATACATTTTCATGCAATTTGAACACAAATGAATAACTGCACTAACCCTGTCCAAGAGGCCCGTGCTTCAGTTTTGCTGTGTGAAATTCTCACAAACAAAAGGCTATTTTGAATGTGACTTACTAACTAGCAGGTGTCTGTATCTGTGCCATACAGCTAGAAAGTCTACAGATGCCAATTGCTAACCAAGCTAACTCTATGTCCACTTTTTACATACAGTCTATGGTTACAGGTTACCATGGAGCCTGGAAATAGGGAAAAACTATTTGGGAAAACTGAACTAAACTAAATCCACCTTGAAGCAGCTGGCTAGGTTTTGCTCTGCTTTCCATCTTTATGACAAGCTATGCTAACTGGATGCTACCTGTAGCCATAAACTTGAGGTAGACTGAATGCAGTTGGTACTCATTTTACTTTTGGTACTACCACACCAAAGCTAGCGAATGAAAGCAAGTTTAATTTTCATATGATGTTTCCTTCCTTCCTACACTACAAAGGTAATATTAAATAACAATATCCTTAAGTAGTTTATGGTTTCCAAAGTGCATGGGTGTTTTAAGTGTATCCACGCTGGCTACACATAAAGCAGTAGCATGGTGCACTTGAAACACCCATCCACAATGCTACCTAAGCAATTCAGCGCAAATAAAAAAGCCTTTAAAAAACTGAAGTCAACAAAAAAATATATGATTTTAATTAATTGTATTTATTGAGCAACAGTAATTTGTAAAATGCTGAACAGGAATTGCATAGCACAAATATTTAATTGTATTTCAATTCATTATTTTCTTTCTATTGAGCAACTTTTTAAACTTATTCATTTAAAGAGCAATTGCAAACAGTAATAATAACACTGGAGGCTACAACCACATAATAATAGCCTACTAAACCATTAAAAATAACAGTAGTTCATTCATCTACTGAATTAGGCTGTCACTTAAGTCATTCACAGTGGTGGCATATGTGGTTCTGGCTTCAATCAGCGATTTTTACATTCAACCACATGTATGACTTTTAACCACCAATGTTAAACAATTCAACTAAACATTATTCAACGCAATTGGATTCTACCACAGGTACAGTTGAGAAATTGCATCTCGTTTTTAGCCAGCTGGCCACACTGCACATTTCTCTTAATTGTCCATTAACCTTGAATGACACCACGGCATGACATATGTTAGCCTTTAAAGCACAGAATGAAGATGACAATGGTCCCACTTCAAGTTAAACAGTGAAAAAAACACATGAAAATGACATGGTGACATGAAATACTTACCTTACTTACATGGACGCTTGCCTACTTCAGATTTCCCACATTCAAACAGGATGCTCATGTGCAGGGCAAAAATGACTGATCTGACTTGTTGCACATGTACAATTATTTGAGGTT
Source organism: Pelmatolapia mariae (assembly GCF_036321145.2). Lineage (NCBI taxonomy): Eukaryota > Metazoa > Chordata > Actinopteri > Cichliformes > Cichlidae > Pelmatolapia > Pelmatolapia mariae. The sequence continues at coordinate 52,492,289 of NC_086236.1, forward strand.
TTTCGACTGTCCCTCTTTTTCAGCTGTTACTCGGTCTACCCTAAAAGGCAAAAACAGTAAGAAAGCAGATAAGATGCTCTCTTTATTTTAAACAAAACCTCTCCCCAGCCACACAATGTGTGCTAGCTGCCTCACCTTAAACATAATTATTTGGCACAGCCTAAATGTAAGTCAGGTTGGGTTTTAGAGCGGATATTGTAAAAAGCATAATGTGTGCAATCAGTCATCTTATCAGGAGACTGAGTTGAAACACCCATAATTACATCTGTCTTTTTAAAAAACGGTACTTCATGGGCATTGTTGCATGTATCAACAACTAGAGGCTCGGAGACTTCCATCCAAACGACCTCCACAGCCACCCCCTAGCCCCCTGCTCAGCCTGTGTGGAGTGTCACAGCTAAAATGCCCTAATCCCTTTGGCTTGTTTAACTCTTTCCCCTCAAGCCATCCACTGCCTGAAAACAAGCCTGACCTGAAGGGGTGAATCCCCCCTACTAAGCCCTCTCTCCTTCACCCCCTCCACACTCCCACCCCCCCTCCCGCTGTGGCCAAACTCATGTGGTTGCCTGGAAACTTGCTCCCCAGCAAACGCTCTCCCCGCTGCTCAAGGCCAAGCGCGGCCACATGTAGGCAGGGTTAGGGCGGGTTTGGGGAGGGCGGAGGGGCGGGGTGAGGACAGGGGAAGACGAGGTGGTGCTGCTGGTGGTGGGGGTCCGCAGTTGTGTTAACACAAGTGCCTTTTTCAAAGATAATAGTGTGGGCTCTGGGTTATAAATGATGCATTTTGCTCACTTGGACCTGATAATAGGGTTTGGGTAGGAGGGGGGAGAAAGTTCGTTGCTCTCTTATCAAAGCTCTGTGACATTTCTCCTTCAGCTGTAAAATTTCATATCACATATCTGCTTTAAAGATGTGGCACCTTTTGTTGAACTGATACACTGCGTTTCATTTCACCCCATATGCCGCTCTCATGGTATATTAATTTATAGCCCATTTGCTGGCTCTATAGCATGGCCTATCAGTGGAGATGACTTGGATTCAGTGGGACATCTGTGAATTGCCACGCACAGGTTATTGAACTTTGAACAGCAGCCATTTGTTTGCCTTGATTCAGAGGCACCGCTTGATATCAAGAAGGATCGCCTGCTGTGCGGCGCTCAAGCACAGTTTCCCCTCTTGTTTCGACTCTGTCGTTCCTTGTTTTTCCCACAACATCTGCCTTTACTGTTAATATACTCGCACTAACTGGATAAAGGTGAAGTAGACCACAGACTGGAATGGCTGTTTTAGTGCTGCGGGTAATTTCTTTTCCTCAAAGTAAGTTTGTTCTTTGAACTAGTTACAGAAGTTAAATTCACATGGAAAATACCTCGAGCGGATCCCGGTTCTTTAACAAATGTTAATATGCTTCAGCGAGATGATGATGATGTCATTTGTCATTTCTGACCATTAGCAGAGGCCCCACTCCGGGCCAGAAATTATATTAAGAAAATTCAGGTCTGGACGTCTTGTGCATTAATGGAAACATTTGTACTAAAATGCGAATCAGTCATTGAATTTTAAAGTATAGGGTGGACGAATATTTCAGTTGGAGCCTTGAATTACGGACAGATGACAAATTAAAGGAAAAAAACACTGGGTCACTAGCACAGCCGCAGTGATTCCTCAAGTCTTTTGAACTATCTGTAGCTCTTCTTAAGGGATGTTTAGTTATTTTAGTGTTTTCACAAAGAAAATCACAAACACTGTTGGTCCAGAATCCCCCTGTAAACCAGTCACCCATTTGACTGGTAACCTCTCCATCCTGCCCTGTAGATGTGTACATGACCATCATGGAAGTGTGTCAGAAATTCTTAAAAGTAATCATGAAAAACACAAAGTTGGATTGAATTTCAGATCCTCCTCCCTCCAAAGAGACAAGTGGGCCCAGATCACTCTAGGGAAATACTCCTGTAATTTGTAAGTCAAACCTGTTGTAATCTTGTAGAATTTCACAAGAAAGATTAATTTTAAACATGCAAAACTCACATAACAAATATCATATCAAATAAAATAAGCACTATGCAATCAAACATAGTATGAGGAAGTATTTATAAAGTGATATGCAAGAATTACATAGCCTACCCAAGACTGCAGTGGACAAACTAGTGGAAATCAGTGCACCCTAAACCTGTCACTATATCAGGTTATCATAGTCAGCAAATTTAAAGAAAATCAAAAATAATCATATCTGTATCTTTTTTTGTCAAATTGATTATAAACCAAATACAGATACACAGAAGGTATGAGACAATCCATACCCATAACTATACAAAACCACACAAAAAGAGTAATTTACAAATTTATCACATGTGCATTATTGATACAATATCAATATACGCAATCTTTCATATTCAGCGTAACACTTACTGCCAGTACATGCTTATCCTCACACCCCTAGCGCAGCCATATAAAACACAGCTTTCGTTTCGAATGTATTAACCTCTGTGAACGTCGTATAGCTGTAATAAAGATCTGTAACAAGCTAATACAGAATGTAATGCAAATGTGAAATTGTCAGGTGGTGGAATAAGATCATTTTCCCCAACATAATGGAGAAATAAAAAAAAGGGGAATTGCATGTTAAGGGATTGTTGAAAAGAGTTTCATTAGATCTAATAACATTATTCAAAAGTAGAAAGTGGCAGTTCACCTCTGTCTGTCAGTGGTCCACACCCATTTATTCTTCACATCATAGCAGGCTGGCATCCTGCCACTGAGAAACTCATTAGCATTCAGTCGTACACCGGAGATGGGAGAGAGGGAGACGAGGTTCCCCATTTCTTTGCACCGGAGCAGAAAAGAAAGACAGGACACACATGCACACATTAAAAAAAACAAAAAAAACAAACAGATGCCAGTGTGGAGCATCTTGGGTGCTATCTGAGGAAGATCTCTCCACACAAAGGGACATTCATTGGTCTGCCAAGTATCTGTGGAGTGCAGGAACAGACCCTAGAGTCTAGCGACAGATGATGATCTTATCGAGGGAGGGGTGGTGGTTGGGTGGGGGTGGTGGTGGTTGTGGATAAAGGTTGTGGTGAGGTTTTGGTTGGGGATTCGGAGGGGGGGGGGGGCTCTCGAGCCACATCACGAGCTCATGTTTTGCCAAGTGTGTGGCATTTGAGAATTGGATGATGAGGAAAACACTGAAGAGAGAGAACACAGGCGCTGGGTTTGTTAAATCTCCTAATAGCCCATTATGAGCTTTCCTCTTAGTTCAGTCTGCCGCTCGCAGTTTGACGGGTTAAACAGTGTGACTTCTGTATTTGTTCTAAATTTATTTGTAATGAGTATAGGTAATAGAGTTGGGATTTGGGGGCTCGTAAGAAATTGAATTATCACTGTGACATAAAGAGTTTATGCAACCGTAATTACAAAAGTTGTCAGCAGCTAGTAGTTGATGACAGAACACATCTGTCAATATAACTTATTTATTTATTTATTTTAGTTCATTTTCTTTTTTTTGCCTTGCAACATTCACAAACCTGTAAATGCCCATAGAGAACACACAGATAGCCCATGAAGGGGACTCATTATTCATCCATGGGTGTTTTTGTGGAGATCTTCCACTAGTATCTGCAACAGATGTGACAAGCCATCTGTGAGCCAAGGTCCTCAGGCAACATTTGGTGTGAGATGCACACAACTGGCACCTAAACATGGTGGACCACAAACCGCAAAAATTGAATCGTACCCTCTTTACCCCCCTCCTCTTTCTCACACCTAATGCTACCCGTTACCCCCTTTTTTTTCTTGTTTTCTTTTTACTCCAATCACCCCCCCCCCATCCATCCACCCAGAGAAGAGAAAGAGAAGGAGAAAGGAATCAGAGTTGTTGGCTGGGGATGGCTTGAGCTGTGTGTCAAGCGGGGCTAAACAGGAACTTGCATCCAAGCGGTTAAAGGCCGTGGGTCTTATCTGAGGACAAACAGAATGCATCAAGCGGTGGCTGTTGCTCTCAGTGATGACGACCAGCTGTGCACCAATGTTTAATTATTTCTCTGTAATGAGCTTACCCACCTTCCACTGCAGCACCAGGAGGACAGCATGCAACAGCAGGAACAAGGGAGGAGGGGGGGCAGAGGATACAGAGGGAGGGTGAGAATGAGATAATGTAGTCCAGATTATCTTGTTTTTATACGGTCAATTTCATAAGTATAAGTAAATGTCCAGGGCATCTGTTTCAATCTTATAACAGAGTGATTTTTTTCTGGGGAGTGATTTTTTTTTTTTTTAAATCAGAGGTAACGTTTAGCTTTTTAATGCCGCAGGTGCAACTGTTCTTGATGAATATATGATCGCCAAGGCATGATTTTGTAGTGGGCAGTAACACGAGCCCGATGTTTCAGTCATGTTTATGCATGCAAAGCTTCACATAAGCACACATTTCCATAGAGCCCTAACGGTGGAGCACAATAGCCGGCCACTGATACATGGTTGATATTTACAGAGTAGAACAGGGCTGAATAGGTCATTATACCACATACACATCGTAAAGTTCACTGATCATTTCAACCCATTCATCGTGAACCAAATGCCCCGAATACCTTTTAGCCTCATGTGTTAACAAACAGGTTATGAGACACAGTGTTAACAACACATGTAGAGTTCTGTTTGTATATTAATAACACGCATTATGATCACTCGTCCGGACACACTGGGGTATATTTACCATGTTTGCTTCATGCTGATGGCCCGAAGCTGACCCGAATTTGCACTTCCCAAAGGTCACCTCGGTCTTATTTAAAGAAGTTCTGAAACATGACTCACGCCTGATAAGAACATTATTTGAACTTCTCGTGTCCATGGAGACTATAAAACGAGACCAAATGTTGCTACAGATGTTTGAATCCAGCAGCACTTCTCAGAATTGTCAAGGCAACTAGTTAAGAGCTGCATACTTTCTCTTTGCAACACACACACACACTCAGAGAAACATCCTCCTCTGTAAACTATGTCACAGCCTGCCATGAGTTTTATCATAACTGTTTGATTAATCACCACGTCAAAAAGAGTACACTGAATCTAAGAGATAAGATAGCTGGGTGGGTGGGGGGGAATGAGTGCTGGTAGTACTAACAGTGCTATCCGTTTCCACTGTTAATTAACTGAAGATCTGCACAGCACTAACAAGGGTCCTGCCTTCCCGGAACAACAGAAATAGGGCTGACACTCGCTGCTCTCACCAGCCAGTAAGCCTGCACTGTCTCACAGAGATTATCTCTACACAAGACACCTTTCAAGTAGGGTTAGCACACCATGTGTCTGAGGAACACCATCAGATGGATGCTCGCTTGATTTGCTTATCCACTTTGAAGCTGCTTGGATTTTAACCTCCACTGTTTACTGTTTTTTTTTTTGAGGGAGTAAAAGGATTGCACATGTAGGTTTAAACCAAAATGAGAATGAATGAACATAGCTGTGACTTGATGTAGAACTTGTGCGCCATATAGAGCATTATGGCTGACTGCTTTGGCATCTGGTGTGTTTTTTCAGGAGAGCTGGACGCATTCCTTAAAGATGGTGAGCGTCGTATCCACAGCCGGCAGCAGCTCCCTTTGGGGACAACATGGGGACCCTTCGAGGGGAAGATTGAAATGAGCACTGACAACTCTACACTGGTAAGTTCTCGTTTGGCCAACTACTGTAAAACGTTAAACATTTAGCTGTAAAGCATCCTTAAAATATGAGCAGAACTCACTAAAATGATAGTCAGTCTATATTATAAAATAAAAGTATGATTTAAGAAGTGAAATGAAGATAAAGTGTCAAATAAATGTTAATTAAATGGGATCAGGCTCACTGTTCCAGAGTCCTAAAAGAAAACAGTGAGTCAGCTCTGCTCTCTATTCAAAATGTCAATGTCTCAACACTTCAGGGATCTTTGTGTGCTTTTGTTTAGAAGGGAAAGGGAACATTTCAATAATCAAAAAGTGATGCAACAAAGGCATTCTGGTACCTACGGTGAATTATAAACAAAACAGTCGTTGAAAGCGATAAAAACAAGACTGAGCTTCAGTACCACATTAAAGCTGTGCCAGTTGTCATCTGACAATCAAGATTTTTAGCTACCTACTAGATTTTGCTATACATTATAGAATAAGTTAAGGTCCAAGATTGAAGAAAGCATTTATTTAGTCAGGACGCAAAGTCAAGCTTAGCTGAAGTGGAGGCAGATTAGGTGATCTGCAAGCCGCTTTGCAACCACAGACAGTATAAAAGCTGGATGTAGCCACCCATTGGTTTCTCTGTTTTTGAAGCTTTGATTTATGATTGACATGTCATTAGCCAACGAGTGAGCAGTGGCTTTTTCTCCTTTTTGGAACATGGTTTATCCCAGATTTGCAGAATAGATGTAATTTTACCAAGAATGAGTGACTACAACCAACTATTTTCACTATAGTCATGCTGACTTAAATAATAATTGTATTTCATATCCAGATTTGGCTAAACAAATCTGTATGATATATTTTATAGGCTTACTGAGCCATTTAAAATGATGCATACTTTACAATGCATTATTGTTATTTTTGTAAAAATCCATTGGGGGCTCTATAGTAAACTAAAGTGACAATGGTTGTTATGCTACTTGTTTGCAGTAAAAGCCTGTTTTCTTATTGTTGAGTCATGTCATGATTAAACTTAGGTCACTAAATTTAGTCAAACCTTGCCCTTAGCAGCCATGGGGACATGATCACTAGAAAGTTTTACAGCTAAGCCCGTATTAATGGCATCTCCCCTGACATTCGAACCTACCGAGGTGACTCTTTTGGGATCCGACTGGCCCCCAACATAAGCCTTTGAAGTGCATCTGTTTTACCCCTTTAATCTGCATATTTTATGACAAAACATTTTAACTGGTGGATTTGGAGCTCAGTCCAGGCTTCAGTTGAGTGAAGTCACAGCCCATTATGTTTGATGTTACTCTGAACACAGCAGCTTTATATCTCTTGTTTCAGAGATCCCAGCAGAGGCTCGTGTTGACCTGCTGCTCTGGTGGAGGGACAAGCCCTCCGTGGGTTTGATATTCCATTCTGCATTTGGATTAATTAAGAAATTCCTATTAAAGTCAAAACCAGCCTTACATTCATCTTGTTTAAAAGGAGAAAAAAAACACAAGAATAAGTCCAGGAGGATTTCAGACTCAGAGGCCATGCCATCCATTCTCCCAGATTCCTTAAACGCATAACTTTATTAAATCATTTTCGGAACACTTTTGACTGCTTTCTAAGCTCCCCTCATGGTTTTGAAGTCATCAGTGGCTTTAAATAACTCAGGCCGTATTATAGCCATGAAATATGGCTTCTCTCAGGGTAAAGCCAGTTATCCTTGGGCGGAAAAGTGATTTGACAGAGTAACACCTCAAGTTGCCTTCCAAAGTAACACACTCCATATATTTCTCGATGAACTGCTGCATGAATTTCACTGAAAGGCATCCAAAATCAACCTTCAACTGTCCCTCAAATGACCCCCCTCCCGCCTCCAGACTCATCGAGTGACGTCATATAAAGCATCTTCTTGAATTGTTTGCTAGTTGAGGTTTTCCAGCAGTTAAAAACTTTACACATTCATCAGACTCGCTGCTGAACAAGATGCATAAACTGATTGTTGCTCTTGGCTAGAATGAGAAGTTCTTAACGAACTACCCTCTGAGGAATTCATCACTGCTGTACAGACGCTCCTTAGGTTGTTGTTTTTTTTTTTTTTAAGCGAGCAGGTGCTGGTCATCACCTGTAATAGGCTGTGGAGGGGTTACAGAATATGCCAAACCTCTATCGCAATTAAAAGCAGAGGAAGAAGCTCTTGCGCGTTGCCTTTAAGGATCTCATGTGTGTCTATTCTCATGGGAGCCCTTTCAATGCTTTTGCTATTTGCCCTCCTCCTCTGCTAAGTTTCATCTCTCAAATGGGGTACTGGCTGTTAGCAGCTTCTCACTATCTCTCATTAAAGGCTAGGTCAACCCAGCTGGCATGTTTTGTTTTACCAAGCCTCCTTTTAGGGTTCAGTGTAACTTTTTACTTTAGTTTTTCCTTTTTTTCTCTTTTTTCTTGGTTCAGAATGAGCCAGAAACTCAAAAATTGTAGTATTTTGCACTTCACAAGGGATTGGTCTCATTTACAGTACCCTAAGTTTATTTCTTTACTTTCAATTCAAGCTTCTACTTATCGAGCCGCTGCATTGTTAAACGAGCAGCCTCTGGAAACGTCCCTGCACGCAGGGCTGCATTTATCTCAGTTATTTCAGTAGGAGGCACGAGAGCTGTGCAAATCTTAAAACATCTAGACAGGATCAAATCTCTGATGCCTCACCTGGAGTGAGAAAAGTTGAAATAACAAATGTAAGTGTGAGGGGAGGGAGAAGAGAAAGGGGAGGGAGGGGGTAAAAGAGGCCGGCTAGTTTTGATGCATGTCAGGGTGGCCAGTGCTGCAAAGCAGGGTCAGAAGGGGGTAGAATGCGTTTGAGGTAGAAATAAAGCCTTATTGCTTCGTGGGTCTCTACCGCAGCTAGAAGCCACACTCAGTCATTCTCATGAAGTGTGACCTCCATACACTATTAAATCTCCTTTTACTCTCTTAGATTTTTCTGAAACCATAGAGGTGAATGAATTACCCGAAGGCAGTCAGGTATGTGGCAGGAGTGACACCTCTCTGATGCTTGAAACTCATGACCCGCTAGTGAGATATTGATAGAGCCGCTCTAAAATCAAACATATTTTATTCCATCATCCACACGCGTCACTTAAGGTATGACTTTTTAGAGGTCAAGCTATTTTTGTCGAGCCGCAGCGTACGGTGGGCTCGTAGGTCCGTGTCTCAATCCTTGGCACGACGCCCAGAGCGGGACTAAAGTGCAATGACTCCTTAAAGTGGCTTACAGTAAATAATGAAAATACAGTGAATATAAGATGTGTTTGCATTAATCTGGACAGAAAGATGAGCACTTTGGGCACATGAAGAGCCATTTAAGTGGGGCGTGGGGGGGTGTAATGGTCCCTCGTGGACGCACATGGGAACTGGCGCTGGAGCTGGCCGAGCTGCCTGTGCCTATGGCGTGGGAGTCTATGTGCGTTTGCCGGCTCGTGCACGACAGGCCTCAATAGCTGAGCAGAGTGATGGATGATGCTGAGGAAGAACAGCGAGTGGAGCGTTTCATGCAGTTGTCCAGGCACGCCAGGAAAGAGAGGTAGAAAGAAAGAATGAAAGGGGGAGCGAGAGAGAGAAAGAGAGTGAGTCAGAGGGAGAAATAGCAGGAAAAAACAGAAGGGAAAAAGCGTGACAGGAAATCTGGGCATCTGCAGGACAGAGATAGGGTCACATCTCGACCGTTTATCAAAGAGGAAAGCAGATTTCACAGCTGATGGGTCGGCCGTGGCAGGTTTGTAGACCCCAGGGGCTCAGCTTGGCATGAGGGACTGGAGTTGTAGTTATTGCTGTTGCAGACCTGTTAACACAATCACACTGCACTGTGTTAAACACTGTTAAATGTTTTCTTGTATCACTCTTAGATCACTTGCAGGCTGTATAAAGTTGAACCCAAATATAGAATCAGTTATTATTTTATTTGATATATTTTTTAAAATATCATATGGTTTTATTATGATGGTTAAACTGCACTGCAAGACAGATGATAGTCTGGCCTGTAAACTAAGCATCAGACAGGGCACTCTGCAAAGTAGAGGTGGGCGGATTGATCCAAATATCGATAGTACCGATACCAATGTTGGTACTGATATTGGATCGATCGATGCGCGATACGATCAATACTTTGTGTCTCTCCACTAAGTTCAGTATGCAGCTCACTGAATTGTGTTAAATACATTATGTATTTGGAAAAAAAAATATAAAGATATACCTCAAAAATGAGGTATGAAGAACGTCTGAATCCCATCTATTTCATTTCCATTTCAGAATGCATGAAAAGCTGAAAGGTGTGTTTTGTTGTGCTAAGTGAACATTGTGGAAATTCACAGTGATTTAGTGGTGATTGAAATGTGTTCAGAATTTGCAAATTGATGATGATTCATCTTATAAATCATGACACGCTGCTCTCCTCTGTCTTTTAGGTTAAAAGTATCCGTATTGGTATTGGTCTCGGAAATACTGGCCCTGTATTTGCTTGATATCAGATCGATACCAAAATTTGCACCATTGCAAAACAAGTGAAGGCAGAAGCGGAAGGGGTCAAACTGAGTAATGGACAAAAAGTAAAACAGGAGAAATAATCTAAAAAAGAATAAAGCACCCGAGAGTTGGCTCAGAGCTCCTGTTGTTAGCTGCTTTGCTCGCTCTGTTCCTCTTCCTCCTCCTCTCCTCCTCTCTCCTCTCTCTCTGACTGATGAAGCTGCCAGAGCGCCGTCTCATCCCTCACTTCTCTCACTGATCAATCAGACCATTAGACTCCAATTACAGCCCCAGCCCTGGTGCAGGTGAGCGACGAGCACATTCAGCCGCCTGCCGACAACGCCTCCACCCGGCTTTCTCACACTCTCCAAATTAACGCAAATTAATAGTGACACTCAGACATAAATGTCTGCAATCGGGGGGCTAAATTAACAGTCTGGGTCGAAGCTATTGAGTAGCAGGTGTCTTTAAAAGCGGTAATTACCTATGCTGGACAGAACCGGGAGGAGAAGGTGGCCCACGGTTTGCCTGGAGTAAGAGGCCTGGCCCCGGTGAGCCTGGCTTCCATTGTAGGTGTTAATAATTGATTGGGAGGCAGGCTATTAATGAGCAGCAGATTTAGAGCTCTGTTGTAAATGTGTGTTGATGAGGGTGTTGCCGCCTCTTGTACAATGCCATACCAATGCTAATTACTGGGGCTTAGTCAAGGTGCAACTGTAATGAGTCTGGATTCAATAGAATTCTGCTCTTTATGTGTTTTGAGGGCCTTTTAGTACAAATTACACAGTAATTAAAATGCATAAGACTCGCCTAATTAAAGTTTAAGATCTGTCGGGGAGTTTTTTCTTTTTTCTTTTTAATCTTGCTTTCTATCTTAATATTGTCGTATGCTAGTTCAATTTGCTGTGAGCTTAGGTTTATGATACAAACATATCTGCTACTGTAATCTCTGTTTCATACAAGGTCCTTAATACAAAGAGAACGATTTCAAAGACTGCAGGCAACAAGGACATTATAAAAGTCAATAAGCGCTACAGGCTAATTAAGCACAACAAGAATAGAGCCCGATGTTATAATATTACCCTTGAAACATACATCATTGGAATCATTCTGATACAGTGTTTCGTATGTATATCTACAATATCTGAGCCTCGGTGGAATTGTTCTTTTTAACCTCTAGATTAAAAGCACCTCAAGGAAACAGCTAGCATTGGAGAACTATTAAGTGCGAGCAAGACAACTTCTATTACTCTTTCTTTTGCCTTATTCTGTCATTTAGAGCTGTTAGAGGCACAAAATGAAGTCTTAATTAATTCTTTTATGTCCGCTGGTGTCAAGTCTCACACTGAATTGGGGTCAAAAATTATATTTTAGTTTTAAAAAGATTGTATGAGAACATAGCGTTTAATGCCTGTGCGCTTACACATGGCGCCATGTTTGAGTGCACTTGAGTGTGTGTGTGTGTGTTTAGGTCGTAGCGTTTGCGCGTTTGTGAATGTGCTGGTGTGTGGGAGGGCGCGTGCATGCGCCGGAGACTGCGCGCCACTTTTGGCTGTGAACAGAGAGCTTTAGCTTGTAACTACAGAAGAGCGAAAATGTCAAGATACTGTCCTAATTTTCACCTGGGACAGAGAGAGGCAGAGGCTGTCAACCGATGGAGTGTGATTATTGTGTAATTTAGTACAAGGGTAGGAATATGTGGCTGTGCAACCAAACAAAAAAAAAAAGAAGAAGCAAAAAAAAATGCTCCAGAAATTATTCAGCCCATCACTCAAGCCATTTATCTCACCCCTTTTGCCCACCCTCTCCCTCCAATATGTTTATTGTTAGCTACCCCTAAACTTTAACAAGTGGTGGTGGATTTTTCTGTTTCAGAAATTATATTTTTCTTCTTGTCATTGCTTCATTAATCAAGAGGAGGCATTCTGAAAAATGTTTTGTTTTGGAGGCTGCAATCTATTTTGTGTGTGTGTGTGTGTTGTAGTTAATCTGCGCCCGTGGCAGGTTTCCCCTCCGAAACGCAGCGCTAAGCAGCGGTATCGCAGGCCTATTGTTGTAGCCTCTGTCATAGCAAGGAGAGCCTGATGCAGGCCTGGGCTCGCCTGATAAGGAAAAGAGGATTCAACATGGCTGGAAAGGAGAATCAGTGGGACTTGAGAGTGGAGTACGGATGGGGCAGATGCGCTCGCACACACACGCATGCAGACGCACACACACACACATACGTGCAAAGTCCCACAAACATACAGAATGATGCACGCGTGTTCTACACACATACAGTCACACATGAGCCGACACACACACACGTACACAAACACACACATACAAATCATCACCATCATCACACTGGCACATGCCCAGGCAATTATTTACAGTAACATCCAATTACATATGCAAGAAGGCACCCCAGGATAGGACCTCTCTGTAGCTTAGCTGCTAAATCACATACACACATTCACACGCAGCCTCAGATATGCATGCACACAAACAAACAAACTATTAAAAAAATAATAAGAAAAAGAATCAGAAGTCATGTATGTTTGCATTTAAAGGTGGCCGGCACTTTCTATCTGAAAGTCACACTGTCTTGGATATGGTTTGTGAAACGGCCGACATTATCGGGACTAACAGGATTTGAATTTCTGTGTTGGACACACAAATAATTTTGGCACGGAGAATGTGGCTTCATCTAATGAAATAATGGGCCCAAATTTTAGGCGGAGAACCAATTTGTGATTGCATGCATCAATTATTTCTTGGGTTTAAACCAATATCAGGGCTGGGGTCTCTTCAGATGGGTAAAATGGTAATTATCTGGCCTGTTTTCCCTTGCTCAATGTCATCCATATATTTATCGATGGCATTATCAATGGTTTTCATGTTCTTACATGAAAAGGACCAAACATCCAAGCTCGTTCCATTGAAGTAGCTTTTTAAATCGGGGCTTTTTAACACAGATCAACATGACATTGATGTCTGCTTGTGAGTCAAATGCAGAATGCAGAATTGGTTGCAGGCAGTGGCAGAAAAAACACACAACCATTGTTTTTTGGTGTGGGTTTTTTCCTATTATTTATATGTTTCCAAGGCTCTACTTTCAAACTTTCTTTGTGCTTTGCTGGAACTCATTGCCGCCCACAGCTCCATGCATTAGCCGTGAAGCACTCAGTCAGTCAGCTAGTCAGAGCTATTATGGCCACAGCTGAGCTCCTCTGTTTGCGAGATAATACATGGTTGACTTGATCTACAAGTGAACCTGACATTTTGCTGTCTTTACATCACAACACAACTACCCAAACTGATATGGCAGGTCCCCTGATAAGCAGAGCAGGACTCAGTGATTTGCTTTGTGCTCGCTTTAATGGCTGCATGGCTCCCTCAAACATGCCAAGGATACTGCGACTTCCTCAAAACACAGATCAATTTGCATCATAATTTATTCCACTTTTGGTGGAGGTGCATTTCGACAAATATAGCACATCTGGTTTTGAAATGGTAAAAAGTCTTTTTTTGTCTGAATAGATTATTGCTTTGTTGGAGTTACCGCAGAAGCTGCTGGAATATGTTTTTCTCATATTCTTTAACTTCAATATCAGCTACCACCTCAGTTTGCAAATTAAGAGTGCCTTTATGTTACTACCACTGTTCCAGAGGGAAAAGTCATACTTTTTATTACACCACACAGTGGAGGCATCTGTTTTTAATAGTCTTACAAGTGGTATTACAGTACAGAAGTATTATTAGCATGTAATCTAATTTAGAAAATTAAGAAAAAATGATTCATTGGAAGTAATGCAGTTATATATGCTAGCAAAAACCTACTGTGTGGGCAGTGTTTGCCAGGCCCAGTGTGCTTTGCTTATGAATTAAAACACAGGCAAGTGTGTTGATTGATCATTGTATTCTTTTTAATCTTCATTACATCACTGTAAAAAGTCAGATGGCAAAAAAGGCGGAACGACATACAAATGACTAATAAACACATAGTTTTAGGGTTACTATTTGTGGAACACTTATTTACAGATACGCATCACAACACATTAAAAGTGACCTCAAAGTGCAACAACAGTGTACACATAACACGCACGTAATGTTGCCATTTGTTTTGAGATCAGCCTCTACACATAATACTCATCATTCAAAAAAGCATTATTGATTTTGATAGTTCTGGTACCATTGACAGTTTTTACAGTAAGTTTCATCCAGACTGATTAATGGATCTAAGAAAGAACAGACATACATTGGCGCAATAAAGTGTTTAGACAAAGACAACACAAGTAAACACAAAATGCAGTTTCTAAATGAAGGTGTTTATTATTAAGCGGGGAAAAAATCCAAGCCTACATGGCCCTGTGTGAAACAGTGATTTCACACCCCTGTACACGCATATGCTACGCAGTCTTTATCTTTCAAATTCAGGTCTTCTACCAGAGGCCTGGGAGCTTGAGGGTCCTGCACAGTATATTTGCTTGTCCTAGGACCTCGCTCTTCTGGGCAGAGATCTCAGATGTCGCTCCTGGGATGTGCTGGAGCCACTTGCCCAGTTTCGGGGGTCACTGCCCTGAGTGCTTCGATTACCTTGGGGTTAAAGTTTAAACTGTTTCAAGCTCATTATAATTGTTATTTGCAAAGTAGAAAACCAGGGGCACATTTTGCACACACACAAAGGTAGAAACAATCTCTACTGTCCATGCTGAGAAAACTTATTTTACAATGCAGGAAAAGTGCAGGATTTCCTTCTGAAAGGCACTTTTTACTGTTTACTGTTCTGCTAGTAACAATATGTAATGTTAAGTGGTTCATCACTCAGAAGGCCTTGTGCTAATATTGACTGAGTGATATTATTTAAGTAGGATGTTGCATGATGAACTGAAGTGGTGCTTTATTTCAAGCAAAGATACCGTCTCTTCTGTCTGGTGCTGCAGCAGCATGGTGGCTGTCACATTAATAAATGTTTCTTTGAAGCTATTAACCTGTAGATGTATATGTGTGTGTTCAAGAACATCCATGTATTGGGATTTTAATTCCCGACAGATCATTGCACAAAACAAATTCGTCATTCTGTCCTGTCCTTTTTTGGCATTTGGTTAAAACACAGCAGAAACTGATTTCAACTGTTCTCCAGGTCTCACGCTTAAAAACATTACATTCTACGTAATGGCATGACTTCATCCTCGCAGACAATCCAGATGTGATTGCTCTGCTATAACTGAATACTGCAGCTGTAATGCATAGACAGGTAGCTGTCATCCTCGAAGAGCCTGCTCAGTCACCGTTCCGTGCAGCAGAGCAGGCATCAGTGATACTCAAAGGACCAGTGAAGCTCCAGGTCCTGGGGGGCCACTTTTCACACCCGCAGGGCTCAGGGGTGAGCTGGGTATCCATGTCCTTCCTCGCAGCTCTCTGGGTGTTTGCTGTCTTCCAGTGGCCCATCAGGGAGGCACTGTCTGGATATCAAACTGTCACACTGTGGAGTTGTAGTATCTGCATGCTTGTGGTGTCTGTATGTCGTAACCACACACAAACAGCTTGATATGAACATTAACATTCATGAACAACTGTTCCATTTGGGATAGCATAAGTCATTCACTATCATTTACACACTTATCTCGAGAGTTTTCTGAATTTGAACGACTGCTTGTAGCAGATTTAGGGAGATGCTTCTTTACCTGAGATGTACCCTGCTTTAAAGCAAGTACCCAGCAAGTAAACAAGACTGATTTCCAGTCTTTACAGAATAGTCGGCCAGGCATCGACAGTGAAGCTCAGAAGTCCCTGGCTTCACACATATCGCCTTGTTTTACAGTGCGCAATATGTCTTCCCAAATGAATGATTATCCAACACTTCAATACACAACAGACCTCCATTGCAGCAAAGGCGCAAGACAAAGAACAAGAAGGAAGGAGGAAAAAGAAAGAATCATGGAACAAAGTTGAGTGGTGCCAGCTGCTTTGCCATCTGTCACTGTCATGGCTGTAACTTGTGATATGTTGAAACAACTTTCCTGTGAAGTGCTGGAGATAATCCTCGATTGTTTCCATTTGCAAGCCCCTGATAGTCCTCTTCGTATTCCAGTACTAAGTGAGTTCAAATTGAGGTTTGATGGCAGTTGCTGATGGCTGGCCAGTCCCTCCAACAGTTATAATTGTAGAAATTATATCCTTGTTGTCTCTTTTTAAGGAGGTTTTAGTTTGAGCTCCTTGTTAGAAGGCGAGGATAACGAGACTCTGAAATCATACATTATTCAAAACAAACTGCTTCCTTTCTCTTCTCTTTCCTCTTGGTCAAATTGGCAAGGGAAGTGGAGGAAACACAGAGGCTCAGTTGCTTCACCTCCTTTAGAGAAAGGACGGACACCCTACAGGGAGGCAAACCCCTGCTGGTAGACCTTGATAAGTCCTCGCCGTCCCCTGTCCTGGCCTTAGCCCTCTGATCTTCAGCCTGGTTGGCTCGGGGCCTACCAAAGACGAAGCCCTGTCAAAATGACTGGGCGGATGAGTAACCAAGCAGAAAAATCCAACTCTTCTGACAAAAAAACGAAAAGAAGAGCAAAAAACCCAACAATGAAAGGTTAGATAGGAAAACTGATAGGTAGTAGAGGAAATAAAGGTCTGGCTAGTGTCCATTCTCTCCCTGTTGGTCCAGCAGCTCCTCATTAGATGGACGCGTATGAGGCTGTCAAAGCAGAAATATTATACCGCGGGGTCGTCAGCAAACTAATTGGGTAACAAAGACCATTTCCAGCTCGAGAAACCCCTCTTTTAACAGTCCGTGTGCTGAGACTCTGATAAGAGAGTTCACGTCTAATGCATTTAGTGAAGGGCAAGTTCATCATCTTTATCTTATTTACTCAACTTGGTGTAAATATTGTTGTTTTTTTACAGTGAGACCCCGTTTCTCTCGAGTGCATGTAAGGATCAAACTATTGAACACTGCGGCAGCGTGCAGGTGATCAGGTTGTATGCAAATCTCAGATACCTTTGTTCTTTGTGTTCACTGTTAGAACAAAGTTAGCGAGGCTTGCGTTTCTTCACTTGATTCTTAATCTCCGCTCATTTTTTATGTATTGCGTTTTCCCTTCTGCTTATTATAGTTATTATTTGGTACACTTGGATATAGAGAAACCTCACTTTACCAATCAGGAGGCGATTCGGCCGCACAGAATGAAAGAGACTTCTGAAATATAAAATCACATACAGTAGATGCTAAGCTAATGCATCATGAAATTTATAACTCCACCAGAGAAGAGAGGGGAGTTCAAAAGAATATTAAAATCCAGTACCTAAAGGGGGGCACGAGGGTTTATCTAAAGTCAGGGGCTTCGTTCAAGCCTACTATTTTATTGTTTGTCTTTATTTGCTGCCTCTGACTGATCCTAGTCTTCCATGTGTGGTTATGAGAGCAGGGATTTGTTGTGACCCCATTGACAGATTGACTCCCGAGTTCCCCTTTTCTTCCTCTTTGAAGAAATCCCCCCATCCGCATGTTTATTCCCAACAGAGAAAGAGGTGGATCTGTCCAGAGAATATGCCACCTGCCACCTTGACCCCCAGGGGCCTTGGTAATATCCATACAGGTGAACATTACTGGCTCCAGGTTCTCTATTATGTTCCCTCACACAGCTTCTTGCTGCTCGGGGAGTCAGACCTAACTCACATGCAAAAGATCAAACAAGTCCTTGCCAATTGAATTCAAATGGGAAATTTTTGAGTAATTCAAACAGTGAGTAGTGAAGCGACAGGGCTGTTCTGTCCCCTGACCAAAGCCAAACACAAGGAGTACACGTGTGTGTGTATATGTGAGCCCTACCTCCAAGACATGATTAAGTCCCGGAGCACATGCATTACAAATTCCACTTTTCCTTGTTTACATCTTCAAATAGTTCTCGAGACATATGCATAATACGGAGTTACGGCAGCACACGCGCATTTACTCGTGAAGTTGAATTACACGTTCGCCACTACAAAGAAAGTTGGAGACATTGTAGTTTTGATGCTGAAGGGCTGGGGAAGTGAAGACGTTTTATATACAGTATGTGATGAGGGCGGGCGACATGCTGATGTTAAAGGAAAGTGGGGTAGGAGATGGGAGGGAAGGAAAGGAAAGGAAAGGAAAGGAAAGGAAAGGAAAGGAAAGGAAGCCAGTGACATGAAAGAAAAGAAAATGTAATGAAAGAAATGAAGGATGAGAAGGGAGGGCTGGAGAAAGGGGGTTGCTTGTCTTCAGGGCAGGTACAGCTTACACTAAACTGTTTGGCTTTAGAGTTGAAGCACCTCAACATGCCTGAAGGTCTTGAAGAATAGAGAATTGATGTGTCCCCTCTACCCCACCCACCCTTCTGAATCTCTATTCTTCACTCCTATCCCCTCTGATTGAGCAAGAAGCAGATTCGTTTAAAAATAAACAGAATAGGGTGTAGATGCGCTATTTGTAATTTAGCATTGCTTCCCAATCAACATCCAGAGCGGCCAGTCATCAGTCTCTTCATATTGTGGCTTAATAAAAGCAACTGAACATACAGTAATCATGCAATGCCACCCATAGTCAGTATAAATACAGACCCCATGTGCATTTCAATGGAGCGAAATAAGTAATAGCTAATGCAGCACATGAACTTTGATGCTTACAGTCCAGTCAGCAGGATAAAAGGTGATTTAAATGAGAAAATATTTATTTCCCATAGCGGCGCCATGATAGCGGCCAGCCAAATAAAGGCACATGCGCACAGTGATGGGTGTCCCTTTAAAGATTCCGGGAACAGCAGTGACTCTCTCAGTTTAATCGATTTTAAAATGAAAAGTCAATTTAACAAAGTTGAAAAGAGAAAGATGGGCTAAGGGAAGAAAAAAGCATTCTCTTGCACTCAAGCAGTAAACTAACTGCCGCACAGAGCAGGCAGAGATTTCAGCTGAATTATCTCCCACCTCACATTTGCTCTTAGGCAAGCAGTTTAAAAGCCAGGCGATTGAGCCAGTGATCCAATTTGAAATGCAGAAATGATTAGAGCAGCTTGCCTCATTTCATATCGAAATTCTCTGATTTATGACAGGGCACCAGCCAAGATCTATCTCTAAGGGGAATTAGTGTGCAATTCCTGCATATTTCTGTTATTTAGCCTCCCAATAGAAGATGCTATAGCCTGAGAGGGAGGGGTGGGGGGGATGAAAGCTGTATGTAGGTATCTTTTCATTTCAGCAGATGTAACCATAGCCATTTAGAAGAGGGGGAGAATGACACAAAAGCAGACTTGAGAAATGGAGGTATTTCCCACTTTATTGTGGATGTCGACAGAGAATCTTATTTCAGGGTGCAATGAAAAAAAAATGCAGCACCTAACTAAGCATGTACACAGCTTTTTTGCCAGCGTGGATAGCGGCGGGCGAACACAGGCTGTGAGGTTAGCTCCGGACGTTTTTTTTTTTTTTTTTTTAATTCAACAAAAAAAAAGACCCTTGCAACCCATCCATCCTTGAGGCTAAGAAAATATTAATACGCAGAGCGATAACGAGGGCTAGAGGAAAATCTCCCTTAATGAAATTTCCAGTTGACCACATGCAATTTGTTTCATCGCAGTGAACAACTAATTGCAATGGACGTTATCAAGGTGTGAGTGTGCTGTCTGCTGTAAACTGACTGGTAAAACAGGTACAAATCCTTTATCCTCACTCCCATGTTAGAAACAGAGAACATATAAACTCGACATAACCCATACGTAAGCTTGTATCTTTATATATATATTTATATATTTAGGCTGCAAATATAGTACCGCAAAGGACACGGCACTTTCAAAATGATTTGGGCACGCGTTGCCAGGTCAACAGTGGTCAGATGTAATGTGGGGATGAGAAAATGCCGTTATCAGTTATTCAGGAGCAAAAGAGGAAAAAAAAGATGGAAATAAAAAACAATTGTTGAAACAAGGCTTTTACTGTGAAAAAGAGGGCAAGGTTCAAAAATACTCAGAGTGATTTGACTGGAATATTTCCACTAGTGTTTTCATTTGGAAATGGCACTACTTTGGCACCGAGTGGGCGTTGAAAGATGAATGCATAAAGCCGGTATATGTCTTGAGATATTCAGACGGAGCGGTTTTGATCTCTCAGTTGTCTAAATCCTGCAGCTGTGGGATCAAGACGGATACAGTGCCAGTCGGTGACCTTGGTGGAGGGAGGGAGGTGGTGGTGGTGGAGGGGGTGGGTGTGCGAGTGCGATGAGGAAAATAATCATTCCCACCGCGGTTTGTATCGATTTCACCTGCCCTGACCATGAAACGGGTTAAGAGTAGCCAGTGGTGGTGAAATGGTCAGCGACGATATCATTAGCTTGTTGTTTACACAGGGAAGCAGGGAGTTAGGAGAAGGCTGAGTGTCACAAGACACTTTCTTCTTCACCTCCTTCAGCTGATCAGAGGATCATGGTATCAAGGAGGGATTAGTAGCGACTTGGGATTTGTGTGATTGGTTAATTTATTGCGGTGATGGCAGGTCTTTCATCTATGGCAACATTTAATCAGCGCAGCCACAGAGGCTATTACAGGTTAGCTCCTTTCTGGAGTCAGTCCGGCTGTGCCATCAGCTCTATCACAATTCCCCTGAAATTTCCAAATTATCTGGAACAGGCTTTAGCTTCTCAGTAATAAAAATTAGAACAGATTCCCGATAGAAGCTTTTGCTCACACAGGGCCAATTATAAATAGTACAGCCCTGCCTTGGAAGAAGGAAAAAGGGGAAGGAGGGGAGGAAAAAAAATCCAAGTCTGAGAGATGTGCGCGGAACTTATCGTTCAGCCCCTGCTCCGCTCTGATCCAAATCCGTGTGGCTGAAAATTTATATTAGATTTTATCACAGGGGCCTAAGTCTAGAAAAATCAATGAAGGTTATCTTTTATGTTGCAGCAACTTGTGGAAATATTGATTTTCATTTTATAGCGAATTTGGAGCATCAGTTTGTAATCACTTCCTCGCTGACTACACTGTTTTGGTCACTGTATCTCTTACACGAGGAACGGTAACAGAGCTCAGAGGAAGGAAGAAAAAAATAAAAATACCGGGAGAGTATTGAAACCACTGGAGTGAAAGCAGACGGTGGATAAACCGTAACACACTACACAGAGAGGAAGGCCGGGGAGGGGGAGGTGGGTTACAGGCTCTGACAGGGATGATAGTCAGTAAACTGATATTGTATCTGTATAAACACAACACATCGAACGTTTACCTGTTAATAATATTTAGTCTTAATTACAAAAATACGTGTAGTCCAGGCATGAAAAATATCAGAAAATAACAAAAATGCTTTAGAGGAATTGGGGAAAAAGTAAGATCAGCAACTTTTCTTTCTTTTTTTACTAGCCAACAGGGGTCAGCATATTTTCCAGTTCCCCCTCAGTGTGCTGTTTTGGGCAGGAAAAAGCCTCCCTACGTCACATCCCCCCTTTTTTCTCTTTTTTTTATGGCTGGCATCTCTGTGAGGAGTTTGTTTCCGTACAGCCAGTCCATCTCTGAGCCCCTAGCTCGAGGGAAAATCGCAATTTTCTGCCTGTCAATCTGCATGTTTTTTTTCCCTCTTCTGGCCTCGGCCACTTAGGCCAACTGATCCAGTTGTACCAATGTTTTCATTTGCATTTGCAGAGACGCTCCTCGCTGCGGTGACGCCGCTATGTCTTAATCCTAAATTTGTTGTGCGTGCGGTCGTTCTTGTGCGCTTCTTTGTCTTTGCGGAGGCTGCTACACGCAGGCTGCTTACAAAGCGCATATTGTCACTATAGATGCTTTATGTAAATCTGCACTGAGACTGGCTGTCAGGGGCTTGTTGCTGCTCACTTTGCAAGAAAAAGGGGAACCAAAGCGAATAGTTGACAGTGACAATTAAATCAAAGCTAATGCATCGTGAGTTTCTATTACAGCGGGAACCAGAGGAACAATTGCGATTACTGCCACAAGTCTTAACAAATTGTGATGGTATTTCTAACGTAACATGGGAAGATGTGTCGTTAATATGGCCGCTTTGTCTCTGCTGGCTACATTAAGAGCAGCTGGAATATCATGAATTCCCAGAGGTGCAGGAGGATGGCAGAGAGGCCTCTCGCTGCTGAATAAGAGATGGCTCCAGTCTGGAGATCTGAGAAAGGGTTAATCTGATTTCCATTTCAGATAGTCGTCCTAGCAACAATCGGCCTGGTCTGCTCTGCTCCTTTGACAGGGGTGTGAGATTTTCAGGTTAGCCAGATAGAAGACTTTATTGTGAGGCTAATTTGAAATGTGAAATTGCGGACGACTTAAATTACAGAGGTCCTCTCTCTCTCTCCCTCTCTCTCTGTCTCTCTCTCTCATCTGCTGCCAGGATGGGATAAGGAGATGCCAGGAGAAGGAATAAGAATATCAACAGACACAATTTGCTGTCTGTGTTTGATCAGTTTTGCCGGTGTAGTTTGCCAATGTGTGGAGCTATATATATATAAAGAGAGAGGGACTATTTCGAAATCTGTCTCTATTGAGTGTCTGCGTTTGTCTTCGTCATTTTGCAGACAAGATCCAAACAGATTCCTATCAGCTCTCTCTGAGATGTATTTGCCATTTGTAAATAATGCTCTCTCTCTAAAAAAAAAAACATAAAAAATAAATAAATAGAAATCCATGTCCTCCAGCCTCTGACTAGATGAGTTCATGGAAAGAGAAATGGGCGGGTGGACGAGTAGGAGGAGGAGGAGGGGGCATGCAGACACACTGCCGGAGCACAGTGCTCATCTCTTGTGCATATCTGTGCCAATTCAGACCTTTAACATGCTCAAGTGACATTTGCATTTATCCTTGAAGGTTGCTGCCTCTTGCGGGGGAGAAATAAGTGAAAAGTGCGCGAGAGGGCTGGTATTTTGCTTTTGCATTAGGCAGATGGACAGTGTCCTGTCACCGGCCGCCTCAGATGGGGAAAAAGAAATGAAGTGTCGAGATTGCAGCCCAACCTATTTTCTCTTAGCTAAACTGTTTTCTGTAGGCTCCTAATGAAGGGGAGGCCCCGGGGTTCAAAAGAAATGGCCTTAAAATAGTGACATTCTGCCTTTGAGTAATAGGCTACTGTACCCAGCTGCCTGAGATGTTGCAACAGCCCCTCCACCACCTCCACACACACACAACATATGCACGACACCACCAACGCATCGCTTTACAAGAAGCAAAAGAAAAGGAGAACCAGCATAAAATAAAACAGACTAGAAAATCATGTGAGGATGAACAGCACAGGCGTATGTGGTGACAGCGCAGCATGTGAATCTATTATAGAGGGTGTAGCTCTCTATCTCGCTCTGTTTTATTTATTTATTTCTGATTCTTTCAGTGGAATGAAACCCCACGTTTGACCTCTGACCAAGAAGAAAAATGACCTTACACATTTGGAATAATTTCCCGGTATATTATAAAAACTCTGACCTCAATCGGCCTTTGAAATGGATACTGATTCTTTAAATTCTTCCCTGCTTGTTTCAGGAAATAGTGAGATCCTGGTGATAGCGAGGCACAATGCGCCCAAAGTTCACCGCCGAACACTTGCTTCCTTCTCTCTGAAAGTCACCGTCCTTTTTTTTCCTTTCTTCTTTTCATTTTTTTATGATTCCCAGACACCTGAGATGTTTTATTTAATCTAGTGGATCTGATTCTGGATCTCCGGGTTGAATCCTGGATGAAACAGATACAGTGCGGGCTCTTGCACCCATTTGCCATCACACCAAGCACTGCATTTGTCTGTTGGCCATCTCGCACACACACATAAACGCATAAAAACTGCCCTGATTTCACATTTTCTCAGCAGTGTAGGAGAAAAAAAGAAAAAAAGGATTGTGCTGGACTTGAGTTGCACGCTGTATAGTTTCTGAAATTGCCTCTTTATGGTCATTCAGTGCAGCGGAAGAGCGTAACTCAGAGGTTATTAATGTTTCTTTAATCACCAAAATAAGCAAATGATTAGTGTTTGTTATCTGTCCTCGACCAGAAGACGAAGAGCACGGTCCCGGTGGTGTTGAGCGCCGGCCCCAGGTGGCTGCTGGATGTGACTTGGCAGGGAGCGGAAGACAACAAAAACAACTGTGTGGTGTACAGCAAAGGTAAGCAAGCCGCGCCGGCATCCTGTTATCTCTCTGCAGCGCAGCACACCACGCCACAATCCTCCATCCACTCCTCCTCTGCCTGTCTCTCTCCCTCTGTCATTCTTTTACTTTTTCCTCCTCTCTTTCCTTCTCTTCTTCTTCTCAAAGTCACAAACAAGCACAAATAATTGCATCTACACAGCCCACGAGGACACACAGAAAGGCGCGCTCTCGCTCCATATCTGTTTTCCTCATCCAAAGAGTCGTTTATATCTCTAAAACTCTGATTGGGAACTGAGAAACATCACTTGACACACAAAGTTAATGGTCTTTAGATTTCACAAGGTAATTAATGCCCCTTTTTTTCCCCCCCTCTTTCCTCCCCACACTCTTTTATACTAAGTGAATCCCTATCTCGGGGTAGATAGCGAGGAAAAGCACGAGTGGAGATGTGTTTGCCACTTTGCTTCATTTGTTCTTCTCGGCTAATTCGGCGAAGCTTTAGTCGTACATCTTTTAATAAATCAGCTGCATTCATACAACTTCCCAATGAGAAGTGGATTTCTGTAAATATGTGTTGAGGAAAAGAAAAAGAAAAGCACCGCTATCTGTCAGAAAATCCATGTTAGTTATACAAAAGTAATCCAAAGCATGCAACCCCCCCACCAAAAACCCACGACCCACTGTCACGACGATAAACTCCTCAATCCCCTGCATTGTGTCCAGCAGGGCCTCATTAAAGGAGCCCCGCAAACTGATCTGTGGAGAGCTGGGTTTGTTGCAGATTGCATGAGAAGATGCTCGCACTGTACACAGCACTGACACTAAAGTGTGGAGCTTCACTCCTCATGAAAGCGCATGGCTTCTGCAGCTATAATTGGGTCTTGACGGGTGTTAACCAAAGAGACACGGCGAAATAAATACGTAAATAAAGATGTGTTTGGGCTTCTGAAGGGGTGGGTAGGGGGGGCCTCTATTTATCACTTTTCAAAAATGATTACCCCGTGACAATACCCCCAAAGCTGAAATGGAGCTTCTTCTCCCTCAAAGTGAATAAGTGGCAGGAGTGGGATTTGCAACCCGGATTTTCGGTCTCCCAATTCTCATCTACTAATCACTAGACTGCACTGGGGAGTTATCCTCTTAACCGGCTACTTAACTTTGTGCTCTTTATCACCAAATCATTAAAGTTTTGATAAGCTGTTAAAGAAGATTATGCACTTCTTTAAAATCTTCTAATCTTTTTGCTCACAGAGTGACTGTATGAAACAAAAAGAAGGGCAATAACAGGATTTCTCACTTCTTCTTTTTTTTTCTTCTTGAGAATTTCCTCTGCCACTCTTCATACATGTATCCTGGCGATAACATCACACACGGCATCATCACCACCTCAGCTGGGAGCGCCTTTGTTTGTCGCTTCCAACTTGACCTTATTAAATTAAAACACAATAAGATCTCCAGACGACCCCTTGTGTGAGTCGCTCTTGTGCTCTGCTTGTATAAGTTCATTACTCTAAATCCTCCACAAGCATCAGCACATGCTTGCCACTGATAATAAGTGATAATAGGGGGAATGTTGAATACAAAGAATTAATTCAATTCTCGGAGTTAAATATCTCTTGTCACCTCAGAGAATCAGTAAGTCGATTACTCGGCTCAAAACAAATTGCGTCAACATTCACCTCTTGTGGAGGAACGCGATCAACGTGTTGGACTTTGAAACAAACTTTGAGCGTACTTCAAAGATTCAAACCAAAATCCAGCCTGCGCTATTCCATACTTGACTCGAACTGGTCTGCAGCAACTTTACCAAAAGCGAGTTGCATAAATTGGGTCGGGTGTCCGTTTCTCTCGCTTTTTCTCTTCCAAAGAAAGAAAAAAAATTGTTCCACATTTTTGCTCCTGGCAACTTTTTTTTTTCTCCACCTGGACTTGGGAGGAAGTTCAGAAAGTGGTGAAGCGTTTGATGCCGCGCGGCCGTTTGACTCTTACGTCCAGACTGTGACTCGATTTATGCTGCTCATTCTTCTTCATCGCTTTCCTTTAAATATTCCAATCTGCATGCGTGCGCACCCTCTGGAGGTGACATTGAAATGGAGTGCCGGCGTGCCGGGGAATGTCAAATCTTTGTCAAATTTAATATTGAATTTGGTCTTTTTTTCCTTTCTTTTTTTTTTTCGCCTGTCGTTTCTTTTTTGAAGCCGTGCTGGAATTGTGTTTATCGCATCGACGCTGGCGCGGACCGACTAAAGGGAAAAAAAGGCTTCTCGGAGTCCGGCAGGAACTTTCTTCCCACCTTGAAAAGCTGAGGCCCAGATTGTTTATATCTTCACCCCTGTGCTGTGTTTCCCGTCTGTTGGCTGTTTCGTTGCTCCCTGAGATGCGTTATTTATGGAAAACAGTGAATATCTCAATACACAGTATGCTTGCAGAATATGCTTTGGCTCACGTTTCAGTGGTCTCGGCTTTCTTTATGGCTGCATGCAAAGATAGTAGCAGTTCACTTTGGATGCTTGCCAGTGTGAATCTATGGGGGAGTATCTCTAAGTAAGGGATGGTGATTGGTTTGAGTGGCTGTAGCTTAGTGCTGGACGCTCTGTCCTATGATTTCTGCATTGCTTTTTTATTTTATTTTTTTCGTACAAATGCTCATCCTCTATCCCCGAAACTTGTCAGGAAGTGTGTGTGGGGGGCGTGGGGGATATGTGCAGAGCGAGGGAGGACTGGATTCAGCAAAAATGATTCCTCTGAGAGTTGTAGCCCTGCAATGTGTTATGTATAATACATGCACTGGAGTGTGTAACAAGCAGCAGGATGGCATAGTCAGGTCCCCCCCCACAGGGCGCCCCTGGTCATCAGCACCAAGAAACACTTACCTTATAATGTCACATATTCGACCCAATTTTTGAGATGCTGCAATTCCTGTTGCTATAGCAAAATGCTGTTTTCCCTGTCCTCTGTTTGCACGTCTGTATCACTTAATCGAGACGAGCAGAAAAGCATGAATATTTAAAAAATGCGGGGAAAAAAACAAGTGGAAGTCCATGAGTAATATTTGAGTCATTTAAAATGTCTCCAATTAAGATTCGCATTCGTTTCATGAATATAAATTCTTCTTCGAATTCCCCTTCCTCAAAATGAGAGAACAGCACGAGCCCTGAAGTGGAAGCGGGAAAAAGTGCAATATCTGTTTTTCCCAGGCTGTCAGCATGGCCCTGTTTGTTTTACATTAAACTCCCAGGAAGAGCCTTAGCAGCCAGCCATTACTAAAACTCTCAATTCCTGCTACTGCGCTAACTCATTATCGAGAAATCCACCTGGAACTCCCACAATGCTCTCCTCCACACTCCGACAGTTTCTTTGAACCGCCGAAGTTATAGAAACAGGCAGCAAGTCTGCAGAGTAATTATATGTTACAGTAACGCCGGAGAATGAGGAGACGGAGCGAATGACAGACAGGAGGGAGGGAGGGGAGACAGGGGAGAATTTTCTGTACAGATAAACAACAGATTGATAAACAATGCAGCTGGAAAGTGGGAGAGATTTAACAGAGAAAACAAATTCAGACACATTGTGATTTCTTTTCATCGTCCAACGTCTCTCGGCTGAACGTGTTAGCGATGGGGTTCAGATGTCGCAAACCTGCCTGATTGTGGATTTCAGCAGCTGCTCAGAGAGCCAGCGTGACCACCGATGTGCTTATGCTGTCAAACAGCTTTCTTAATGATAAGGTGTTGTGCTGTATTTCCTCACTTTAGTCACCTCTCAGAACTTTTTGACCTCTCTGCCCTGAGGTTAAGGAAGTCATGAATTACATTCAATTTTTATTTTTTATTTTTAAAGTGTAGTTTTTCCCACAAATGTTACCCAAACAGGAATAAATGCTCCTCTTCTAGGGGGACTTTTTGATCAGTGTAACAACACACATTTAACCCTTACAGCAGCAGATAGGTGTACTTCAGTGCCCATGCTTATGGTAAATAATTCAGGCATATTTTAATCATACTATGTTCCCATTATGTGAGGCCTTTCATCTGCTGCAGGGCATCCAAGTTCAATCAGACACAGTCACATCTGAACTTACAAATAACAATAAATCAATTTGAATAAAAACATGACATTTTTTAGGAGTGAGATGCCACGCACGATGATTCGGTTCATCCTTGCTTTGAACCTCAATTGCGCTTATACCTGATATCTACGGTAAGCCAGGTGAAACTATACACAGTCAACGTGACCACATTACGTGGCATTATTCAGAGGTCACCTAAACTTTTGGAATGTAAGCCTCTTAAGCCAGACCACATTCAGATACAGCATGTCCAATAAGTCTCCAGAGCAACTTGGCCACATTGTTCGTGTAGAAATTGACCAGTGTAACTAGACCATTTTACATAAGCTCGGACGGTGCGGAATTAGCTAAATCTCTGCGTCTTTGTGTCATTTCAGATTCTCTAAGTCCTCACAATCAGATCCTTTTTTATGCCTTCATTTGCTCTTTCCACTGATCCAGAGCAGCAGACCGCTGAGGCAATATGGTGAACTTGCGTGACCTGACAGGACAGATGTAGTATCTATCAGAAGAAAAATCCCATGCAAAGACATTTTGAGTTTTTTCCCCCCTGTGAAATGAAGGCGTCAAACTTGCAGCGTTTCGCGCACTGTACCCTGGCAGCGTGCGCCATGAAACGGTGAGAGGAGAGGACTCTTACAGTTCAAAATTTAATTGTTCATTTCGACCCTCCTATTTCAAAATGACTGCGGCGAATAGAAGGTGCGAGGGTTATTATCTGTTATCTAGGAACATAGCGAAATAGTGTGACTGAATAATAACTAAACAACTGACACAATGTAAAAATTCCATTATCAGTGTATTAAAACAAAATTGTACCCTAAAGGAGTCCCCACCACAGCTCCGAGCAGCCGACTAATTATGTTTAATTAAAAGACAACAGAGATCAACAGAATCGTTTTCATTAGGAAATTATTAATGATTCCACTGCAGCAATAATTGATTGCACTGAGCCACGCGATAACTCGGTACGGTCAGGCTGGAGTGAGCCGGGTGGAGAGGAGCTGCTGGTTTTAGGCACGCGGCAGCTCCTGAGTGGCGTCTACACTGGGGTTTTTTTTTCCTTCTTCTTTTAGGAGAAGTTATGTAGCGGGTTTTACGAACAGGATAGGAAGAGGAGAGGAGGAGTGGAAAATCCAAATCATACACCAATCTGAGAGGACTTAACATCCCACACCTGCTTTTTGGAGGCATTCATGCACATGTCAGCGCACATGACTGAGACAGGAACGCATACTCTTTATTATTTTCTCTTGTCTCATTTTTTACAAACATATTCAGGAGACATATTCAAGAGGGCGTTTTCTCTGTGATTTTTTTCTTCTGTCTCAGTCGTAAGCATATAAAGTACACGCACGCACACACGGGCACTTCCCACCGCTGCTCCATTCAGAGCCACGTGAAAGACGTCAGCTCCAGACGCTTCCTCCGACAGCCTTTTATGTGCATTGTTCTCCCACCGAGCAGGCAGTTTTGCCCATGCTAGACAGTATAGCACAAGCACCAGACAACACACTCTGCTACAGCATGCACATTGGCTACAAACACACAGACACACACACACACACAAAGGCAGACCAAACGCCATTACCGAAAATTCACATAATGGCTGCTGACACATATATGTCCATCTGCATTCAGTGCAGACTAAGCCTTGAGACAAAAACAACAATGCAAGGGGGGAAATGTAAAAGAAGTGATGGGCACTGATGAGGGACAAGATTGTTCTCGTCATATCTCGCTGTTTAACATTTTGTCACTGTAGTCGCTGCACATTTTGTGTTTGTGTATGTGTGCTTGTGATTTCTTGTTTTGTGTGTGTGTGCGCGCGCGTGCGCCTGCCTGAGAGTTTAGCCAGTCGTCCTTGTATCAATGCCACGGAGGGTGTCAGGCTAATGAGCGTGGGCTGTCCTTAGAGCAGGAGGGTTTGGGTTGTGCCATTCACTCTGCATATTTAAATGCCTTGTAGAGCTTAAGTAGGCCCACTTTTCCATGTCAGGGCAGCGTTCAATCCTGCTGCGACCATTAATTATGATACCATTGTGCTCCAGTGTGGCTAATAAGAGTGATGTATTGCACCCTCGTGGCATTATAATCATCTGAGTGAAGTACCTGGACTACACCGAGCTCGCTTTAAGCACCGTGCTTTTAAAAAAAAAAAAGGGAAAAAAATAGTAAGTAGAGAGAAAGCCTCTTCTTCCCTCCTCTCAGTCTCATCTGCTGGCTATATTAGCTAGTGGTGCTACATGAGAGCGCGTCACAGATTTAATTTCTGTATAATTATATAATCAATGAACAGAAATGCTTTGGTATTGATCACGTAGGAAGGATTGTGTCCCTGGGATGGAAGACACACACACACACACACAATCGTTTGTGCTCCAAGTAATGCAAGTATGAGCATCAAAAGAACACATGAGTCATTATTTAGGATTTTGCCCCCCCCGTCATCCCTCTTCCTATCAGGCCAAGTACGTTCCTTGAGTTATCTGCGGTGCTTTTGCAGATGTCTTTGCACACAGAGCTAGTTAAGTGGATATTAAGGAAGCTGCTTCTTAGTATTTGGAGCATGTCTCCTCAGTATTGAATGTGTTCAATACAGATGGGGAAAAAAAGATCACATTTTATTACATTAATCACCGCAAGCTAATGTGATTATATGTACTTTATATTTCCCTGCTTAACGTCCCTCCCTTAACGGCATAATCAATGACCGTTTTTATATTCATTGAAAAATTCTGCAGATATGAAAATAAGCCTCTGTGAGGGTTTTTCTCTTTCTTTTTCTTTTTTTTTAATCTACTGCGGGATCTTGAGTCAGTAATTAAAGAGTCCATTCTGTGTGTCTTCTAAAAGCCCTTAGCCTGCTTTTAGGCCTGGGCATGATCCAGCCCGCCGCCTCCATCTCTGCTGTGGTAAGTAGGTGTGAAAAGCATTGTCAGTGTGCTTCAGGATAAAGCCCTGCTGTTGGATGCCATTGGTCAGAGTCAACCCCCCCCCCCCCCCCCCCCCCCCCCCCCCCCCCCAAAACACACATACACACACAAGATCCAGGAGCAGGATGAGAGGTGGAGAGTGTGTGTGTGTGTGTGTGTGTGTGTGTGCAGGGATAATCAGAGACAAAAGCTGAGAGCTGGAGTGAGGGGCCTTTCTGCTCCTCCACACAGTTTCTTCTCTTTTTTTTGGAGATGGGCAGAGAGGGTTGTTTCATCAGACTTAAGGGGGGTCACATTGTATGTGTGTGTGTGAGAGAGAGAGAAAGTGAGATGGAGGGACAGAGATAGAGGAATCACTTGGGTGGAAGGGTGTTCAGATCGTCAGTCAGCGTGATGGAAAGCCACCTGGTTAAAGTCTGTGTGAGGGTTGACACAGGACCGCAGCGAGTGGAACTAAACAAGTGAAAATGAGTCAGGGTGAAACTCTGAAGTGCCAAGGGAGCGAGGAGATGATCATGCTATGAACAAAAAAAGCATACGGAGAAGGAAAGAGGGACGTGACGGGGAAAGAAAAGTTATTATTGAGAAAGAAAAGGAAGTGTGCAACGCTGACTGTGTTACAGTGATATAGTCGGCGTATAAACAGCGTTAGAAATAACAATTCAGTCAAGCTATAAGGCCCGGTGCTGCAGGAACCATTTTTCCTTTGATAATGTATACTCCCCTGCAAATCAATTTTTAGGTTGGGCAAAACATAATCAGATTTCCTCTGAAGAAATAGCATGAGACATTACAAAATTGTTTTGTGGGGTCGCCACTGTGTTCATGCAGGAGAGCTCGGTGATAACCTTTGTACATACCTTTGCAGCTAATCCATTTTATTGATTGCACATCCACCTGCTTGAGAAAAAAAAAAAAAACATGGTCCCATAGTCTTTAGAGCAGCGTATCAGTGGGATATCACAGTATTTTTTTTCTTATTGCAGCAACACAGTGCAAAGGAATACAACTGCAAGGCTCCTGTAGTATTAGCCCCTTATCTGTGGGTTATTTTATCATGCGATCAAGGTATCTCAGCTAAAAGTTTAATGCCATGGGTGAGGACTTAGGGATGCATAAGATGGGTTCGACATTGACATCAGCAGTCTATCAATGCCTTACTTGATCATATTGTCAGTGTTTTATCTTTATTTGGCAGTCAAAGTTGTGTTTGGTCATCGAGTACAGTTCACATGGAGAGTTTCTGAGGACAGAGAAGAATTGAGATTGTCTTTACCAACAGAGACTGAACTCCTGTGGCACAAATCGTTCCCTTTCCAAACCTTAATCATGCAGTTTTAGTTGTCAGACTTTAACCAGATAACAAGTTTCTCTTGCACTATAACATCATGTCCAGTGCATATGTGCTGAAAAAAAAATCCCCTTTCTAATGGCGTTAGTGCAAATTTAGAGATATTGAGCTGATATTAAACCTGCTGAGTGTCTCAAGCAAGGGCTGTTTCTTCAGTATTTTTTCTCTTTAGTAAAAGTGGACGCCAGTGAAGTTACAGTCTCTGGTTAAGGATAGTCAGGGTTAGGTGAGGGTCGGGTTAAGGTTACCTCGAAAGGCAAATATTAATTGAATGCTAGCGATGGGCATAAACTCTGATCTTCTTCATGAAACCACCCACACATGACACTATGATTTGCCACTCGCTTTGTATAGGCCGTAATCCAGAATCGTCCAAGGTGAAAATAATTCCCAGCTTCTGATATGGTGCTAGGTCATTCAAAACTCATTTAGCATTGTTCTCTATTTCTTTTTTCTTACAATTATAGTTCCAATTTTTACATTTTTAAGGCTGTTGTACTTGTTGTTTCTTCAGCGTGACAGCGATACTGGCCACTTATGAGCAAATCCCTACCTCCTCCAGGCTGCTTTAGTACCTGAGCTCTACTGACCTCTGCCTGTCGGCGCCGTGTGACAGAGATGGGTGCCCCTGTTCGCCGTGTATGTGTGTAAAAGCGAGAAAGAGTGGACAGAGAGGCGAGCGGGCAGACAGCCGTGCTGTAGGTACAGTAGTGTAGAGGACTAGACATCAGTGTCGTCCAGGTCAGACAGGGCCATCCATTCTCTAAGCCCCAGGGAAGAGAGAGAGGGAGAAAGAGAAAGAAGAAATGGAGAGAGAGTGGAAGAGAGAGGCATGTGTGTGTGTGTGAGTGTGTGTGTGTGTGTGTGCGCGTGTGAGGAAAAAGAGAGATTGTTGGGGGGGGGCTGCTGATGCACTGTTTCTCTTAACTCTGTCAAAGCCACTCCATTGTGCTCCCCCATGCAGTGAGTGGAAACCAATCTGTCATCGCTCCACTAGCCAGCATACTAGAAGAGGGCTAGACTGCTGGAAACACAAGTCTATTCAATGTGAAATGTAACTGGAATCTGAGCCCTTGGATAGCTGGATTGAGGAGAAAAAAAATGAGCGATGTAAGATTTTTTTTTTTTTTTGAACCCCCGCTCTCCCACACACTGTGAAATGGAAGACGTGAGTACAGTATTTGGGTCTGTGCGAGATAGGTTTCAGTGTCGTATCTCTCCCTTTTTCACGGAGGGGTGATTGACATGTTTTGTTGATGGAACTCTATCCAAACCATGTGCGGTTTGCATAGGCATGAAGGGCTCAGTTAAAACCCTCCTCGTGCAATATCACCCCGCAGAGCTGGCCTCCTTTGTTTAAAGATCTGATTTTTCTTTTTTTCTCTTTTTTTTTCTGGCATTGACAATGTTTAGACAGTCACAGTCACAGAGGGGGTGACTGAGTAGTATGAGAGAAAGTCTTCAAGTGGAGCTGTGAAGATGACTTCCTCGCACCTGTCACCTACAGAAACTCGCCATCAACACGACCACCTCTCTCCCGATGCCCTGAGCCCACTAAGCCTGCATACTGTTGAATAGCGGCCGCTAATGCTGTGTTCCAATGCCATTTGGAGTCACTGCTTCCCTTCTCCTTGCAGGAATCCCCCTTGCGCCATTTTCCCTGTAATCTCCCCACTCCTCTCTGTTATGGGGTGGCTCGCCCGCTGCTCCCGCCACTATTTCGCAGCCCCTCTTCTTCATACAGCCAGCACCTCCACCATTTTAATCCCTTTGACCCAAACCTTGTGTGTTTCCCTGTATCAACAGCTCCTGGAGATTACATCCTGCCTGCCTCCTCACCACTGTGTGCTTCAGTCACCGGGGCTGTAGCTGGCTAGTGCATGCTAGGGTCTTAGTCAGACACTGGTGGGTGTGATAGCCACTGTGGCTAGTTAGCTTGGTCAGGGTCGTAGCCAGAGCACAAGCAACAGAGGCTTAGAGAATTAGCGGGTAGCTTCTGGCTTCAGAAGAAAGTTTGTTTCAGATCTTGAGCAGTTTGAGTAAATGAATGAGAACATTGTTTTGTTAATTCTTTTAGTTACTCCTCCAGAGTGTCCTCGAGCAAGGCGAAATATAACTTCTTCAGCTGCTTGGAATAAATTGGAAGTGACCTGCAGCAACCCCATCACCAGACATGAATAGTGATAATGTGTGATTCTCCCACACCACAGAACACATGCAGAGACATCTGGATTTACTTATTTTATTTATTTATTTTCACAGTAATTAAGTGTTAATGATTGCATTACATTTGATATGAAAAAATGTTAATCTATTTTTTGCTTTTTAACAAGCACAAGAAACCTACTGATGATAAACCCTTAACGAGGAGGAAAGAGGTTTTTTTTTTAATCAGTCTGAAACGCAGTGGTACTCAAACTTTTTTGGGGAGGCCTCCCCCGCTTCAAAAGCAGATATTACCAATAAAAAAGGATACTAGTTGAATTTTTGTGAAATAGAGCCAAGCATTAGCAAACTATTTGTTTATTCCTCACTAAAAAGTCATATTGATTCAACATAGTTCCAACCAGATTGGTGGCATACGTGAGACCCCTTCAGTGTTTGAGAACAACTGCTATAAACAGGGTTGTTCACAAGATTTCTGCTTTCGTGTTGACTTGCGGGTTTATCATATAAAAACGCGAACCTAAAAAAGACGACAACCACCACATACATAATGGAAGGCGTTGTTAATAATTATTGTCTAAAGGGTGACGCCGATCTCACATTTGAAGATTTTTAGGTAAAGAAATGTCTTAACGTTTCGTTTGTTTGCCAACACCTGCCAGGGAATAATTCACATGAAACGAACATCATGTGGCTTTAAATAGTTGTTGGAACAAACATGCACAAATGCATGTTACGGCAGAATGTGCCCTCTTCTAATTTAGGGCAAAATTTAACAGGGAAATGAGGGTTCAGGAGGTTAAAGGAGTTATATCTCAACACAGCCTGTTGAGATCCTGCCCCCGATTCCTCTGCGTAGCTCGTCAGAAAAGTGAAGCAGCTGTCAGGAGAGTTGGAGCCAGTTCTGTCGTTACAGTACGTGACGAGCAGCCAGTGCCCACCGTGGGCCCCTCCTCTTCCATGTAGTGTTTCTGGTAATGGGTTGGGGCTTTATTGATGTGAACTTATGTGATCATTGCACAAAGAGCTACCATTCCTGTCTCTCTCTCCCTCCTGCTCAGTTTTCCTGTGGGTCGCATTAAATCAAGCCTCCGACCTAGACTCCAGTTAAATTAAACCCTATCAGCATGTTGCCCTCTCATATCGGAGAACAGGCCTTTATATAGACGGCCTGTAAATGGTGATTAGTGAGTGTTTTGATTAAAATTCAACCACACGTGTGATACTCTGGTGGAGCCGGTCGCCTCCTTCTCTCCCTCCCACCTTCTTTGCGTGTGCGTAAACATACGTTAAAACCCGTACGCGTGCACAAAAATCCGCTTCACCCGCCTCCCTCCCCGTCTCTGCCAGGCCCTTTCTCATGGCTCAGCAGAGTGCAAGGCTGATTTAAGGGCCCTTACAAATGGGAAGGTTGCAAGTGAAGACAAAAAACAGAGACGAATCACATCACAGCAGCCTCAAGGTTTCTACTAAAGCTATTCAACTGGAGGGGGAGCGGGCAGAACAGTGAAAAATATACACACACTCCATCCTGTCAGAACGCTTTTGGCTTATCTTGAGTGACTGTCAAGGCTGGGAATATCAGGGAATGGACAGAAATATATAAAATTAATAAGCCGCTGGATGTTGTCGGGAGTTATGATGCTTCATAAATCCTAGTTTGATCATGGCGGACAAGGCTTAAACCCACAGCTTCCTAATGCGCACAGCAGTGTTTTGGGACTGGATTTTATTCTGTTTCTGAGATAGAAGCCCTTAGCTGGCAAAAGTAAGATTTATCATCTCCCAATCCCCCCCCTTTCTTTCATGAGTGACAAATATTAAAAAGAAGGCCTGAGGGAAGTTGGCAGCCATTACCACCTTTAATAGAAGGGCACAGGCGTAGCAAGGTGAAACTGGGGCCAAAGGCAGAGAAATGCTATTCAAAGAAAAGCGAGAGGAGCAGGAGAAGAGGGAGAAATTGCTACTAACTTATCAGTTGTACTTCCTTTGTCGGGTCAGAGGTCTTGGAGCTTTTGTTTGTTTGTTTGTTTCTTATACTGAAAGGATGGATGCTATCTCTCCCGCCATCCAAGCGGGTCCGCTCTGTCGAACGCTGCAGGTAATATTTCATGTCACGAATTAAGCAAGCCTGCCCACCGACTCCTTTCTACAGTTACATGGCTGCTGCATCCATCATCGTCCCCTCTTCCTCTTCAGCGTTGGCTTCTGTGCTGGATTTACTCAAGTACTGTACTAACATACAGATTTAAGGTACTCGCGCTTATATTCCAATCCAATATTTCTGTTTCATTGTACTTGACATGTCTACCTGACTACATATAAAAAATGTGTTCAAGCATATTGTTCAAATGAAACAATTCAGTTAGTAGCTTAGCCAGTAATCATTCAAGCAATGGTTTTGATTTGTTGTCGATATGCCAAACTTTTGAAAATATTACATTTTTGGAAGTTTTGCTACATTTTTTACTTTAGAATGGAATCCAAATTGATATGTTCTTGAAATGCCTAAAACATCTAACGACGTGTGTTTCTGCTTGGGTTCTGAAACTTTGGAAGGCAGCTACCATAACTGGTCTCCCACCAGAGGAACCAGGTCTCAATTAAAAACAAGTCTCCAAGTGTTTTTGGTTGGATTGCAGGGTTGTCAAGTATTGCTGTCAAGTATTATCTAAGCTGGCTTCTCCCCAACGCTGTTAAATACCCGGGAGTTCATTTCAAATTCTACCTTGTTGTACAGCACCAGCAAAAATCAGGACTCACAGGCGCTGAACTGACGATGAAGTTCAAGTATTGTTATGTATTTTTTGCATGGGCTGAGTTTGAAAAGATCCACGGTTTGATCCCAGGAGGAGATACAAAATCCTTTTGAGGTTGTGTCAGGAAGTGCATCTGCCAAATCAAAACATGTGGAGCTACCTGCTGTCCCGTGGTGACCCCTTGCGAATAAGGGAGCAACCCAAAGTAGCTTTTGCAGTGCAGCAGTGGTACTTTTAGTCAGATAAAAGATCTGAATACTACTTTGACCACTGGTTGGCTGGTTTTTGTCTGATCAACCTTCCTCTCTAGGGGGCTTCAGCTGTGTAAATACAGGAGCGGAGGGAGAGACTAATTAGACCGGCATGTCTAATCTCTGGGGCTTTACCTGTCAATAAACATGTTGTCAGTGAAGATGAAGCCTCTTTAAATGAAAGGCTTGGCAGTTTTGATATGTAAAACACATGTCACATCGTCTCAGTCGCTAACATCGCGAAGAGACGAGTTGTCAACAGAAGTAAAATGACAACAAAAACATCTTTGCTGGACCAAGTCGGAATAATGACACTCTAAATTAAGACTTGTTGTTCTTCGCCCCCCTCTCTTGTTCTATTTGGGAGAGGTCATGCTTTTTGAACACAAGCTGTAGTAAGTAAATTTATTCCACTTATTTCTTGTAACTGCACGAAAAAGTAATGAGGTGCTGGAGATAAATATATGAAGACAATAAGGCATGCAGTCCTTTTCCTGTAGCTGCTTTTTGAGTCAATTAGCACTTTTCAGAGGCTCTGAAGAATATCACTGCCTTATGTAGCTTCTCAATATGCAGCATCTGACTTTTATCCAATTACATTATGTGAGGTCTGTGGGCACGCCGGGCACAGTGCACATAATGGAGGATGCCATCTTTGGTGTGATATTCTCTAACACTTTTCCACCGCATATGCCTATGGCTCTCACCATGAATTATTCAAAGGCTTCACAGAAGAGAGTGAGCAACTCGGCTCCATAGTAAACAGATTTTCTGCTCGCCATCCTCACAAATCTGAAGTGTAGGACATTGTAAGTACCAAATAATTACACGGTGGCCCCTTTTCCCTTCCTGTCTGAGTTAACCTGGCCTCAGAAATGCATTTTGGACTGAATAATATTTTGTCACTGGTGTAGCTTGGAGTTAATTGAAGTTTTGTCGCTCGAGACCTGCGAGTGCAGATTCACAAAACTGATGCATGAAAATGCAAGATCTGTGGACGTCCCCACTCGTGTAATTCCATGGAAAACACTTCTTTATTTCAGTATTTCTTATCCCATTTTTCATCTCATCAGACACATTTGGTTGAGGAGAAGGCAGCAAAATGTTACCAGGATATTTGTCCACCCTGCTCTGTCCCTGTTGATTTATTAAACCATAATAGATAACGGCTCCAGAGTTTGACTCTGGCTATGTATAATCACTTTAGTTCCTTGCCGGCTATTGTGCTCTGAAATAGAAAATATGAATATTACATGGGTTTTAAATCCCTACAAAACTTCCTTTTTTTTTCCAGAACAAGAAAATTGACATATCCATTGCATTACTGCAGCGCCCATCTTTGGCTAATGGAGATTTCACATTATAGTGCTCACATTATAGCACCATGAAATATGCTAAGCATTTAGGAGAAATGAACTTTTTAAATAGTTCATCACTGGGAATAAAAAAAAAGGGGGTGGATTCTATGAGATCCCCCCCCAACCCCCAACCCCTCTCTTTTCTCTGCTTTGGGGATTTGCCCTGACCTTGAACTGCTCGTATCGTCCAGTGCAGATCTGTGGCGGTGACACATGTCATGTGTTGGAGAGGATTGAGGAGGAAGCGGAGGAGACAAGGGAGCGTGATCTTGGTCTGTAGCCCAGTCGAAGTCAGAGTCCGCCTTTGTGTCAAAGGATGGGCATGTTTGGCCCAAAACACAGACTGCACCTCATCCACTAATCTCAGCACGAAAACACCTTTTGGGTTGCTGACGAGTGGGGGAGGGGTGAAGATGAGCACTCGCGCATGTTGCGACGTTGAAGAACAGCGCGATGGGTTCAAAGCCGCCCTTAAATTCTTGGGCTGCAGGGAGGGACGTCTACATGGGGGAAGAACAAGAGAACGAGTGAAGTGGAATCTGTCTCCAGATTCCCCTCTTGTAAAGCCGACCTGGCTGAAGCAAAGCCAAGCTCCTTCTCGTTCTGCCTTGTAGGAAACCACGTCGCTCCCATGCTACACTCAGTAGGAGGACACAAACTGCAAAAGAATAGATGCTATTCATAAAGGAACACCATCTCAGGTATCCGCCTCCCCCTGTGTTTCAATCTCTGGTTTGCAGTCATGTAGTTGAAAGCGCATATAATCACACGTGAGTGAAGTTAACTCGCATATCGACCTGCGATGTTTCTTTCTGTCAGCGCGACGCTCGGCTGAACACTCCCTTTTCACCCAGGCAGATCGCACGAAGGTGGTGGAATAATTTTTTATTGAATCACAGCATCTCTGAAATCCAGATCAAAAATCTACACCAAAGATTAACATCTGTATTTAGGAAAGATGGCTAACGTCACACGGCTGACAACCATCATTACACCCTGCTTACTTGTGAGCGCGTCTACCTTTAATCATCAAAAGGCTGCATTTTGCCTTTTGTCGGGAGTTAAATTGATAGACTCAGACCTCGTTTGTATGCAGCGTCTCAAGCAGAGGCTGCGACTTTCAGGGTGTCTGCAAATAAATAAATCATAAAGTTTGTTTTTCACTCAAGTCAAAAGAGACCTTCTCTTTGTCTTTGTGCTTTTGGCGCCTTTTCCACCGACATGAGGCTAAAACCCCGAAGACTAGAGCGTTTAGGAAAGCTCCTAAATAGCGGCTCTGAAGCTAGGTTTGAGCTTTGTCATCACGCTTGAAGAATTTCCTTTTAATGTACTGTAATGTGAAATTCAGTGGGGACAAGTTTAATTGAGTTTTACACAAACCAGTTGGGAGTAGCGCTGGAAGGTAGGTGATGTTGAGGTTTTTAATCTCTGGCTCCGGAGAGGCTTGTTGACGGAGTGGTTCTTTCTCTTTGTGGAGAAAAAAAGAGGAAGCCTAAGAAATGATACATCCATGGATAAAACCAATTGGCAACCCTCAAAGGGACGGGGGGTGATAAGGCAAATCCAGCACTTGTAGAGAAATAAAAGAATCCAACTGTTCATTAAAACGGGAAACAAAACAGGCGATTGAGAAGGAAGGCAGACTGCTCAGTGGAGGAGTGAGTGAAACAGACAAACAGTGCCAGAGATATCAGAGGAAAGGATTGGAAAATAATCAAGGATTTGTGAAGAGAATTAATAAGAAAGATAGGCACAAATAAGCATTTTTCTGACTCTCTGCAAAATTAGGAGGGATGGACTACAATTATCAAACAGGGGAAATGGCATAAGCTACATAGACACCTAATTATAAAGGATAACCTAGATATGAAGGTTGCTGTCTTTTTATTTTACACACTTTGACTGTGAGGCAGTAGGGTCCTTTGTGTTCAGTAAACCAGATATTCGCTGGATAGAAAATATTGAGACACTATTCAGTATAGAAGTATTCTCTTATTCTATGCCAACAGTCTCCATCCTGTAACTAGTATATAATCCATTGAGAAAAGGGGGGATTTTAACCTCGCATAAAAAGCTTTTTCTACCACTGGAACTGTATTTAAACACAGATGCTTTGGAGCTGAAAGATAAAGCCAACAAGCAATCAAATAAGAAGAATAAATATTGTTACTGTTGCTATTCTTATTTTTTATTTTCGCACACGATTCAGGAAGTGTTACAACACTGGCGTGTGCAGTCAGTGGGTCTAAAAGTCACCGAGGGACCTTTTATGAGAATTTTTTATTGTACAAATTAAATCAGCCAAAACTTTATAGTGGTCTGGCCTCTCGACTGAAAACCGCAGAATGAAACCAGTACTGACACAGAATTTAATATTCAACATCTTTTGAAATATCTCTGGCTGCTTCAGACTCCTTTAGACACAGGTCTCTTTTCAAACAATGCGCCAGGTATTTCTTTGAAAAGCAGGCGGACATCTGTGTGATGTTGCCGCTGGACTGTTTATTTCTGACAGTAATTCACCTCCTTGAGGTTAGTCGACTCTATCACCTGACCCAGCTCTCTGTAATGAGGTTTGGAGTCAGGGACTTAAGGTGATACACACAAAGGGCTAATGAAAGCCTGAAGAGGAGAGGTTGAAGGAAAGGCGAGGCGGGAGGTGAGCAGGGGTGAAGGAAATTGGCAGTGAAATAATCAGCACTTGTATGATCGGCCACTGAAACATTCCATTGGTGTTTTGTGTGAAAGAGAGCCATTCATCAACATATCAATAAAAATATGAAGCAGATTATTATTGTGTTTGCTTACCATGGGCCCCCATCGTAAATAATGGGTCTGCCGCTGCTGCCTGTATTAATTATAATTAGAATGCTGATAATGTGTGTGCTCTTTTATTACGGGAGCTGAATCAATTTTACAGTCTTATTCAGTCCCACAAGGTCACACAAAGTTGCCAGGGCGAGAGATGGCTCCTTGTAAAAGCCATTCTGCAATCAGGGGCAGGAGAAGCAGGAGAGAGAGCGACCCAGACTGGGCAGATAAACGTCTTCGTGCCTTCACCTAGCAGCTAACTTTAACTTTTTTTACTCGTGGGATGGAGCGTGTGGGAAAAACAAAACTCTTTCATCACATTCACCAGTGCCTAATAAAGCTGAGTTTTCTTTCAGAAGCTGCGTTATTTCGTTTTTGATTACTCAAAAGTAGAAAAATACCTAAACCAGCTGAATAAGCCATGTAAAATTGCAAATGGCTAACCTGTTAGCACTGGTAGCACATAGTGGAAACACAGAAATTAAATGGAATAAAAACATGTATTCCTTTTTGGCTCTGTCCTTTCATTTCATGGCTCTTATGTTAGCTAGTCACAAAGCATTTTGGCATGCATTTTGGTTTTGGGGGCTTGTACTGAACAAGGATTTTAATCAGGCTAAATGCTAAACTGTAGTCACTAGCTAGGTGCTAGCTTTAGATAGCATGCCTCATTTTTTATTATTCTGACCAACAGGGTTGATGACAGATGTTAAAAGAGTGAGCTAAAAGAAGATTAAAAATAAGTTTTAATCACTATGAGTGACCTTTTTTACACTCATCTTTGAACAACATTTAAATTTTGAATCGCACATCTGTAAGCTCATCCGGTCTTTCTTCCTTGATTTAAGAAATATTGCAAAAATCAAAGTTTTTGCTGTCATTCAATTATTTGGAACTTTTAGTTCACTCATTTTCTCCTCCCTTGATTATAGTAATTCATTTTATACTTGTGTCTCTTAGTCCTCCTTAGGCTGTCGTTTAGTCAGTGTAGTACTGAGCAGTGAGACTGACAAAAACTAGCCGACACTCACATATCACACCTATTCTTGCTTCCCTTCACTTGCTCCTAGTGAAATTCAGAATCCTCCTTAATAATGCTATTATTAACATATAAAGCTCTACATGGACAGCCCCCTGCTTATAAATCAGTACAACTGAGACCTTATCGCTGCAGCCGACTTCTCAGATAATCTGATCACGGTCTCCTAATTGTTCCACGCCTTTTCTTTAAAACTAGAGGTGATCGTGCTTTTGAGGCTGTCGCTTTGGATCAGCCTTCCTCGGCCTATCGGGTCAACCCAATCTGTGATTTGTTTTAAATGACTATCTTTTTTTACAGTCTATCTTTTCTTTAATCTTTCCCCCATTATTTGGCCCATAGTTTATATCTATATTTGCGTGTATTGAAGTGAGTATGTTGGAATGATTATCTGACCATGTGGATGATTATGTGTCTGTATGTTTGAAGTCTGTATTCATACTGTGAAGCACCTTTCTATCACTGGTGTTTTGAAAAGTGTCATACTGTCATGAAAATTATGATTCTTATGCTGTGATATGTTTTATAGTTAATATAAAATAGCGATAACTGGATTTCTGCATTTTGCTGTTATGCTACAATACCAATGTTACTGTTACTTATTTCTCCGCCTATTGTTACTTTCATTAACCCCAAGCAGTTCTGTTGCATCTTGTCAAAGTGTAAAACCACACGAGAGATTACAAAAAACTGCTTTTCACCAGGGTGGTTCTTGTTGGGTTTGGTTTGCATTTGTTGACAGTTCACAGGAGAGAATGTGCTTTTTTTTGGGGGGGGGGGGGGGCAAATGTTGAATCTCAACTTAGTCTAAATTCATAAGGCACCCCACTGGTATGTTCCTCTGTTTCCCTCTTCCTCACGAGTTTGACTGTCAGATGGCCCAACAACAATGGATCTCACCAGCCTATCAGCCAGCTCCTACCTTTATAGCTCACTGCGTGGCTTTAAAGGCTGGATTTAGCATGGCTTGGCAAGGTTCAAACCAACAAACCATGCCACAGATTTGGAAAAAAAAATCTACATATCTGTTCGCCCCATTTTCCCATTTGAAATGCATTGCGTTCAAGTTGCCACACACTAAATTTGTCCCCTCCCCACTACGAGCCCAAGACCACAGTGGTTTGTTCCTAATGTGTCTTCTCTGTGAGTCACCTGTTAGAACAAATAAGCCCATAATCTTTACAACAAACATGATCATCCTAATTAATGTTATGCATACACGGGGATTTGACCAATTAGAGATGCATATTTCTCTCTATATAATGCTGTTTTTCGAAATAGCTACATTGATTTGTTTCTATTAAAAACATCCCATATTCATATATAGAGAGAGAGAGTGCAACATTTGCA
Organism: Pelmatolapia mariae; assembly: GCF_036321145.2. Classification (NCBI taxonomy): domain Eukaryota; kingdom Metazoa; phylum Chordata; class Actinopteri; order Cichliformes; family Cichlidae; genus Pelmatolapia; species Pelmatolapia mariae. The sequence continues at coordinate 52,536,619 of NC_086236.1, forward strand.
TTTTATGAATACTCTGCTATCGGTGAGCAAATATTTTTACATATTTCATTTGCTTGTGCCTCCTTTTGCACATTAATAATTGGGTGTGTATTTCCTTTCTGGGGTAAGTTGTTATTTTTTTTGCCTGTGAATGTTAAAATGACCCTGTGTTCCCCCGTGAATGCGTGCATCTGTCATGAAATTATACATTCCATCAGCCCTCATTGAACTGGGCATTGACTCTGTGCCGCAGACTCGGGCTCTGGCAGTGAATCTTGATTATGGATTCTGTGATATTGTAAATGACTTGAGATTCCTCTGAATGTTTCGGATTAATCGGTTTGTGCAGATGTGGCTCCCCTTTTCTTTTTTTCCTTTTTTTTGGTGGGCGCCATCTTGAACAGTTGCTCATTTCCATTCCGCCATCACATTCTGCATACAAAGCAGATTTGCAGATAGGTAATCCTTGTAAGGTTTTTAAAAGACAGGTTATTAGAGGATTGAGGGCTGAGTGTGTCTGTCTCCCTGTGTGTGTGTGTCTGCCAGGAGAAAAATTATGTACATTTTTTAAGTTGGTGACAATGAGCTGTGTCTCAAGGCAGGAGACATAGTAACTGTCTCCTTTCACTTCTCACCTAACAACATCCCACCCCCTTAAAAATGAGCACACACCAGGTACCCCCCGTGCACACAATCTCCACCTGCTCCCCCTTTTCCCTCTCCACAACCACCACCCAGAATTCTTTGAAATGCCTGGGGCTAAAAAGCTGGTTACTCTCCCCTGGCTTGCAGCTCACAGCTCCAGATTATTTCTGAATGCCAGAGCTGGTTTGCCCCCATCATCCTGCAAACCTGACACCCCCCCGCACCGAGCCCGACACTGTCTTCACTGTGGCTCTACCTGTCACCTGTCAGACTCACCCCACCTTTAAGTGGCCAGTTATTTTCCATTGGTTTTAGATGTCTTTCATATCATGGCTCATTAAAGCGCAGCGCAGTAGGCAGCATATTTACATAGGCTACTGGGGAGGTTTTAATTTGCGTCGGTACAGAGCATGACCGGAACTGAAGAGTGCAGCTCCAAAATGACTTTTTCACACGACGCCTCCCGCACCCCCCGATCCGATGCCACCCTCCCCTCCGTCGTCCATTTCCCATATGAAAACATGTAGCCAAGCGTAATTGCTTGAGCAGGGCGCAAAGACAGTGACAGAGCCGTCACCGAGGGGACCGGGGTTTCTCCCAAGCGACAGACCGGGAGGCCAATCAAAGCTGGCAATGAGCAGCCTGTGGTTGTGATCATTCTCCTGAATATATACCATTAGTCTCTTTGGAAAGTCCCAACTGTTTCAGCCACTGTGCAACTTCCTAGTGTTTACTCACTTTGTCTGGCTACTATTGTCATGAGTCAGTCCAGAATCTGACTGTCCTGCCATCTGCAGCTCCGCATTCAGCCCAGTAACGACTGTGTTTATGTTTATTTAGTTAATTAGAGGATATTTTTCACTTTCAAATTGCCGCTTGGTTGGGTATTGAGCTTTACAGGCTTTATTCGTGCTTTTATTTTTCAAGTTGTGGGGGCAGTGTGATTCTACTTCTGCACACGGTGTCAAAATAAAGAAAATACATATAAATAACGAAATAGGCTGTGTTTTTTTCATGACAGATAGAAGGGAGGCCTCTGTGCTAAATTATTTACATGACAAGATAGTCAGGCTGCCAACTTTTACAATTCTATCTCAGAATGTGTATAGCAGAGGAATAACGTAATTTCCCTGAGACAAGATTTCCGGCAGAGATTCCCCCTTTTCCCAGTTCACAGCAGAGACTCCCATATCAGTTGGAGATACTATTATCAGCCTGCGGTTCAAGATTCTTTTCAAAAAGACAAGGAGGGATAGAGGCTGAGGCTAATATTGTCATAAGATGCTCTGTGTCACTCCCAAAATACATGGAGCACTGGGAGATTCAGTAGTTGCAGAGTCCGCTCCTCAAACATTTGCTCTCCTCCCACATCTCTCTAAGGAGTCGGCAGTATGCGAGCTCCTGCAGATGCACTCCAAATAGCAGGCTGTTCATCATGCATTGTCATAGAGCAGGCTCATTCCCCAGCTACCCCTCCCTCAACAATCCCCCTGCCCATGTAACCCCCCCTCCTCCACCCCCCAATCTCGTCCGCCGATGCTCCTGCTGGCCCTACATCCCATTGCAGCGCTCCGATATCAATCAACAGCAATGAGGCTGGCTCCAGCTTCCTCACCGTCCCAAACAGTGCCGCCTCGCCCCCTGCCCAGGCGCCACACCCAAGCAAAAGACGGCCGGGATGCCATCCGGGACGGACGGATGGGTGGAAGAATGGACCGACAGACAGGCGAGCAGACACACACGCGGCCATGTGATTTCAGTGTAATTTTGGAAAGCATATTGTCTAATTTTGCCATCTGTCCGGGAGGGAGCGATGGCAGCGTGGAGCTCATTTGCCGTCTGCTTGCTTTATTGCGGCTATACAGAACAAGTTTTTGGAGCAGGATGCAGGCCTGGGTGTGCAGCCCACTGGAGCTGAGAGGCGTGTCGATGCAGGCACCAGGTTCCCACCACTCCATCATGGGCTACTGTGTGTCTGACATCCAGAGAGACATGCGGAACACCTCAGAATGAAAGCTCCGATTCAGTCGCTGCTGGGATGCATTAGAAATGTGACAGTAAAGAAATTTTCAAAAGCAATCTTAGAGCAAACTCTTGAGCGTTTGCTGTCCTCAAGTTTCTAAGGACAAGTTGGAAAAATGTTTCACACTCTATGACAGTTTTAGAGCTGTCGCTCATACCACCAGGCCGTTATGAATTTGGTCCAGTTTGCGAATGGCGAACGGTCATATAGACACACACAAGTGCGCACACACATACATTGCTGTCACACATTGTGGATCACGTCTGGTTCAGCTGCTCCTTGGCTCTGACATTAATACAGAGCAGATTGGTGGAGATCTGCAGCCCTTGTTGTTTGATCTTTCCTCCTCTTGCCACATTTCCTGGCACTGCCCCCCTGCCACACCGCGTGGCGCAGGCAGGACTGGCATGGCCTCAACGTGCCTGCCAGGTTTGTTCTCTGTCTTCTTCCCCTTCCAACTTATTCCCTTATGCCCGCTCCATGGATTCAGTTCTGCAAATTACAAGAGCTCCCCTACCCCCAGCGACAGCCTGGATTCAAGAGACCTTCAATCTACCAGTTTGTCTTCTTCAGAAAGGAGCGATGCTACCTCGGCCTGCGATGTGTCGCTCAGTTTGCTTTTTTCCATGATAATTGTCCTCTGCAGTAAATTAGGTTATCTTCCTCATTCTCCTTTCCAAGTTTGGCTAAAAGAGTCTCCTCTGAAAATTTCATTTTGGCACAAATTACGTATGCTACCGAATATTAGAAGTATTAAGCTGTAAGGCCATGACTAAACATAAGATACAGGCCAAGCTACACCTCAGAACAAAAGACACTCTTTAGCCAGCGGTAGCCTCAACTTGAACAAACACTGTATTCTCTTATCAAGACCCCATCCCCTTTCATTCCCTATTTATTTAAGACTGTCATTTGGCCTTTAATGCCTTGAGTCTCAATAGAGAAATTGTTTAAAATGTCACAATCGAATGTATAAATTAAAAGCAAATACACCTTGGAGGTAAAGGCAGCATCAGCATTATACCGCCTGTATAATCTGAACTATTTGTTCAAAGGAATTACGTCTGTGAGCCCCGCACTCTGTGTCCTTTTCCCTGGCGTTCCTCCTGAGGTAATAATCAGGATGGGCAAGAAAAAAACACAAAAGCACACAAGCTAATTTGGTAATAACGTTGCCACGCAATGTCGGCACCCAATTTGCACGGTCTATCTGCCATTTTACAACAATCTGCCTTCCCTTTTATGAATCGGCATCAGATCTCAGCCCTATCTGCACCCCCCCCCCCCCCCCCCCCTTCTACGCTAACCACTTCATTTGTGACTAATGGCACACGCGCGATCGTTATCGTTCTAATTTATTCCAAGTTTAAGATGAAGGGCCGGATAAGGTGCAAGAGACAATAAGTTGAAAAAGCCAGTGTGATGCCTCAGTTAATGAGGCACATCGTCTTTTTTTGTGTGTGTGTGCGCACCACTGGGGTCAAAAGCACAACCACGCTGATTGAGAGTGAAGGGAAGAAAACTGAGATGGCAATTCAGAAAAAAGAGAGTAGGGAGGGAGGGCGAACCATCCTCTTTGCTGAAAATCATCTTTTGAAGGAGATATAAGATCATCAGAGCCTTATAATGGAAGCTGAGTGGGTACCTGGAGATAAAGATTGGCTAAAGTCTATGAGATACTGATTTTAAATGGATATACTCTAACTGCACCTTTAAATGGGCACATCCAGAGTGAGCTGTTAGCATAAAATAGATCTCTAAGGTTTGTCAAATGGAGAGTTTTCATACTTTTTATTTGTAAGGGGAAAAAAATATTACCTTTGTTGCACAAAGGTGAACCTCATAATAACACCTCTAAATTAATCACTTGATTAATTATATCAGTGTGTCTCAAAGAAAAATTCACATAATATACAGTAAAATCTACAGTAGCTTGCTGTTAATTATTTACAGTAATCACCTATAATCACATATGCATAAATAAAAAGGCAACATAAATAAAATAGGTTAAAATGTATCAGATCACTGATGTTTTCCATCATTTTAAGAGCTTGCAATGTAATACTGCTATAACTGCAACATCTAAAGCTGGCATGTCAAACTCATTTTACCCATTAATCTTAAGAGGGGCCGGACCAGTCTGTCAGTGCGAAGAAGTTTAACTCCACATTTAATCCCTGAAATGTCTTAATATAAGAAAAAGAAGTGCAATTTCAACAGAATATATCAGTTTTTTTGTGTGATAAAGAAAGTAAATCAAAGAAATGTGTCAGCGTCACTCTTTAAATTTAACTTGTAAGAAGCAAATGACTAAAATTACAGAGACAGTTCTAGTAGCTCATTGTGCCGACTGTAAATACAAAACTGATTTTTTTTTGTTAATTCACAGATTTATTTATTTTTTATTACTGTGGAACTGCTGTAAAAAACAGTTTCTATAGTATACATTTAATTGTTTACCTATTACTTAGTTACTGTTTTATCATTAGGCCAAATTTTCAAACTTATGGAAAAACAGTTAAAAGTAAAAAAAAGTATGCCCTCCTTCACACTCACCACCCAGTGGGCCAGAGGGAGTCTTTGCCAGACCGACTTTGGTCTCTGGGCCTTATGTTTCTCACCCCTGATCTAAAGCATAGTGCGATGATTTCAAGGTTATTTTATGCACCATTGTGTTTGCTTAATATTAAAAAAGTTTGTCCCAGCTCCTTCCTCGTGACCGGCAGGTAATACGTAGAATGCATACAGTGACTTCTTCATTCATGTGTATACAGGGGTTCAGTTCTGAATGAAAGCCTTTATACAACCACCATTAGAGAGCTTTTCTAAAAATCACGTTTCCATGCATGTGTTTGGCGTCTCCTGCTATCATTGTTTGAATTTATTTCCTGTGTGTTAAGGGCGTCATATTTGAAGCGATTAATTTTAAATGATAGCAGCCCAAAGACATGCAACTAATGATGAATGCCGCTCATTGGTTTGGCAACTTTTCCATCTCTATGTACAGGAGAGAGAAAAGCTCTGTTCTGGAACGTAGTGGCTCCCTGACGTGAAAAACACAGAATCAGTCTGTCTCTCAGGCCTCCTGGGCAACATATGGAGCCCTCCAAGTTAGTGTTCAACTTCCCAACGGCTGTTGTGGAAAGTGTGGCTCTAACTGCGGCCCTCAGAGAGCTAATTAGAAACCCTTGTGCATAAACCTTGCTTGGAAGTTGCTGTGGGCTGCACCAGCCCCAACCAAGGCAGGATCTGTGCTGCCTCTGAGATAATAAACAAAATTTGCATATAATGTCAACGTTTGGCATCCTTCAGCAATGGCTGAGGCCGCTCTCATGGCAAGCTTATGAAACATATCGATAAAAAAAAAAAAAAAGTTCAGGCAAAACGTCTGATTATTTCCAGCGTTTTGTATGTCAGAGAGATGTTTGGATTCATTCGAGCATTTTTCTATTAGAATTCTAGGTGCTTAAACCCTCACTAATTATCTCTCCCACCCTCCAGTGGTTTAAACTTGTGATTTGTAACAGATAAAAAGCCCCACATAAGGGATCCCCACAAATACATATTTAGCTGCAGAGTAATTAAGTTGTATTAGACTTCATTCATACCTGCCAGAGTGTAATACTGCACTGTTACACAGTGACGCTTTCAATTAATGAAAACGTCTAAACCAGCACACATGTGGGATCACTATGCCGGGTCTAGCTCCACTGTATTTGTCATGCGCTGTAAGCCAACACAATTACACAGACCTAACATAGTAATTGCTATGTAGCAGCTCTTACAATGGTAGAAATGGAATTACCTCAACAGAAAGTGCTAGCAGGTCTAATGGGAAATGGAGGACGAGAGAGAGAGGGGGGGGGGGGGGGGGGGGGGCAACCTTTTACTGAACTGTAAATCATGCCTCACTTTTAAGAGGCGGGAAAATAAATAATGTCTGAAAGTGCAATGATTTCAGTGATTTAGGGGAGCTTTTGAGAAGCGTATTACTAGAGCTGACAGCTTGTGGGAGATAGACAGGTTGTGTTAAGAGGAAAGGATAAGAGGCTATGACATTATGTCTGCAGGGTTAAGGTGTCAGAGTCAAAGCGTGAACCACTATTACTGGATCAATACTTCTCAGTTTTGCACTTATCTCTGGCCCAGTGGTTAGCTGCAGCAGCTTTTCTGGATATACACAGGGACTAAAATGCCACTACTGAGCGACCTGCTTCATTTTTGTAACGCTGCAGAGGAGCATTATAACAAACAAAAAAAAAGTTAAACATCTGAGCTTTTTTCACAGGGAGTGTTCAATTATCCACTGAAGAAAAATAAAACGGGTCTGAGGGCCATTATTCCTCTTGACACTCACCAGAACTGTAGCGCATTTTATTAAAATGCTCTTTTAATTCTGGATGGATGTCAGAAAATACAGGTTCGGCTTTTTATATTGCCATGCAGCGGGGTTTTCTCAAGTTCCGCTGCTGAAATGTGTCCTCAAGGAGAGCGATGTCCACCCTTTTTACGCTTTTAGGTATAAAAACAAAACCAAAAAATGCACTCATGTCATGTCCGCTCTTGCACAGGAAAAAGAACCGCTGTCGCAGTCAAGAAACAAGAAAAAGCGTGCACTTTCAAGTCTTTCATTAAACTTCTGAAGCCTCCGCGTTAATCCGTGCTGTACATAGAACAAAAACTCAGCATTCAACAATTTAAAAAAGCTAAGAAAGAGAGTGGGGGGAGAGAGACACAGGAAAAGAGAGAGGGAGAAAGAGAGAGAGAGAGAAATGAGGAGGAGGGAGGAGGTGGAGGGGGGGGAGAGAACTGGCCTGATCGCTACATATTCATATTCCTATGCAGGCGTTATCACTTAAAAGGCTTTCTAATTACAACAACAAGACAAAAACTCCTTGGATTCCTTCCAGACCCGCTAAATGATAAAATAAGCTTGCACTCTCTCTCCTTCTTAATCTCTGCAAAGCACCTTGGAGCCTCATCTCCCAAATACAGGCGAATGAATGTGAAAATGCCATTTAGAGATGCAGGTGTGACATTTGATAAGAAACTTCTGGATTAAATATGTTCTGCTAATGAGGAACCCAGCTACCCCATCAGGGCAAACTATTGGTGGGATTGTGTGCACGCTGATAACATTCCGCGCGCAAAACATCCAAATTCATTATTAATAAACAGCCGCAGTCTCTCTATCACACGGAAAGTCTGGATCCTTCAGTGGAGAGACGGGGATGTTGCGTCTCATTAGGAGAGGCTGAGGAAAAGAAGGGGGAGGTACGGGAGGTGTATGTGGCGGGGTAGGGGTATCGACTGTTTTCATATTTAGCTGTTTGGGGCCTTTTTGGGGGGGAGGAGGGGGGTGGTAAGAGACAATTTCAAAGGGTATGTTAATGGTGCATTGAATGTTGGAACAAAAGAGTTGAAAGTTTCAGGGGATCTGGCAGTGAACGTAATACTCTGGCTATAGCTAATACGGAAAAGAGGGGGATAGCAGGCTAAGCCATTGGTGCAGTAGACTGGGAAGTCCCTGGCCCCAACTTGACATTTATAACGATTTGGAGAAGATTAAAGGCGTATTACTGCTGTAGTCCATAATGTGGCTCTGTAATGAGGTGTGAGTGCATTACCGTCCTGCTTCAAACCTTTGAAGGGAAGACACAGGGAGAGCGGTTTCAAAGAACACGGATACTTGACTGTATTGTGGCCACCGCCAGTGAAAGACTCTGAGGCTGGGGAGCCGGAGTGAGGAGGGACTCCAGAGGCCTGCCAGTGGAAGCTGAGGCTGCCACCGTTGAAGCCTTGTCAGTCTAAACCAGCTTAGTTCAGCCAGCCAGCAAAGTGTCTCAGACTGACAGGCAGCACTTTGTTATTCGGACCAGTAACTGGAGGTCCATGTCTGCCGCCTGGAAATATTTTATATTCAAATAGAAATTAGAAATGGAATGTGTTATTTCAGGCACAGAATATGGCAGCTTTTTTTTAAGGTGCACACAAACTCATAGAGGGAGAAGAATAAAAACAGCTTTAGTAATTCTGCCAGCACTCTGTTTTGACAATTATTATTTTTGGCCCAGTGGCTTTTTTTTTTTTTTTTTTTTACAGTACATAGCAAAAAAGGGATGCCAGTGCCAACTCTAAAACCAGCCGCACACAAAAAAAATGAATATTTGAAAAGGTAGTTTTAAAAAAAACGCTCGCGTTATCTGCAAAAAATAAAAACACAGGTAATTCGGCGTCAGCGTGTGCAAATGAAGGTTGCAGGTGTCGTCCGTCCATTTAAACGCTCTTTATGATGTTAATTAGTTGTTAGCGTAATTTTCCAGCCTCCGCCATCAACCGTGAGAAGTTCAGAGACCTGCTGTTTAAACTGAGAGTCAATGCCATGGCACCGTTTCAAGAGCTCCCGAACAGGACGCCCAGTGATAACGAACAGGTGATGGGGCCTGATGCCTATGGCAGCAGGATATTGCAAAGACAATTGAATTTGTCGGGAGAAATGAATCTTCTGGACAGCGTATCACATGTTAAAACAACACACATTGCATGCAATTTGCTTATGCAGGAGGGTGATAAAGTGTGCTTATTTAAAAGATAAACAAAGGTGGGGAGGTGCGGGCGGAGGGGGGGGGGTCTTGTGCAGTAAATTGTGCATGTGTGTTTATTCCCTATGAGTAACGCCAGAGGTTTATAGTCCCAGACACGGGCAGCCGTGCTTTATGGCACCTCTGTTTGTGTGATAGGAGTATTTATGATATTGGAATTTATGTTGCGCTGTGTTCACACTGTCTTGAGTGCTGCTGGTGGTCTGTATTTAAATGCACTTAAGGAGATTTGGTGTTTGTCTTCGCGTTTGACTGAAAGCCTTCGAATGATATCACTCTTAAGCGAGAGGTCAGATTCATTATCCTCGCCGTGCTTCTCGCAGACACCCGGCCCTTCCAAGGTTAAATTCAAAACATTCCGAGCTTTTCGCGAGGAGTGTGAAAGCCGTCCGAATGGAGAGAGGAGTTTCGTCTCCTCGGCCCCTTGCTAAGGCTAATCTTAACCCCACCCCACCCAACCCCCCGCAATAACATTTCCACTCCGCTTCCTCCAACTCCAGACATATTTGCTCTCCCTTGCTGCTCGTGTCCCCGTTAAGATTTAAACAGCAAACATAAAATGCGTAAGATAACCTGCGAGAGGCGGGGAGGGGGGGGTTTGGAGAGACTTGACTCCGAACATTATTTTAAAGACCAGATCTGAGAGCTCCGGCGCAGCAGTCGGGAGCGATTATCTGCTGTGATCCCTCTCCGATGCACCAGTCATTCATCTGCCGATCCTCCAACCACCACCACCCCCCGCGCACACACACGTACAAACGCAGCCCTACGCAAAGGCAGACCCCTAATCATGTCGACACCGTGTGTCAGTGCCATGGATGAGCAAGGCCTAGAGATGAGAACGGCTCTGTAAACACGGGCAGGCAGCAGGGAGCTTCCCTGAACCACCCGCCCACCCCCCACGCTGCTTGGAATAAGCAAAAGAGAAGATTTAGGGATTTTGCGGGGCCCAACTTTGTAGCATCAGCTCAGGGTGTTTTTCCGGGGTGCTGCCGCTGGGATATTGTTCTTAGCTTATAAAGTGCCGCCCGCCCATTATAAGCCCTGTGTTTTTTGTCAGTAGTATTACAATCTTCTCTCTCTCTCTATTGCCTTGGATTTGACTCTTTGGTATCTACTGCGTCCCACATATTGTCTACATATTCTGTCGTTGACCTTTGCTGTTGACCTCTCACATTCAGATAAACCAGCAGGATCTTTACGAGGAACTCTCGTCATACTGCTGACACAGTTTCTTTCTTAAAGTGACCTCTGTATTCACAGACCCCCCCCCCCCCCCCCCCTGCTGTCAATTATGAACTATCATGATAGAGTAGTAAATCTACTGCGCATCAACTGTGTGTATTCCATAAACAGACTAATACAATTGGCTGTATCAAATGGGATGTATATTAACAACAGTCGACCGTGCTCTCTCTCCCCCTGTCAGGATTCTATTATGTAGCATGCTCCCGCCCCTTGTTTTGATACAGCGGTAATTTAAAGACCGATCTTAATTGACTTATTTTTTCCGCATGTCTGTCGGAGCTTGTGCATGCACTGCAATAAGAGTCTTGTTTCTTTATTGGGCCACACACAATGTACTGAGTTCAATTTTACCATTCATAATGAATGCAGCCTCGCCATTCAAATGCAGCCATAAGCACACAGCAGATAAGAATTTAATTAAATGTAGATTAAAACCAAACAGGAAAACACACTGGCTGATAATTTTTTATCACGTCCCCTGGTCATATTTTTTTTCTCCCCCCCCCCCCTTCATACTTTCGACTTGTTCTTCCTTGGGCTACGTCTTTTTTCAGCTTGCCAAAAAAGTGGCGAAACCACCTCGCACATCTCACCGTGGCGCCGTGAGATTGTGTAAAAAATGCAAAACGAGGGGCGGTCACACGATTAATCAGAATTCTCGTGTCTGGGGGAGGAATGGAGGCTGGCGGAGGATTGAGTTGAGGTGGGGGTGGCGGGGAGGGGGTGAGTGCACAGGGGTGCAAGGAAGGAATTAGTTGCTTCATCCCGAATTTGCATCATATTCCAAAAGGACAATCCCAGCACTGTAGGCAAGGGGAAACATATCTCGCTCTCTGCAGGAACAATTAAATATTTCCTACAATGCTGAATAAATGTCACCTTCAGTATCAAATTGTCCATACTTGCTAAACATGTTGTTACAGTGAGTGCCTCGAAAGCATGCCCGAAAAGAGAGGAGCCACAATATTTTATTTATTTAATTTTTTTTAGATGTGGACCACAGCCTCTGCTAACTGTGCACCTCCAGGCACTAATAGTGTGTTGAACTCCACCGGGGATACCAGCGAGCAAGAGACAACTCCAGTCCTTGTCAGGGATTTCCCTCTGTTGGAGCCTTCCACCGGGGGTGCTCGGTTACATGCTAAACACACAGTGTTTGAACATTTGCACCCTGCTCGTCGTCCGTTTTAATTCCGATGAAAACTGACAGCCCTGGTGTTAATGACAAAGTAAACAGAGTTAGTTTCTGTTTTGCTTTTTTTCCTCCTCGGGAAATAAATGCATTAATTTCTCACCATCTGGCGTACTTATCACATAGCATATTTCAGCTTTTCCAACACTTTCAGACAGCTGTTGGGTTACCTGAGTGATTCTGCTCACAGTACGGCGGCTTCTTTTAATCGGAGGTGATGGTGTCATCGCCTGCGTGCACGTGTTCTGTTCTCTTCTATTTCTTTTGCTCTCCTAATGCTGCTGTTGCATTAGCAGAGAGGTTAGAAACGTGGCGCTGGTAAGCGTGGCAGTGGACTTTGGTGTCCGTGCCATCCCCTGCCACCTCCACAGCGGCCGACACCGCCGTGCCGCTGCCTGCCCGGCTGCGCCTGTGCCTGCCTGCCCACCGCGCCGGTGCTGCATCTCAGTTCCACTCTATTACCCTCACGCAGGCGATTGGCCTTTTCTGTGGGGAAAAGAGCAATTTCCTGTCGCAGTCTGTTTGATCAAGTGCTAAACCCTTGTGATCAATAGAGAGACAGATGTCGGCTCCAGATGGCCGCGTGGTGATACCTGGGGCAGAGAGGGGGCTTGCCAGGACGACAGAATGGCAATGAGCAAGGGCAGCGGCTGTGCTCCCGATGCACTAGCCACCGAGACACAATGTGACAAACGCAATTAGGCCTTTTAGCCGCAGATTATTTATTTCTCTCGCAAAAAACGTCAGGAAATTTAATTAGCACATACTTTAAGCAATATGTAGAATTACCGGGGTGCAGAGATGGAGGGCATGCTGGGATGCTGCACAAGTGACTGGTGTGCGTGTCAGAGCGTGTGCGCGCGTGCATCGCTTGTTCTGTGAATACCAAATGAGCGTGCTTGTAAATAAGGCTGGCTTTGCAAATAAAACAAGCACATTTTTAAGGCAGAAATCGGTAGGTGTTCGTAAAGGAAGAAAAAAACAAAACACATAACTGTATAAATTCCGTTCCTCATGACCAGATCAATAAATGTTGAATTCCAAAAAGGATGACAGGTGCATCTTTCTGGCTCTCTGTCCTTCTGGAGAGGAAAAAAATAACTGCCAGCACCAGAAGGCCAAAATAGACCTTTCCAAATAGGAGAGACAGAGGAGGAGAGAGGCTCCCATTTTTTAAACGGCAAGCATTTGCATTAGGGCTGGCATCCACCATACACCACAAATACACACACACAATCACGCGCGCACACACATACACCCACACACATGCAGACTGGCCAGGCAGCCCATGTGGCGTAGGGCCGGAGCCATGTTGGAGGAACCACTGAGGCGCATGGCGATGGCGCGTTGCTCTCCCAGGAAAACCAAACGCGTCGCCATTGGCCCCGCGCCGTTCACCTGCTCCCGCCGAGGCATGATGGGTAGGGGGACACGGGCCACGGGGCCGCAGCTGGAGGGAAGGGAGGGGTAGAGTCTGCCGCGGTGTCCTGTCACGAGGGGTCTTCTGGTCCCATTAGCAGGGCTTGGTCAGGACGGGCCCCCAACCAGCCTGCCGCCGCAGCGGGGGCCGCAGTAAACACATGTCGACTGGCCACAACCAGGACACAGGCAGCACTACCCGCAGAGAAGGAGAGCTAATAGAGTGCTCAATGGGACAAACCTGTCCAAATAAAGAATAAAGCAGAGCGGAGAGAGGAGCCAGTCAGAGCTTTTCCTTTAATAGTCTACTCCACTTTACTGCGGACGAGGAGAAAGCTGACTGTGTGTGTGTGGCAGCTAATGAGGGAGAGAGCGAGCTTTGTACTGCAGGAATGTGGCTGTGTATTGTTTCAGACTGACAGCACAGAAATCCGGAAGCTTAAAACGTCCTCAGTAGAAATTTCGTGCTCGTGGGAGAAGGTTTAATTTGTTTGGAAAAACAGAAACGCATCCAAATGTTTTTGTGCATCTTTCTTTTTAAAATAAAAAACAACAAAAAAAGAGAGAGCGAACAGCAAAGCGGGTGACGTGCGGGTAATTTCTCCTATAATTTAATACATTTCATTAGAAAATAAATAAATCTGAAATTGAAATAGTCGGGCTCCGTCATAGCACCCTAATGGAGCAAAAATAGCTGCTAATTCACATTTCTATTTTCTTCTCCCTCAAAAATGATTACAACACCATTACCAGGCAAACATCCCCCTGCCAGCCAGTATCGTTCTCACTGTGCTTAACAAAAAAAAGGAAAAAACTACACAAATCTCCGGAGACCAGCCACGGAAATGTCTTTTAATTTCAAAGTGAAACATTTAATTCTTGCTCTGTGAAACATTTGCTGAATCACATCGTTGCATCATTTTTTTATATATTTTTTTTCAAAGACTTGATAAACGTGTGTGTTGAAAGACGTTGTTCGGGGGTGCTCCTTCTTCTTCAGCTTTTATGTCTTTGTTGCCTGTGAATGTATACAGTAGAGAGCGGCGTGTGTGAGGCTCCCCTGGGAGGACTTTTTAATTTGTGGATTCTGACCCTCGTGCCATTCGCTCAAGGCCATCCATGAGCTCTCGGTACCGGCTATATCTGAAAAAAAAAAAAACACTTGATACTAAAATTAGTCCAGACACTGTAGTAGTGCAGAACGAGAGGAAAAATCTTGAGGAAGAGAGAGAGACAGACAGAGAGGTGTGTGTGTGTTTGGTGGGGGTGGGGGGTCAGGCTCAAGTCAGGGCTCTGTAAACACATATTTACTGAACAACATTTATTATTACCCTGGAAAAAAGGAGACTGTCTTCCTGCCAGACTTCTGAATTTTAATATATATTTTAATATAAAACATGTTGAAAAGTGACTAAACCACTCATGCAATTACAGAAATGTGGCAACAACACAAACACACACACACATTTAAATAAAGAAAAGAGTGAGAAACATGAAACATAGCCCTGCGCACACCTAATATCCAGTCACAGATCGAATAGAAATGAGGTCGGGCGGATTCCTTTTGAGCCAAACGCCTTTTTTTCTTCGTGAGAGTAAAATCTTTAGCACCTACCTGCAAGGATGTATAGGCAGACTGGCATCTGTGCTTGCCCTGCCATGTCTGAGGCATCTCTGCATCATCGTGGCAAAAAAAAAAAAAAAATCATCCAAGGACTGCAAGCTTGAGCAGGAGAAGAGTGCCTCCTAGTGGCAGAGAGCAAGCATGAACAGGATTGGAGGAAGCAGAGAGTGAAAGGGAGGGAGAGTCAATCTGTGTCAGAGCCTCGGTGAAATAATAGTAGAGTCAGCTAATTCTAGTTTAGTGTACCGTCAATAATAGTAAGCTTGTTTGACCCCGCGAATGATGTTCCAGCTCGGGTCCAAGCTCAGCGCTTTCCTTTCTTGCTGCCGGCTCGCTCTGGCTCGGGGGACTGTGACGGCTGGTTTGACAGCCGTGAGTCATCCTAATGTGCTCGACTCTGGTGATCCAGAAACAGTCCAAATATTTACCAGTATTCACGAGGAGGATGTGTTTAGCGTTTGTCACAGCACCATCGGGTCCGCTCGCCAGGTGCAGATACAGATATTATTCATCCACGATTAGTATTTCCACCGGATCCGTTGGGTTGGCGGGTAGGGAGGAAGTTGTTTATTGTGTCAGGTTGTAATTCACTCCTTCTCTGATTGGAGCTTTGTGAAAGCTAAAAAGAAGAAGAAGAAGCGGTGACTAACGGTGCACAGCTACTTGATATTCGTAGGTGCAAGCAGCTTGTTCCCATTTGACCAGGAGGAGTCGGAGCTGATTTAAAGACAAGAAGAGTAGAGGTCTTTAATTACAACCCTCTCTGTGGCTTCAGGCACCACTGGCCTCACTTCACAATTAAGACCAGCAGTTAGCGCAGAGCCAACAGACGGAGACGAGCACTTTAAGAAGCCAAGGGAAAAAAAGAAGTCTCCACAACATCATTCTTGACAAAAGAACATCTTTTTTCTTGTCTTTTTTTGCTATCTAGAATTAGATATTTTAACCTTTTGCTCTTTTCTACAACATAATGGGATCAGCAAGCACTTCGGCACAAGTATACCTCACAGATCTCCCTCTCAAGCGCAGCCATTTCTTCACCTGCAGAGTGTTTCTTTCTAACACATGACCCCACGATGCATTCAGATAATGCCGACGGGCCGGCGTTAGTGTTCCCAGAAGCACCGTTCAACCCCTCCCATAACACACGGGCTGGTGTGCAGCGGGACTGTACTCCAGTGCTGTAATGGCCTCTGCAACGGTAATGTGTTTGGACAGATGGGAGAGGCAAGTGCTGATGTGCTTAACTACGCATTTTACAGCTAAACTATTAAAGAGTTGTGCTGTTTACACACCAACATTTGAATACCTGTCTTCAGGCCAGTTTAATTATCCGGGCCCTTCTGTTATTTCTGCTGCTTTGTTGTCTCTCAGCTTTTCGCACGAGGCATGAGAGATTTGTTTGCAGCTTCATTAAGATATGGTGCTGGTGGTGGTGGTAGCGGTTTGCAGGGTGCACAGAAAAAAAAGAAAAATAAAGGGGGAGAAGAAAAATATTTGAAAAAATTCCTGCTCAAGTATCTCATATTCTCTTCTACCAACACCACCCCCCAACACACCCACCCACCCATCCACACAGATACTGTACACATCCGTTTTTCTTATAAAGTCATTTAAAGTGAGAAAATTAAAAAATGCCCCTGTGATGCGTGCACTTTGAAATCTCTCAGGGCTTTAGGCAAAGGGGAGGGGGACACACGCCCCCAGTGCCTGCGATTCATCCTGAGACGTTTGATTAGTTTATGAGTGCTTATAGAGGGGTGGGGGGGAGAGAAGGGTTTGCATTATAATTTTTGTTTCATGAATTCCTTCATATGTTCATCTTCAGCTGCGCGTTCAAATAAACCATTAATCAAACAGAGGAGAAGAGAAGGGAGAGGGCATTTAGCCAGCAGAGCCACAGTCTCGGGGCCTCAGTGAGCTGGTGGATATGGTATTGAGAGACTGTAGGAAGCAGTGGTTTTTAATTATCTGGACTACGTACAGGATGCCGTTTTTGATTGTTTTAATGAGGCAGCTGGCCTATTGTCTCCCCTTAATTCCTCCATTGTTTTTAGAATATGTCATAGTTCTTTATTCTTTTATCAGGTGCTCTGCAGGAGGATTTAGACAATAGCCTTCATTCCAACTGCATTGGCCACTGCACAAAGGCAGCTCACACTGCAGACAGCAGGCAAACAAGTGCAAATCACAAGCTGCACTTTTCCCAGCCTTTTCCCCCAGTTTCACAACTTAACGCTTTTGGTCTTTCACTCTTAACTCTTGACCCTCACTCCCACCCCCCTCACACACATACCCCCACCCCTGCTTTCCTTTCCTTTCTTTCATTCCCATTGCACCATGGGCATAGGTGGCCCGCCCCGTGTTTCTGTGATTTAAATCACCTGTCACGGAAAAGGGCCATCAGAGGCAAACAGGCATGACGGATTTTTCGAGAGCGCTCCTTCATGGGGTATTTGTTTTTTGTCTGTTGCCCACCTGACGCCTCCACGCAGTCGCTTTTCAGAGCCTTGTATCTCCATATGTGCATGAAACGGACATGTTTCTGCACTCTAGTTCTGTGAATGCACACGTCTCTGCGCGCCCGCACCGTGGGCACGCATGCATGTTTGTTTATGTGAGGATGCTATGGCTGCACACTTAATCATATCAATTTCAGTTTTGTGACACAAAGCTACGCAAAGGATGCATGTCAAGTCTGAATGTAGATGCGTAACGTGTAGAGCTGTAATAATCAAACATCGGAGGGGAAGCAGCTGCTCGTTTCCAGTTCTCATTCTGATGACAATATAAGTGTAGTTTAAAGCATAATCCTGCAGCCTGAGCTCATGTACCTTACTAGCCTGTCTTGGTTGAGTGAGTGAGTGGAACGAGCAGAGTGCTGCCTCGGTGTTTTGTGCGGCTCACTAAAACTGGGACATGCAGTCCTAAAAAACTCACTCCCAGCATTCTCACACACAACAGATGGATCTGTAGCATTCTTGGCTGAAGGGATGCAATCTGAGCGCATATTCCTCCATGAAAATGCAGTTTAAAAAAAAAAGCGAAAGATTTCCATCAGACTCCACATAATCTGCTTCATTTTCAGCTGAGAGAGCATACAGTATCTTTGATTTGGATTGATCTTCCCCACCCCACCCAAGAAAACACTGATTTGTATCTGAGCGCCGAGGCCTCGTTGGTAATTCCCTTTGTAAGCGCGTTTTTGAACTAAGGGATCCTCGCGGAGGAGAAAAACTTTTTTTTGTGGCTATGGCTGCGATATATTCCACCGCCATTGTCAGTGGCAGTTTGTATCTACCTTGATGGTAACTTGGGCAGACAGTGGAGAGGAGTTTTGTTATTTTAATTAGGAGATAAAAATTCAAAGGGCCTCTCCAGGCAGTGTGTGGTATGACAGAATCAAAACGATGAAGTGGAGCGGCCTGAAGTGTGTGTCTCGTCACAGCAGATTGGACGACAGATAGGCACTGCTCTTTAAAGTGGCGCTGGGACGCACGCGCCCATGCACGCACACACTCAAGGGGAAGGGGAAGTGTGCACACAAATGGGACTTTGAGAGATAGCATATTTTAATACCATTTCAGTCCTTTGACACATTTGTGCTGGTCTAATTTCCAGTGCTTCACCAGCAGATAGGAGAGGGCTAGAGAGGTTTTAATCAGGACAGTGATGCGAAATCTTAAATATTCAATTTCCTGTTGAAATAACGGGGACTTAACAGCGATTTGGACGTAACGCGTGCCGTGGCGGCGTAAAGACTTGGCGGCTCCGTCTCTGTGGCCGTGCCTCTAATAAACAGACAGAAAAGTGGATTGCTCCTTCTTGCACCTTCGCCGTGTCTGCAGGGCGGTTTTAAACCTGGTGATTCACAGGTTTTGTGTAAACATGAGTAATCAGTGTTGCACATGTGCCGGGGCTTTCTATAGCAGTGTCCCCCTGCCTTCACACCTCTCCTCAGGACTCTCTTTATTCCGCATCAGCCAGGGCTCAAATCACATGTCTCCCGTCGCCGCCTCCCCCCCTTCTCAGCCTGACACTCCGTCGGTATGTTTGCACATCTTTGAAAGCTAACAGCACGCTTTAATTAATTGTCCAGCTTTCCTCAGAAACAATGTCCTAATTCTGCCATTTAGCGGCGGCGTATCATAGTTTGTTGTTATCTCCCCAGCCAGATTTCTGTAAATAGTCATATTAAAAACTTTAATCTCTTCAATGGAAAATGAAGTGCAGCTGAAAAGCCTGTCATGTGCTGAGATAAATATTATCTAAGCTAAAACCTTCACTCTCTCCCTCTGCCACCCTCCCTCCCTGCTTCCTCCTGCACACCCCCCGCCCCACCCTTTCTCCGACTTAATGAATATGTTCAGAAGATTTCAGAGGAATGCTTAATCCCAAAACACAACAATCTAATATTATGGAGGACCTGTCTCAGTGTTCTAGCTGACAACAGCACTCTAGACTACAGTTTAGCCCAGCTGAGGTGCACTTTGCTTCTGGATATGAGTGCCAGTAGCCTTGAAAGAAATTTGAGTGGCAGTAAAAAAAAGATGAAGGATATTCACCAAAATTATCGGGAAAATAAAAGTACGTGAGATTTGTGCCCTCACGCCAACGTAAACAGTCACCCTGCTCACGGTGCTGAAAAATGACATTTAAAAAAAGCGAGTGTCTTTCAGGAGAGTGCGAAAAATCTACACATCTCAGTGTTTTCATTGATACAGCAGAAAGAAAGAAAAACTGTCGCACTAAAAACTGCTGCCAGCTTGCTGACAGTTATCAAGAGTAATATTGGCGCTGATTTTAGAAAACACATGTTCCTGCTAAGAATTTTCCGTTCTGGTTTATTTTTTTGTCATTTTGATGACCTGACCCTTTGTATGTCTGACGATTTGTTATTTAAGAATACTATCAAGACTTCAGGATGATTCATTAAAGCTCTGCAGTTACGCAACACCCATTCAAGTGTTTGACTTGTGCACAAGCAATTACCATTTCTCCTTCTGCGTAATGCTCTGACATTTAAGACCAGAATTACTCGCGCGCGCACGAAACGGCGCTCTCTCCTCCCTCGCAGCAGGCGTTTAAACGTCTCCTCTATCTCCTGTTTTGTCCAGGTGGCCAACTGTGGTGCACTACCACCAAGAACATGATGGAGGGCGAGGAGCTGGTGGCGTTTGCGGTGGACTTTGACTCCCGTCTGCAGCCGGTGAACCACATGTCTCTGAGTGAGGGCATGTACCCAGCCAGGCTGCTGGACAGCATCCAGCTCCTGCCGCAGCAGGCCGCCATGGCTTCCATCCTGCCCACTGCCATCGTCAACAGTGAGTGTCTGCACATGCACCGGCACCGGAGCTGGAACGAGATGTGCTTTTGTTTAGACATGCACAATCGCACTCCTGTTCTGTCTCTCTCTCTCACACACACACACACACACACACACACACACACACACACACACACACACACACACATCAGACCACAGCCTGCACTCAGTCACCTGCTTAACAAGGAGCGTCGTCTCCGCCCGGGCGTAGATTAACCCAGATGAGTCTCTGCGCTGGAGATAAGAGCCATCGACCTTCAAGTTTGGGGGGGTTCACATAAACACACTGAGGCTCGAACTAACGTGTTAATTGCAAAATACACGCCTCATGCAAATAGTGTGTTTGTTTACTTAGCGAGGGCTATCTGGGTTCAGCTCGACAGGGAGGCTTCTGTAAGCAGATGGTCCAGTGTTCTTGTTTGCCCTTGAGAAAGGGCACCAACCCACTGGTAGCAACACAGCGATATGCTGCAGCCGAGGATTTGGTGGAAAAGCCTTTTAACGCAGGCTTTGAGAGGCAGGACTGTAGACGTATGAGAGGAGCGTACGCAGGCCCTTTATCTTTAAATATAAAAGTGCTGTTTGTATCCTGATGTCACATCCCCTCTGTCCCTTTCTGTCTCCCCACCCCTCTCCAGAGGACATCTTCCCCTGCAAAGCATGTGGAATCTGGTTTAGGAGCGAGAGGAACCTGCAGGCCCATCTCATGTACTACTGCAGCGGGCGGCAGAGGGAGCCAGAGACGGTGGTGGAGGAGAATGACAGCGGCCCACACCAGACCCCGAGTATCTGTCCCTTTCCACAGTGCACTAAGAGCTTCTCTGGACCCAGGGCCCTAGAAATGCACTTGAGCACCTCGCACAGTGGTGAGTGTTAAGGTCGTGGGTCAAAGAGGCAACAGATATCTTTTTTTCAATGTATGGATCCCCCGAAAGCCAAAGTTCACTAAATATTAAATGAAAGTCTGCATTTATTCACATGGTCTTTAGGCTGGCTTGAAAAAAACCCCCAACTGTCATGTATTTTGAGGAATATACATATCGTACTGTCAGCTGGTATAGTTGACAGTTTATCCTTGAGCCATAAAAAAAATAGAGTGGATGGGAATAAGCTTGGCATAATGCATGAGTGTTTGATGGTTTCTACAGTTAACTCTAAAGGAGAAGTGGGAGGCGAGATTCTGAGCATTTTTTCCCTTTTATCTCCTTCACAGGTGTCAAAATGGAAGAGAGCCTCCCTCCTGGCACCAGCTTGAAATGCACAATCTGTAACTACACGGCAGATTCTCTTATTACATTCCAGCATCACATCATGTCTCACCTGTCACAGGCGGCCTTCAGATGCAATCACTGCCATATCAGCTTCCAGAGCCACAGGGAACTCTTACAGCATCAGGACTTACATGGGCACGGCAGCAAACTTCACAGGGAAGGTAACGGCACAGAGCACTCCCCCAGGGGGCCGGAGGAAAGCCTCCAGCAGCAGCAGCAGCAGCAGGCCCGCACTGAGCTGGCCAACAGGAAGGACGCTCTGCTCGGAAGTCCCAAAGGGACCCTCAACAAGGAGACCAGCACAGACGGGGAAGCTGACAAGGCTGAGAAGAAGCCCATGCTGTCTGTTCAGAAGGGAGAGGCCCACCCAGGCAGCAAAGCCAGTTTTTCTTACACTAGGATCAAGTCTGAGCCCTCCAGCCCCCGACTGGCCTCCTCCCCTGTGCAGCATAACATGCCTACATTTCCCATGGGCCCCTTCTTGTCTCAGTTTGCGTTCTCCCAAGACATTTCAGTAGTCCCGCAGGCTTCTGAGATTCTGGCTAAAATGTCAGAGCTAGTTCACCGGAGGCTGCGCCACGGAGGGAACAGCTACCCCCCTGTCATCTACAGTCCTCTTATGCCCAAAGGGGCCACCTGTTTTGAATGCAATATCACCTTCAGCAACCTGGACAACTATTTGGTCCACAAAAAGCACTACTGTAACAGCCGCTGGCAGCACATGGCCAAGTCCCCCGACTTCTCTGCCCTCTCGGATAAGGTCCCCGAGGCGGTCAGCCCCAACAGCGGTCACAGTTCTGTTAGCATGTTGGCTGGCTGCCACCCGTCGGAGGCTGACAGCCACCTCATGCAGTCAGCTTGCCTGAACTCCAGCGTGTTGGACATGATCAACGCTGGGTCTAAAGGCCCCGATAAGGATCTAGCAGGACAGGTGAAGAAGGTCTCCACGCCAACTGGGGCTGAGGAGAGGCTGAATGACAAGCAGATGGAGGGGAAGAGCCCCAGCACAGGTTTGGTGGAAAGTGACAACGATCCGACCAAGACGACTTGCGACGCCTGTAATATCACGTTCAGTCGTCACGAGACCTACATGGTCCACAAGCAATACTACTGCGCCACTCGTCATGATCCCCCCATGAAACGCATGCCCACCAACAAGGTGCCCTCCATGCAGAGAACCATGAGGAGCCGTAAGCGCAGGAAGATGTATGAGATGTGTCTCCCTGATCAGGACCACCAGAGGCCCCCTATGGGTCAGCCAGGTTTCCTTGGGGTTCCTCCCATGAACCCTTGCACATCCCAGGAAGCTGCAGAGAGCCTTTCAGACCGCTTCCATCCCCGCTGTGATATGTTCCCAGGTATGGTACCTAAACACCTGGAGGCCTCTCTGACTGTCACCAAACCCGTTCTGGCTCCCAAATGCAACATCGTGGAGCCACAGGAGCTGGACGCTCCCATTGACCTTAGCAAAAAATGCTCGCCAGTATCCGACAAGTCATGTAGCTCTCCCAAAAGACTTTTGGACTATCACGAATGCGCAGTGTGCAAGATAAGTTTTAACAAAGTGGAGAACTACCTGGCGCACAAACAGAACTTTTGCCCCGCAACGGCCGCCGCCACTGCCGCTCAGCAGCAGCAGCAACAGCAACCGCAGCAGCCACAACAGCAACAACAGCACAATGAGAGCGGCGGCCTGGAGACGACCATGTTCCCAGATGTGAAGAGTGAAGGCAGCGGTAACCCGGATGAAGTCTACGATAAGAACCCAGGCAAATGTGAGAAGAATGGCAACGGGAAGGTGATGGTGCAGAATGGAGGCATGTTTCCTCCACACCTGGGGCCCGTGCCAGGTCTCAAGTCTTTCGCTGAACCCCAGCTCATCCCATCAAAAGAGGACAGCAAGAATATGTTTCTGCCCCACTGCCTCTATCCTGGAGCAATAAAGAAGGTCAAAGGTCCTGAGCAAATATCGCCGTATTTTGGGATAAAACCGACTGACTACGGGGGGCCAGCGGTGCAGGGAGAGAGCGGTGAACAGGAGCAAAGTGTTAATGGGGGAGGAG
Source organism: Pelmatolapia mariae (assembly GCF_036321145.2). Taxonomy (NCBI): domain Eukaryota; kingdom Metazoa; phylum Chordata; class Actinopteri; order Cichliformes; family Cichlidae; genus Pelmatolapia; species Pelmatolapia mariae. The sequence continues at coordinate 52,560,011 of NC_086236.1, forward strand.
GTGCTGGAGGAGGAGAGACGGGAACAACCAGAGAGCAGGCCACACAGCCTGCTGCTAACGGCTGCCCTCACCCTGGCAAGGAACCCCTTCCCCTCCTGCCCAAAAACCGAGGCATGGTCATTGTCAACGGGGGGCACAAGTCCGAGGAGCGTTCAGGCACAGCACCGCCGCAGCAAGAGAACCAGCCCCAGCCAGACAGCCAGCCCCCCAATCCCTCACCGACGTGGGCCACCGAAAATCAGACCGACTCCAATGAGAACATGTCGCCTTCCTCCAAGTCCCCAAACGAGGAGGCAGCGCCCACAGCCAATAAGGGCGTGAACGGCTCCGGAAGCGGCAAGTACTGCCGCCTCTGTGACATCCAGTTCAACAACCTGTCAAACTTTATTACCCATAAGAAGTTTTACTGTTCGTCACATGCTGCCGAGCATGTAAAATAAGAGAAGGCACGTTCTTCATCCTCCCCCTCGCCCCTTCCCCCGACACCTTCCCCCCCCCTTACTGACTATTCCTCCTTTCTTTTTTTTTGGTACACTGTTGTGTCTGGAATAGTGCATCATGCAGTGCTAACCGCTGCTTGTGGACAATCAAGAGAAGCTTCTTCTTTCATCGTTTTAAGACTTACAAATGCAAAACCATTGGTTTAAAAAAAAGAAAAGAAAAGAAAAGAAAAAGAAAAATGGATCAAGAATAATATTGGTGCCACTTTCACATTAATTTATTTTACAATCAGTATTAATAGGAGTAGTGGTCTTAATTTAAATTCAAAATGAAATTTATATCAGAGTTGTTTGTAATGTTATTGTATAGTCATTCTTGTGTAGCACACATATTGTTTACACTGTAATGTAGGCTCAATGAAACAATAGACAATACAAAAATGAGATGCATTTTAGACACAAAAATAGCTACTGAGGCACTTGTGTATTCTTATTTGCTGTACCAGTTTCTGTATATGGCCAAAATGTCACTTGCAGTTTGCTACTAATGACTTGTTAGCCTTAAAAAGCCGCCGTTTTGGGGGGGTGGGTGGGGGTGATCACCAGGCACAACCCTGCATCTCACATTTTGGCATATACACATGGCTTTGCATACATATGTGGCTGTTTGTCCCTGTCTCTTTTCTTCAACTCAGATGTGGATGTTTTCATGAGGATGGCAGCATTCTTGTATAGTACTCGTATTTCTGTTTGATGATACACTTTGGTCTCCCTTTTTCAAATTTTGCTCTCAATGCAATACTTTGTAAATGAGGAAACATTACTGAAAGCAGTATTACGAAATGGGGACTGTGCATATAATTATTTGTAACCCCATTGGGAATTTAAAAACAAAAAGAGAAAAAAAAAAGCAAGTTGTACAAGAATTAAGTTTATTGCTGACGAACAACATGGGTTGGGAGGTCAGTGGGGGATACTGATGTAAAATGATCATTCCAATGTCCTGATTATGGGAGAAAATGTTTCTTAAAACGTTGTTGCTATGCATGTATATGGATGGAATTAAATTCCAGATCTGTTGGAAATTTTTATTTTGATGTGGTGTCATAATTAAACTTAAATCCTCAGGATAAACCAGTGCTTTCTGGTGTTTCTTTCACATGAATCTATACCAAAAAATAAGATCTCTGCAGTGTTATACAAACAAACAAACACTTATATATATAAAGATTTATTTTTGAAAAAGATTTGCAGTTTTAAAAAAAAAGTCCAAAAACCAGGAGGTCAGCTATATGCGAGTAACAAAATGAAGTGATGCAGCAGCGCAAGAGGACTCCATGTATCTTCCCTTGTGGCTATAACATGGCAGAATATTAAGACAGAACCAAGTGAGATAAAAAAAAAAAAAAAGTATCCGGTTGAGCGGTGACGTGTGTGTGGCCTTTGCATTGATAAGGAATAATGTATTAATTTTTTTGGTACTGGCCAATCAGGTGAAGAGCCTGAAATAACAACTTGAAAGATAAGATGAATCTAAGACAGGAAATACTTCATCACATTGAATACCCTCCAGTTATCTTCAATTAAAAAGCTTCCAATGAAGCAGAGCTCTGCAAAAAAGTGTGTTCTGAAATTGACTGCTTGATGAACCTTAGCAGACGTGTAGACAATCGCTCCAGATTGCTGCAAAGAAATGTTTAAAAAAAAAAAAAAAAGTAACTTGATTGTCTTATTACTCCATTCATGTCTGGGGTGTAGTTACATTTTGGACACGGGTCACTCGCTCTGCTGCTTGGCTTGTTGTTGGTTGACTAGCTTCCTCAGGTGCTGGCTGATGGCAGATGGCTTCTTGTAGATCATTCGCCGGTCTGCTCCTTTTATGTGAATGTGATTGGCCGACGGGTAGGATTCCTCCAGAAACCTCTTTTGAAGCTTCGCTACCATCTGGTGCATGGGGAATATGATTTACCATGTTATTAGAGCATTGTTCAGTCACTGTACCAGACCTAATGATGCAGCATGAAGTTGTGCAGTTACAGTAAAGGCACTCACTCGGTTTAGGTGTTCTGGCATTTGCATGTCAAAGGAGTCTCCTGTGAGCACGCTCACTGATGTCCTGCTGGAGAGGGGCTTAAACTTTGTTATGTCCCTTTGAAAGAAAAAAAGAAAAAAACAGAATAATAATTTTGTTTAATATTTTTGAAGTTCACTTTGAATTCCACATGCAAATGTGCAAAACCATCCAGAAAAATCTGGGCGGAAAAAAAAAAAAAAAAGCGTCTACATATCTTTGCCATACCTTACTTGAGCTGCACTTTCATTCAGAAAGTAATGCTCATCGACAGCAGCACTTTGGTGCGCAGGGTTACTTTGTAGGTATTTCTGTAGGAACAGAAAAAAACCCCACGAAAGATCAATACAGGCTACAAAAACAAAGAATTTCCACAGTTATCAGAAATGTACGGCAGCCCTGAGAGGTCAAATGGACTCCAACTTAAGAAAACACCAGCAAATAGAAAAACGCTGCCAAAGAACATAAAACACACAAACACACACACAAACACAGCGGAAATGGAAAAAAAACGGAGAAGGAATAAAGCGAAGGATTGCACTGAGGCACGCTTAAAAGTTCAGAGAGTTCATCGATGTTGTGAGGGAGAAAAGGACAATGCGAGTTTTAAAATCACGTTTTCCTAACATATTGTAGATACATCTTTGCTGTTTACTGTTAACTTTTTGGTTCTGCACTTTCGTCACGTTATCGTCTCTCCAAAAACTTCAGTTGTGTTTTGTGAGCTTTTGCAGCATTTTTCACTTTGCTGGTGTTTTCTTAAGTTGGAGCGTTTGATCTCTCAGGGCCACCGTACAAAAGAGAACACAAACAAAAAACACGGTCGCTGATGGTCACTATTTAACAAAAACTAAACTAACCATTCAGGTAGATGCGTGCAAACATCCACCGTATCCTTGTTAACCTCATCAAAATTGCACAGGTGAAACATTCTCTCCCCGTTTGAGACTGAAAGCATTTAGTTACTCCAGCCAAACACAGATCTGAACAGACCGTTGATTTCTTCTCAGGCACACAATAAAAATGGGCAGCACAAGTATCTGATCAACTCTGACATTGGCCAACTTGTGATGGCAAAGAAACTGGGTGATAACGTCTGCAATTGTTGCCATGTTGTTCCAGTTTACCTGCCAAAAAGTTGCCCAAAGAAGGACAACCTGTGAAACCGGCAGCACGGTCTCAATCAACCGAGGCTCACTGATGTGCAGCAATGTGTGGCTTGCGTGGTTAAATACCACTGCTGAAAGCTCCTATAGAGGGTGCATGTATGAATCGGACAGAACTTAAATGAAGAAAGGCGAGATTAACAGAAGACCTAGCTTGTTGTGATGAATCGCTTTAAAAAAAAAAAGTATTTATACATAAACAGTTCTGTGCAAATTATTAGACACTAAAAGTAAATATCCTTTCGAGTCACTAATGTGTGAACTAATGTTTGTAAAAATACTGTACACTTCACTTCATACAAAGTGCACTTTACAGATAAAAACTAAACCAAACTTCCCGCCTGTGTTTTGCCTTTCACATAATTTTTCACATCGGTTGCAGGACTCCCTATTCTTCCTGTGTTCTTTCTGAATCAATGTTTGGGGTCTTTGTGGTGCTAGTTGATGAATATGATGGGATTGATTGGAGTTGCATGATAGACAAAATTCTAAAGAGTCTAAGAATAACTTTTCCACAGTAAAAGTACCCTTGCCTGTTGATGGGTAATTGAGCAATCCCAATTAAAGAATTAACAAGTCAATTTTGGGGGCATGTTAATAACCTTATTCCACAGTCACCTTTTTTACCTGTCTTCACATGCCTCTAATCCCAAAACAACTCATACAAACCTTTTATGTTTGTCTAACCACCCTACATCCCTGGACAAACAGCTCCAAGCACAATGCAATGTCTTCCAGCGAGAACAAAGACGCCACTAACTTCTTTCTTCCACAGAAAAATTATATTAGCAGAATAATTTGTAAAAGATGGGAAAAGCAGTGATAACGTTTTCTATAGTAAGCCGATCTGAATGCAGTGAAGGCAGTGTCCATCTCATTCAGCAGAGCAGCTCAGAGCAGGAACAAACTGATAACACTTCTGAAATCTGTCTCTTGTTCTCGGGCTGAAAAAAGTTCACCGCGCTTCAGAATTCACGGGAATTTGCAAAATCGAGCAGAACTCGCCTTTAACTTCATCCGTCACCTGCACGCAATGAAACCAGACACCCTTTGGTGCTTTCATCACTGCGGCAAACAATTCGGGTCCAGTTCAATTAAGCAGCGGTTACATGTACATGCCCTTGAGAAATGGAATGCATGCTATATTGAGTTCGGTGTGTATGTGTGTGTGTCTCTGTGTGTACATTATAACCTTCACTAGCCTGTCTAAAAAACCTTTTTCTGTCCTTGGAGAATTCAAGCACAATGATGTCCTTATCTCCTTGGCAACAACTGTAACACTTGAAAAGCTGAAATAGGTCCCTCATCACTGCTGCCATCAAATCGTGGGTGGCTGGCAGCAGAGAACAAGGCGTCTTAACGAACTGTTCTCATTCATCCTCTAGCATACGTCACTGCATCGTACAGACGACTGCAGGAGACGAGTGAGCAGATGTTAGAAAAATGTCACTCAAAGTTCATTAAAGGGTAAAAAAAAAAGGAAGCAGGAATTAACTTCTCTCTAATAGTCTGTCTCTAATGTCCCTGACATGACTGTCACGGCCTTTGTTTTCCTCCTAATACAGGCATCAGTGTGTAGAGAGCATTTCTCCGTGCTTTTAAAGATACTGGCCTGTTGTTGTTCATCATCGAAATCCATTACTACCCCCGAGCCTCTGATGTTTTTCAATAGGACGTGGAAATGACTACAGGACTTCATGACAGGCAGAAGTGCCACAGCTGTATGTGTGATTCACAGACAAATCTGAGTATGGACAAATGCAAAATAACCCCTCCTCCCTCCTCTATAGGGGAAAAAAACTCATCTGCAATACACAGCAAAAGATGTTTGTAGCTTTTATTAACAGCCTCTTCCTCACACACCGTATGACCTGTCAAAAGGACAGGTTTTACAATATAGCAGGCATCACGAGATGCAGGGCATCACGCATCGTGTCAGCTCCAGGAGACGGGTTCAATTTTGGTTTATTTAAAATGTCTCGTGTCATATCATGCCAAATTCACAGTCTCTGACGTTATGAAGACAAACGCTCCTGCTATCATCACCCACTCGCATCTCTGCTGAGGAGGAGACGCGATTGTTCTCGCACTAGCGCCATCCTGTGGCTGCACGGGAAAAGGTGAGAGGGAAAAGATTTTAATGCCTGAAAGATATGACTTTTTACTGCTGATTTTAATTCAGTTAAAAGAACACGCGCTATAGATGAAAAAGGAGGGGGGAAAAAACCTGTATTCAGCCTACAAAGATGGCATGGTATGATAGTACCTCTGTACCCTGACCATTAGTTACATACTCCCAAATCCCTTTAAAATCACACCGGACTCGCTGTGTCACATTCACACAACATTAAAGCAACATTTCAGTGTTTTAATGTTAAGGACATGCTTCACTGTAGATGCATGTACACTGTATAGTGTGTCAGCCTGACCTGTCGCTGAATGACCTCTTCTGAGACATTCTCGCCTTTCACAGTCGGTTCAATGGCCCCCAGTATGATCAGCATGCGGCTCAGCCCCGTGGCCGCTGAAAACTGCTTGGCTTGGCATGAAGGCACCACCTTACCATACCTGAAAAAAATGACAGGACATACAAGACCTTGAGCAGGAGAACAGCTACGGCTTTTTAAAGTCCTGTGGTAACAGCATGACAGTAAGCGTTACAGTAGTGTCACGTTCTGTCCTCCTCATGAACCCAGATTTAATATCCAATTAGGAATATTTAGCTCGCGTGGTTGCTAAATGCTACATGATATTAGTTAGCTAGCTTGTTGCAGTAATGTCAGTTCATCGCAGATTATCACATAAGGCAACCACTTTTTCATGTTATAAACAATGTTAAAGAGATATTTACAATTTGAAACTCTGTGTTGTGTTCTGTATAAATTGGCTTTTTTCTTTGTTCTGTGTTTTTCTTCCGAGAAAAGGACAAAAGAGAAAAACGAAAAATGATTCAAAAGTTCTTAAGTTGCAGTTAAGGCACTCTGTCAATAAAACAAACTATAAGCTACATGCTCTGAACTATAACACAGGTAAGATGAGAAGAAAACTGAATCATATTTGTGAATAAACGTAATTAACTATTTAAATCTGACAGAGCAATCTTTTCTTAAAAACCTGTTTAGCTCACAGATCGAACTGAAGTGAGGAAATTTTACATCCCTGATCATCTGATCACGACCCGTTTCATATTACAACAGTCACACTTTAAATGGGCGGTCATCCTCAGAGACCTAATGTTCAAAGCTGTAAATGACTGAGATCGTCTTAAACCGCAAAACAGCACGCTAAGGCTCTGAATGGCGCCGCCATGATTGAGAAAGGCCACACGTAACAACTCCAGCGATGTCACACATACTTTTTGCTTTTCCTCAAGTCTTTTTCAACCATAAATCTTAAAATTTGTCTTTGAAAACATTTGCCTGGGGAATGAGAAATACTGTTTTTTTTTTTCTTTTTTAGCAGGTGAGAGAAGTAGAGCTGCAGGATTTTGTAACTCAGGAGCCCCAATCGGTTTCGGCTCACTGGTGCTCTGAATTGACTGGTTTCAGCCTGCGGAGCCCAATCAATAGTGCCACTCGCCACTGCTGCCGCTATTGCCGTGCCCCGCACCCTGCCCCTACATAGAGCACGCACACTGCAGATCTGTACCCCTGCACGGAGAGACACTCCTACCTGTTTCAGTCTGATCTGGATCAGATTTCAGCACTGCTATAGCCCTATCTGTTCCAACATCTGAAACACAACTGTGAACAGGTTCTATACATTTTCAGCCCCTGTGTTACACCCAACTAAGGAAAGGTTAAACACTTAAGTATTGATCATTTTACAAATGGAATAATTTGTTTTGGGATAAAAAAAAAAATAACAGAAATTGTTAATTTTTCAGCTGCAAAATATTAAGTTATTAAAACAAAGAATAAAAAACAAACAAACGGGCAAATCCAGGTATTCAAGAATGTATGACTATCATATATTTCATGTGTTTTCTGGTTTCTGTGGGTCATTCTCAAAATAGGCTGGAGCAAAGTAGACCAATCACTGAAAGAAGGCATTCTTAGATTGGCAGAAAATGCGCAAATCTCATTCATTAGGTCAAATGCGTGTGAATTTAGAGAACTACAATTTGAATTTCATCTGAAATTCTAATTTGGCCAGCACTTAATGTGTGGTTATATGTTTCCCAGCCACTGCAGGGTCACCAATTGGATTCTTTGAGTCTTTTGGCTATTGCAATTTTGGCTTGTAAACCAGGATCAGATATGAAAAAAAAAAACAACCCAACAACAAGTCACTACAATACAGCAACAACTTGTAAATCACAAGATAGCAGGGCCGTAAAGTATAACCCTGCTTTACCTGTATAAAATTAACATCATCTTGTATTTAGTAAGCGTTTAAACTAGCAAGAGAGACCATAATCTCATCAGGAAAATGTCTACTGCGTATTATTATACAAATATTTAAGGAGAAGGGTCGTTTTCTTTTATGCTGCAGTACACTGAAGGCTCAAGCAAGAAAATTACTGTAATCGCATCCAATGAATTTGCTGTCTTGCTGCATCTGAAACAGTTGCTTCGAAGTTGAGGGTCTGTGACCGCTCACGGTCTGTTTCTGCACTTAGAAAGACTTTGGAGCATCAAGGTGATGAAGTCATCATCTCAGTGTGCATGTAAAGCAAGAAGGTTCTAATCCACCAGCTGGGTGGGGCCATTCTGTGTCTCCTTGTGTTTGCATGGGTTCTCTCTAGGTGCTCTGGCTTCCTCCCACAGTCCAAAGACAAGCAGTTAGTGGCTTAATTGGTGATTCTAAATTGGCCACAGGTGTGAATGTGAGTGTGAATGGTTGACTGTCTCTCTGTGTTAGCCCTGTGACAGACTGGTGACCTGCCCAGGGTGTACATTGCCTCTCGGCCTGTGACAGCTGGAAGTCGAACCCCTGAACTAAAGTTCCAAACACCGTGCAGTGTTACCCCCCCCCCCCCCCCCCCCCCACACACACAAACACTCTTACACAACCTCACAAAGCCATTAGAATGGCTTTAGACTCTTGTCATTTAATACATACCTCAGATAAATCAAAAATGTCATCAGCTCTTTTCCACAAACTTACCAATACTTGAATTATAACAACAGCACAAGGCAGCATTGCTTCAAAGAAACTGCACTTCACAACAGGCAGGTTTCACTTCCATTATCCTGCTCACATCATATCACCATCACAAACACGCACCTTTCATGTGTAAACTAACCCATCTGACCTGTTGTTGATATGTGGTACCCAAAGAACTGTAGCTTGGCATATCGAGCTCTGCTCATGCAAAGCACGTCACCGCTGATTGGTCAGACAAAGCTGATAAATAACAGCAGAGAAAGCACGATCAACTGCCACCAGCAGCCGTGTAAAGATAACACATCTGCTATATTCACGGCGGAAGAAACGCGCCCTTCGGGTCAATAATGGATACAGACAGAGGGAGAAAAGAAACTACTGCTCTAATTCTCAGTCTTCAGTAGACAGAGAAAACTTTTCAAATCAGACCTCCGGAGAGTGACATTTTGACATTTTCATCTCCCTTTCCACAGTTTTCCCCTGAAGTCATTCTGGCACCACAATTTAGAACTGACTCTTCGACCTGGCTCTTAAGGGACTTCTCATTCTCTGCACATTTTCCACCTGTCACCCTTTTCTTGCCCCTTGGTTCCAAAAATAAAGGAGGGGGGGGGAATCTCCCTATCAGCCTTCCAATTCGAATCTGGTCAAATCATTGCTGGGTCTGGCATTGAACATTATTTCAAGGATTCTCCAGCCACCTGTCCTATTCCCTCCTCTTTTTTCCATTTTTAATTCTGCCCCCGAGTGAGGATTATGCGAAGCAAGGCATGCGTGTCAAAGGGAAATTTAGTGGGTAAAGACAGCCAAGATTGGCGGGATGAATTAAACAGATAACGGGAGGAGACGAAGTGGGGGAACCATGTAGAGCAAAACGCCTCACCGATGTTGGTCATTTCAGAGGGGCTCTTTTTTTTTTTTTTCCCTTCTCCCCACAGGAGCGAGGAGGCAATATCTAAATTAATAAAGTGATGAAATGAGTTTGTGCCGTGGACTTTCTGCTGTTTGACTTTCCCATCTGGATTAGTGCAGGCTGAATGGACGCTCTGTTACTTTTGTTACAACTGCGCAATTCACTGTCGGAATTTGGCCCTATAGTGATAAGGCTCCCCTCCTCCTCCTCATTACCATCTCATTTCATATGCAGGGCCTCTGTTACCTGAGAGCCTGCTCACACACAAAACACGAACTATTACACGAGCTTCTGCCAACTATTACAATGAGCACAGAACATTTAAACACGGACTATTACAGAGGGCTCAACTAACTATTACGCCGAAGGAAGATTTCTTAAGAAAAAAAAAAATGGTAGAGACCATTAGAAAAAGGCAGGCGTATAAACGGGGATGTGATGGGGCCTTTATCTCTGACTCTCTCAGTGTAGATTAATCAGCCCAGCCTGAATAAACTGTCCTTTTGTATATATTTTGTATGCATCCAAAAAATTTACTAAAACATGGAAATAATATAGAAAATCTAACATTTGATGAAAAACGAGCCAGTACAGGAAGTGCTACTCCTCTGTTTGTTGAGTCCAGTTTTTCAAGGACAGAAAAAAAAGTAAGACCTCAGCACAGTGACATTTTGCCACTTCTTACGTTGTATTTGCGACACATTAAAAAACAAGTGAGGTAACCTTTACATTTTAACCCGACCTTTATGAAACAGACATGCTCCTTGTGTTGTGAAGCACTACTCACATTTAAACTGTTTCCAAAATACTTCTATACATAGAAATGAATCACACCCGGACATTTGTACCTTTAACATTCAACAATCGGGTTTTATGTTTGATTCTTATAATGTTTTATCATCTTTTACAGCAAACCTGGACAGTAATTACAGTGTTTCACTAGTTCAACCTTTTTCCATAATAGATTTAAATAGTTTTTCACTAAAAAAAATTCTACACACAATGCCCCATAATGAGAAAAAAGTTTGCTTGAAATGTATTAACAATTTAAAATAGAAATATGACATGCACATAAATATTCACACACCATGCCATGACAAAATTCTCTGGTCTGATTAAACACAGATTGAACACTTTGACCTGAATGACGAGCGTCATGTCTTGTGGAAACCAGGCACTGCTTATCATCTGGCCAACATCATCCTTACAGAAAAGTGTGATGGTGGCAGCATCATGGAGCTAGTCAGGGTTGAGGGAAAGATGAGTGCAGCAATGTACAAAGACATCCTTGATGATAACCTGCTCCAGAATGCTCTGGATCTCAGACTGGGACAAAGGTTCTAACAGGACACCAACCCTAAACATGCAGCCAACATAACAAAGAAGTGACCTCTCTGTGAATGTCCTTCAGTGGCCCAGCCAGAGCCCAGACTTGAACCTGATTGAAGATCTCTGGAGAGATCTCAAAATGGATGTGGACTGACACTCCCCCATCCAAGCTGATGAGAGAGTCTGCAAAGAAGAATGAGAGAAACTGCCTAAAAAAAAAAAAATAGATGAGCAGAGCTCGTAGCATCATATTTAGAAAGACCTGAGGCTGTAATTGCAGCCAAAGGTGCTGCAACAAAGTACTGAACAAAGGTTATTGATACTAATGTACACTGTTTTATATTTTGAAAACATTTGCAAGAACTTCAACGAAACCTTTTCAGTTTGTGTTACGAGGTCTCGTGTGCAGAATTTTAAAGTGAAAAGAAAATTAGATCCATGTTGGAATAAGGCTGTAACATGACTAAATGTTAAACAAGTGAAGTGCTGTGAATACTCTCTGGACATACTACACGTTAAAAGACCGTACACTAGCTTTAGGAAGGTAGGAAATACAACATAAGGATCCGCTGATGTTCACTGACATAGTAAAAGAATTCCAGCTAGATTTTCTGTTGCTAACCAATTTCATATTAAAGTCCCTCAACTCCACTTAAATGTGTGTTTTTCCAGAGACATTAGAGCGGGAGAGACAGCACTCAGCGAACACTAATGTATGGGAGAGCTCTTTGAGCCCAAAGAGACAATTAACAACGGAGCAGGGAAAAATCTGAGCATGCAGGCAAACAGCAGAGATTCACGACACTTTCAACTATGTGCTGGCAGATATATTTACTCATTATTGTTTTAAAGGCGCAGGTCAGAGCACTTACTGTTATTCTTGCCTTACTGCATCCATAATGGAAAACTGAGTATGAGATGCTGATTCTGTCCATACTCTGTTTTCAGAACAACTTTTAGAGCTTATTTTTAAATATTTTTTATATCTTGTTTTTTTTTCCCCCCCAAATCAGATTTGAATAGTTATTCTCTACATGCAGCTTTTTTGTTATTGTTGTTTATTTCCAGTGCCATTAAGCTCTAAAATTCAAAACGTTCATTTAAATACTGGATTCAATAACTATACAAATAAGTGCCCAGGGGCATTACCAAGATGGTTGCCAGGTTCTGTGACATCCTACTTTTCATTTTGAACGTTTCACCTTTTCTAATGAATAACATATAACAATAATAAAAACACTGTCTTCAACCAGTCCTCAATATCCACGATTTCCTTTCAACTCTGGAAGCTAGTTCATCTCACTTGATTACCAACCAATCATTTGTACGAGACACACTTTGGTACCTTGCAAGCAAAACATTTTCTTAAGTGTTAAGAATCCTTCCAAACAGGAAATAAGAGCATAATAACTTGGAATAATTGTCTAAATTAAAAGGAAAAGTGAAACATCGAGATGTAATACTGAGCACAACCACAAGGTGTCAATGTTGCACCACGGTCAGTTCCCTGCCTGCTCCTCCCTGCATCAATACTATAGGTTACACTGGGGTAAATACACAGGGGCCGGGAGAGCCCTGTTTTATTAGCGCAGCATAACAGCAATAGTTACGGTTACAGTGGTTCTAATTACAATTAACTGGCATTCCTGACTCATCAGGGATTCAGTGAACAGCTGAGTCAGGGAAAGACAGCAGGAAGCTCTTGCCACAGTGGGAGCCATTTCAGAACCACAGTGTGATTCATAATGAATGACACACTTATGAAGCAAAGGATGAGAACCCATGCTGTACATGTGAAGAAACTGTGCTGTGTAACTTGACTAGCCTTATTATCATGTCACAAAACATACCACAAGACATATTTCCTCATATTAAATATAGTCTCTACTCCCTTCCCCTTGCTCCCAACCATACAGCAGCCCAGGGCTGGGTGGTTGCTGCCAATCTCAGCAGAGGATCCCCGAGGAGGTTTTAGAGCAGGGCCGTGCTCCAGTGAGTTATTGAACGCAAACTGACGCTGAAAGCGAATGGGCTCTGAGGGGGCAAGTGGGTATGTCGTCACTGCTGCTGCTGTTTACCAACGAAGGAAAAAGGAGACAGGCAGCAAGACAGCTCAGAGATTACATAACGCCACTTAAAGTATTAAATTAACTGCTGTAGCAATCTGAGTATAATTGCAAGGTTTAAATATCACAATAAGGGAAGGGACCATACAGAAGTAGGGGGGAGGTGAGAAAATTCTGTTACGCCTGTAAATTTATCCACTAACGAAGTGCAGGCTGGACGGATGGAAACACTTGGACTGAACCTGTCTGGCTTATAAATCACGCCAGTAGCAGCTGCGAGTGGCCGAAGGGTCGTCAATCAAAACGACAGTCATACGCTGCCCGTCATACAGAGCAGGCTCCAGGTGAGCCGCGAAACGTGTCTAACTGCTGCACAACGCGGCACGCTGTGTGGCCAGCAGTGTGTGATGTGCAAATATAGAGTACGTGCATGCATAAATGTTTGTGTTATCATGACTCGGAGTCTGTCTGTGTCCGTGCTTTGTGGAGAATATTAATGAGCAGCGGGATGATGAATGGTGCACAAAGTGTCATTTTCACTTTGGGACTCCTAACTCACTCAGGGTTAGATCCAGGCCCGCTGCCACAGCTGTCAGGCCCACACTGAGACACTCTACAGAACAACCTCCTTCATCTTCCTCTTTACATGCGTCATGTATTCTAATTTACAGCAACAGAATGCACTGAAAATATGCTGGATTTATACAGCACGCGCACATAAACTTGTTGGGACAGTCTCCGATGGTATTCTTCTGTTATAAACATGATAATAGATTCAAACACCAAAAAATAAAAACACACCTAATAATTAGAAACACTTAAAAGACCTGAGATTGAGAGGAAAGGGATAAAGAGAATTTCAAGCAGTGCTCCTCTGAGGACTGAGTTACACTAAACACAGTAATAGTACATTAAAACGGAGCATCTGTCAATCAATCAGCATTCATTAAAAGGACCATCCCATTAGACAAGACCACTCCCCACTGTTTCTGCTCTCTGAGCAAATATATTCCCAATGGCTTAAATTAGTTTTATATCACACGTGTGCACGCCTGGCTGCAGAAAGACAGGAGTGTGTAAAACCACAGCAAAATTCTTGCTTTAAATGGAGCATTATTAGTGTAATTGTTTTGGTACTTAACACCAACTCTGCTGTTATCTGTCTCATTCCAGCTGGAATCTCTGATCATTAAATGGCCATCTAGAGAGTCAGGGCAGTCTGACTGTCAACACAGTTTTCATCCATCATTACAGAGCGAGAGAAAGAGAGGAAATGAGAAAAAACAGACAACATGGACAAACGAGAGGACTGTAACCGAGGCAGAGTTTGTGCATTCGGTCTTTCTCAAAGAAATGCTTGCTCAGCAAAAATTTTATGAGTTAAAAAGAGAAGAATCACCATTTAGATTCTTTACAGATACAATACTTGATTCATGAAACAAAAGAACTTGAGTGACTGCAGGGCTCGCAAAATCGCTAGCCCGACGTCCCGGGGCTAGCGATTATTCCAGTCGGGCTACCAGAATCTATCCCTGCCCTGCCCGTCGGGCTATCATAGGAAGGAAAAATATATGTCAATGCTTTTGCATTCTTTCGGAAATGTAGCTGGGTAAATATGTCATTGGCATCGGTGAGCCACTGTCAATATGTGACTAGGGCTGCTCAATTAATCGAATTTTAATCCAAATTACGATCTGGGCTTTCAACGATCATTAAAAATGACTGAGCCAATTATTAGCACCTCCCTCGTGCTTTACTCTCGCGCTGCTCCGTGTGGCAAATCGAGCGCACCTCTCTGCGTTTCGAACACGCGTCACAACAATTAAGAGGACCCGAGAGAAGCTCGGAAAGCTAAGCAGAAGTTATTTGGAGAGGAGAGTGACTGCCGTTGGTTGAAAAGAGAGGTAAAAAAAAAACCCTTCAGTGGTGTGGAAACATTATGGGTTCGCGGAGTCAGACGTGGATCAAGTAGACATAGTGTGTAAACTTTGGTGTCGTAGCTGCACCACAGAGCAACACCGCAAAGTTTACTAAACATAGATGTTTACATTTTATTTTTTATATTGCAAACATTTGCACTGTTATCAGTATTTGCACACTATTTTATACTATTTTTGACAATCTTTAAAGCCATCATTCAATACATTGTTATTGTTAAATAAATATTGTCAAATAATCGAGATCTCAATTTCAGTGAAAATAATCGTGATTATCATTTTTGCCATAATCGAGCAGCCCTATATGTGACATATTGAAATCGCATTTGAATTTGCGCTTGTTTTTTGCTTTCACTTTGCAATCGCGCGAACTGTGTATAGAGAGCGACAGTACTGATTGGTGAGTGACGATAATTTGCGCACCAATTCCTCTGACATCGTCTTATCAATCGTTAGTTTACTATGCAAACATGACAAGTGAAATCTCCCGCAGCAAGCTTAAACATGTGAGAGGTTGATCGCGCAGAGAATCGCTGAGCGTTATGTGAGTGCTTGTGTAAAGGCAGCAGGATATATATTTTAGTTCTGCTGAGCCAAATAAGACCGGTCAGGGTGAAGAAGTGACAGCCAGTCTGCACAGTCTGCAAATAACATATTAAAAATCAATCCTGAAAAATCTGTTTAGAACAGCCTACTATGTTGCAAAGAGTGAACTACCACTGGCAAAATTTAGCAGTCTTTGCAAACTTCGAAAAGCAAAAGGCCAAGATCGTGGTTCCACTTGCCTCTTACCTGTGATTTCAGTGGAAATTTCAAATTCAGGATCTGACACAGACTGATTCATATTCTACAGTTCTTACAAGTTCATAGAAATTTCTGTTCAATTACAACCAAGTATTTGAGTTGATGATTGTAATTTTTATACAATATGTAATTTGTGTTTCAACAATTTTTTGATTAATGTTTTGTTTCCGTTACAATATTATACATTAAAGTATAATATTGTAATGGAAACAAAACAGGAAACAAAACACACAAAAAAAAAATTTTTTATTCGGGCTACTTAAATTTATTTCGGGCTACCAAAAACTGAAGAGTCCCTGCCCGAAGGGCTACCAGGGATTTTGAAATTTTGCGAGCCCTGGACTGTCTAAAATTCTCTCATGGTGACATTGATGAAATAAGAGCAACCCACACGTTGGATAAAAAGCTTATTGGGGATAAACAGGTAAAATATGTCTCCTCTATTCAAACCAATTTCCTAGTCGAGCATTTGGATTAAGCTGAAAAAACCAAAGCAAAAGGAATGACATGATTGATGGAATAACCTCAGATTGCTCAGAGGATTCAAGGGTGCGTGAACTACTAACCACCAGGCTAAAAATGGACGCCAATCAAGTTCAAACAGCATCATAGTGAATTCCTGTGGATCAAGGATCAGGAACTCATCATGAAAAAATTGGGAACATTTCTAAAAAAAAAAAAACTACCACTGTGTAAATAAATGAGGACTTTTATGAATGACTGAGGAAGAAAAGATCTTGTGTGTTGTTGGATGTGTCTTGTGGTGTGTGTGAGCACATGAAGGACAAATTCCTATAAACCGTGTTGTTGAAATGGCTACAGGAAGTTTGAACTTGAACTTGAACTTGACGCTGGAGCAAAGGGCAGTTATGCTGTAAGCAGCTACGATTGGCTCTTTGTAAGAGAAACCTTGGTGGTTCATCTTAATGTAATAATATTAAAATCAGGATGATTTAAACTATAAGCTATTAGACACCTTTAAAAGAAAAGTTTAAAAATTGCTCATCTGAATATTTGTAGCCTTCAAAATAAGGTGCAAGAATTAAGTGCTGTGCTATCTGAAAATGCTTAATGTATTATTTACCTATAAACACACCAGTAGTTGATATCGAGGTAGGATTACAGGGATTTGGTATATACAAAGAGGATTGGAATAAATATAGAGAAGGTATATTGAAAAAATATTGACTCATTTGGAATTAGATGGCAGTAACGCATCTGAAAACAATTAGGACGGCTGCAACAAATAGCTGGAAAAGTAAGTTGTACTAAAAGAAAACATCTTGCAACTAATTACTTTAATCGGCAACATGTCAGTCACATGACTGGGTACCAAAAGAACATCTTAGAGAGGTCAGTTTCATTAACTGCAAAAAAGCATATCTCTAAAATTGTGGAACAATTTCAGAACGGTTTTCTTTGAATATCGCTTCATTGACAGGATATAATATCATCAAAAGATTCAGAAAATCTGGAGAAATCTCAAGGCTGAAAAATGAATACTGAGTGCCCATGATCTTAATGCCCTGAGACAGCACTGTATTAAAAATGGGCATGATTATGTCATCGAGATCACTACATGGGATCACATCACTGTCAGTAAACATTCAGTATTCAGACCAATCAGTCATGTAATGCTGCTGTTATGGATTAAATAGAAAATAAAAGATTATCAGATTTTTTCAGCCTATGAAAAACAGGCTTTATATTCAAAGTCTAGATAAAGCAAGCCCAAAGCCTCAGAAATGCATTTCACACTCCAATCTATTAACATGCTCACATAAATAGATACTGATAGTTTGGTTTAAATTAAAGAAATAAGGCTCCTTTTTCAAGTGGAAAGATGAAAATGATTCTCTGCTCACACTGGTGAAACAAAAACGGACGGTGCCGAGTGACCCCGACCCGTGGCCGGCTTTTGTGCCGAATGCAATTTGTCCAGACGTACGCCGAGGCTTCTCCTAATCTCAATGATAGACCCTCTGCTTGATTTTTCATCAGGCGGTATTATCTATGCTCGCAAGCAAATGAGACACATGCTGCGATGTCTCCAGCCCAAAATCCCAAGTAAGAAAGCTGACCCTTTACAACAAGTGTGCAAAAGCAAAGGCCTACACGCGCACAAACACACACACGGCATTCTCAGGAGATGGTCCTGATTCATTTTGTAGGATGTAACAGAACTAATTTTGGGAGAGAGCCTCTGTTAATGAGCTGGTCTTTGATGTGTAAATCCTCCAGTCCAAGAGCAAAGCTGATACGGTCTCCCCACAATCCTGCTAAGGTGCAGTCCTGCGCCCTCCTGCATTACTTATCTTGTCCACCAAATAATGTAAGACCTCATACAGCTAATAAATCTACATCAAAGACGGAGAAAACATGCAAGTTTGTGAAACAAACAAGGTAAAACAAGGAAAATGATGAAGTAACGCAAGAATGTCAGTGGTGTGGTGACGCAGGCGTGAGCGGACTGGTGCTGAACATGCTTTGGGTCTTCGTGCAGTTTCCCTCATTCCTACTTAGTCATCCATGGAAATCAAAACACAGATGATGGAACTGTTTTTTTAAACTGACTAAATGTAAGTCTTTGGAGAAGCAATATATAAATGAAATCAGCCATAGAGTAATTGGATCGTTGCTGCCGTGTCATGTACCCAGTGAAATGAATGCCTATTAATCAGAGGATAATTGAACACATACCCCTGATAAATGGTGCTGCTCCACTTTGAGTCCCGTACAAATTAGGCCATTTTCAGGGATCCATTTCTTATCTGCCTTCACTCATCCTTATACAGGCTGTGGCCTAATACTGGCAGACAGAGCTGTGGTAGCAACATTTCTTAGGAACAACCTTCCTTTCACCACTGATTTTACCATCCTGTTATTTACATTCTTATGCCATATGCAGTCCTTTACGTCTGCATCTGTTCTAACTGATTTGCCTCTCCTTGCATCCTTTATTAATTATATCTGTACAAAGATATACGAGCAGAATTTCTGCACAGGAAACAAAGATGTGATAAACATGTTCATTTGCCAATTTAAAACCTTTAATGGTAACTTGTGGTTCTCCAAGGCTCAGTATCAGGCTAGTTTATTTTATGCTAAAACAATGTACTCCCTCAAAATTATTATTTTTGTACGATACAAATTAATTTTATTGGGGCATAAATCTAGAATTACTTTTGGATAACTGTGAAAAATTACAAGCGAGTTTGATTTTTAATAAGGCCAGAATTTAATTAAGATTTAACTAATCAACTCTGGTAAAAAAAAAAATGTTATTTTTATAAAGCTAATTTCTATTCAGTTATGTTAATGAAAGCATGTCTAAAGTATAAAATTATGGTGGAAACAATTTATACCAAAGCAAATCTACACAGTTCTTTAGTAATGAGGCCTTTTTTCCTTGTTTCACTTCCTTAAGAATGGCTTCCTGACAGCCACTGAGACCATTTCTGATGAAGGTTCAGTAAACAACATAACGATCAACTGAAGATCCAGATGAATATCTCAAGGTCTGTGTCATGTCTTTGCTGGATTTTCTTCTATTTCTTAAGTACACAACTTTTAGGTTCTGCAGATAGGTTTTCAGGCCTGACATTTCTTTTGTCCTCCACTTGTCCAGTTTCCTCATTATTTTAAGGACGCACTGCACACCATGCCAAGATAAGCTGAGATTTCAGCTAATAGTTCTTTGGGAATCACTGATTGCAAACAGACAATCTTAATGTTGTTCAAAAATGTTCGAAATGCAAAAAAATGATGCGTTTTACAACAAGCTGCTGGTATATAGGCTGTTGGGTTCTTTGTTGTCTATTATGTGGACACACCACGCTGGTTCACTCCTTTAGTTAGAACCATTCAATTATGCTTGAATGACCCATTGGTCCATCTGAAGTAGCTTAACAAACAAAAAAAGATTTTTTAAATATATTTAATATTTGACTCTGACTGAAATGGTCGGATTTAAGGGTTGGACTGTGAGTGAGTGAAAAAGCAGCCAACGTCTAAAGAAAATCTCAGAGACCCTCAAAGACCACGTAAAGAAAAAAAAATACATATATATATAAATACATTTCAAATCATTTACCAAAGAAACAATAATGTCTATCAGGTTTTGAGCATGAAATTCTGTTTTGTACCTGGTGACAACAAATACACTAAAACTGCACTCTAGAGATTTGTTTATCATGTAGCCATCCCAGCTTAATGTGGCAAAATTGTACATCTGATTAATTATAATCTCTTCAGCAGAGAAATACCTTTTAATGCCCACACTCCATTCTCCATACTTGTAAACAAACACAGTTAGTACTGCATACCTGGTACCAACAGTCCTGCTCTGAACTCTTGCTTATCATTAATAACAACCAACCCCCCACTTAACACCTCGCGTATGATAATTAATGCATAATGAGATATATGCTGTGACACTGACTTGACATATATCTCGCTTGGAGGATTAAAGCAGAGCTATTCCACTGTCTGTCACTCAGTTCCGACCACCACCACAACCCCGGCTTCCCCCTCATCTGTTCCCTGCTCAAGTGAGTGCAATCAGCTAATGAGTTTCTTTGGCCTCCAATTAATCACGCTAATGAGCCCCACCCATTAAAGATAATCAACTGTTCTTGCCATAAATGCCAGTAAGGGAAGAGTTTGACTCGCTAGCGCCTCTGCCTCCCTTCCCCTCATGCTAATCCTCTTTTTTCTTGATACAGTTCCCTTTTTTTCACCTCTTCCCTGCCTCTCGCTTTTTTATCTGCCTCCTCTCTGCCCCTCAGAGCTGTTATCATCCTTCTCGCTCCCTTTTCCACGCTCCTCTTTTCTCAATCTTCTTTCCCACTCTACATCCCTTCCCAGTTTTTGCTTCTTCGACATGTTTCCATCTTCTCTCTCTCTCACTCTCCTTTGCATCTTTACTTTTTTTTTCTTCTTCCAACTCAGTCCTCTGAAGCCTTCCACTACAAACTCACCAGTACTCCTTCCACTTGTCCTCTTCAAAAATGTCCTCTGGGATGGGATCAATCAGCACCAGGTCTGACACTTGCCTGAGGACAACAAGAGGACACACACACACACAGTCGGATGAAGAACGACTCATTGACTACTCTTGTCCACTTTACCCTCCTGGCCTGGGAAGTAATGAGCGTGAGATGGATGGCGCCATCTCATTTGTCTTCCTGGAGATTTGTCCCCACAGACAGATGACCACACGCATACACCAGATCCCGAGGTAATATTTCCATTTGGAAAGGTGTCATCCACTCACCACTTCTTAATTTTCTCCCTTAACAGCAGCAACATTGTGCCTGATTGAATCCTAAATCTTTCATCCCTGGTACGGGCTACTTGTCACATTAATCACCTTGTTGTCTCTGAAAAGGGTGAGTCATGTGAGATGATGGGAACGTATACTGGGATATATTTTAACATGTGAGGTCAAGAACTCCTAAATCTCTATCAACCAATTTTAAAATGAGCTTTCTTTAAATTTTGCTGAGGACATGAAGGACTTAAATAGTAACACACATTTTATTTTTGTCTTATCTTTAGCATGACATTCATTACCACCAGCGCTGTACTTTAAGTCAGTTACTCACACAGTAGGCTGGTAGTGCAGTATGTCTTAATCCACAGTATACAGTCGTCTCTAACATATAGCATGGACATACACATTATCTTGTCATTTTTTTCCCCCTGTGGTGGCTTCACTTCTTTTAGACTAACTAATGCAGCACCCGAAAGATTTTTTTTTTAAATAAATAGTTAGGTACTTGATTTATTATTTCGCTGACAAAGTTGGGGGACTTGCAAGATACAGATTAAAAGTAAAGTTATACATTTTCCAAGTTTTTATTTTGTGTCCCAGGACAAACAGCTACAGAAGGTGTGATTTAATTAGCCGCTAAAATTCCCCAAAATAAGTCATTTAAATTTGGCCAATATCCCCCTCAAGGACATCTTCTGCCACGCGTCCAGGCACTTTCTAAAGGAGCTGCTCCCTAGAAGCCCCTTTCTAACCATTTTCACTTTGTAGCCTACCCTGCAATTTCACCACGGACCTTAAATGTGGGCTTAAAGCAAACATCCAGCTTCCTTTAGAACTGCAAATTTAATTTAAATTTGTTCGATATCTCCAAATGTCACGCAAAAAGTGATAATGGCTGATGACGTGAGCTGGTTCTCCGGCTACAACCCTGAAATTTTCAGGCATGCAGTCTTACTTGAAAGATTTGACTGTATATATTCATCTCTGAAATTGCTGTTAGAAGAGATTTTATCATAAAATGATAGAGGCAATTTTATGGATCAAACTAACAGCTGATGACAGAAAGCAGAGGCTTTTATAACAACACCAATTTTTACCCTCCTCTCCCCTCACCCACCTCTGTAATCATCTTCATTCATCATGGTCAATCATCTTCACAAATTGGGACCAAAACCATTCCAACCATCAGTAAACAACCATGGCAGAAAGTGTTACATCACATTTAAACTACTGATGCTAATGTTAAGAAAGTTACCTACACATGTCCATAATCAGGTTTCCTTTAAAGCTTTTTAAGAGCACAGTTCAATGAAATTCTTGTACCAATATACACAACTGACAACTCTGGCTTTCTGAGGGTTTTTAAGTTTTTAGTTATCACGCTTCTTCATCTAAAACAGCAGCTATGGTGAAAGTGGCCTGGAGATGCATAAGAAGATGATTTTGAACTGCAGACTGTTGAAATTTGCTATTTATGCTGCTTTCTTATGCTATGAAGCAAGTTCAACATAGCCAGGATTTCTTCATGTTAGCTGTGCACACTCATATAAAGGAGTGCTGCTGTCACTATAGCCTGTTCAATGCATTCAGGTCTACTCTCTCCCACTGATGGAGGAGATGTGGAAATCACTTCAGTTTGTGGCCAAATCAAAGTGAAATAAAGTCTGAATATTCCTTTCGACAAATACCTTCCAAACAGACCGATCAATAGTCCAATGTGATTTTGGTTCCCAGTTCAATTCATTTTGCAAAGTAAACTCTGTAGAAAATTAGTACCAAACACAATCAGTTACTTTCTTCTGCACCAATTGCATGACTGCATGTATAAAATGCATTCCTTCAGCAGAGAATTCATGTTGTACTTACAGATGATTTAAACCAAAAAACAACAAACTAAATCTAAAGTTTTTAAACAGACCATCCCGCTACTCCATAATGTAATATCGGCATCGCTGTGTTTAATCTGACCAAACTGATGTAACTCTGAGAAAACACTGAGTGGTGTGGGGGGAGGATTAGACGCAAATCCTTATCCAAAATCCTCAGTTTTGGTTCTGCAGTACTTACACATCATGAATGTGGGTGTAGAATCTGCTGTTGAGTGCGCCAAGCTCAGAGCCCACCAGGATAAAGGGCCCGACTATCCCAGCAGCCCCCAGAAGCCGGTGCAGGTCATCCACCATCCTGGAAGACAGCGACACTCGTGAGCTTCTGCACACAACCAGGAGGCACCGCAAACTGGGAAACCATATCTGTTTAATGTCATTAATTTCTAATCTGCTTCCATGATTATTATATTAAGAGGCAAAAATAATCTCAATAAGAGAAAAGGCAAAAGGGTATCAGTTCTATCTTACAATAAAGAATGTAAACAGTTTTAAAAAAACATCAGATCAGCAGTATCTTTAGTTTTCTGATGTCTAAGTTTCCAGATCTGGCACCAAAATAAACAGCACTGCTGAAAAACCCAAATGACAGCATAACGGAGGGGGACTGCTGGCTCGCTTCCACTGCAAAACACCGCAGGAAAAACAATCACCAGCAAACTTATATCATCAGAGGGAGCATCATCATTACATGAAGCGCAGCAACTCCTCTGCGAGAGCCATCTGCTCGTCCCGGGTTTGTTGTGCTAATAAATCAAACCCAAGGTGTCACACTGAAACGAAGAGATTTCACAAGACTCACAGGGTTAAGGTTAGGGAGTCATCACACCTCTTCAGATATTGAATCCCGGGAAATTGATTGCTTGCACCTCAAACAGGCAGCCGACCACTTCCCCCCGGGCAGGACGCCAAAGTAAACTAGACTGCTGACCGTCGGCAAATCACGGCTGCTCATTCCTTAGGCAGATTTAAGGCTCGACAAACGCATTACGATGTCAGAGAGAGGATGATTAGAGCCCAATCCTGTGGCTGCGTGACGCAGGGGAGGCCTGGAGTGTGTTCAGCAGGATGTGCACACATCAGTCTCTGGCTAGAACATTAATGAGAAGTCCCAAACAGCTACTTTA
Source organism: Pelmatolapia mariae (assembly GCF_036321145.2). Lineage (NCBI taxonomy): Eukaryota > Metazoa > Chordata > Actinopteri > Cichliformes > Cichlidae > Pelmatolapia > Pelmatolapia mariae. The sequence continues at coordinate 52,584,134 of NC_086236.1, forward strand.
TCAAAGTAATACTGATTCCCTGTGAATATTTACTCTGCTATGGCAAACGCACTGAGTGAAATCTTCGATGTTATTGTACTACGGCGCAGCAGGCCGGGGTCTTTGCTTTGTGTCACATCAAAGAAGCAAAATGTTTCTTTTTGGAAACAAAGAGTTAAATGTTCTGGAGAGTGGTTGCATAAATTGTTGTCTAAAAAGGTCTCTTTCCAGCAGGTAAAACCATACCAAACAAATGAAATGCTTTATAAGGATTGTTCTCCTTCACTGCAAGAGACAAACAAAAAAAGGCCCGTTTTTGCTCAGTGGTTAAAATTAATGCCTGACATTGCCTGTTGCCAAGAAACCTTTAAAGGGTTTTCTCTCAGTTTTTAATAGATAGAAAAGTAGAATATTCCCCATTTTCTGTCTTTCTGTTTTCATTCAGTAGATAATCACGTGAAAAAGAAAGTGTACATAGGACAACTGTGCAGTCCTCTGAAAAAGTAAACCCCATGATTCAATATCTTGGAGAGCACAGTTCCAAAGAAGTCGGATGAATGGTTATTATTACAGATGAAGAAGATTATTAAAATTGAAGTTCAAATTGAGATTCATAATAGGGAAGAAAGGTGATTTTCCACATGGCATGGTTGTTGTTGATGACAGGTTTTTTCGTCATAAAATGTTGACTGAGGGAGGAAGCTGCAGTGCCCACACAGACATGAGAAGAGAACATGACAACGCCACACAGAAAAACCCCGGGGAAGATTTAAAACCAGGACTGAGGCGACAGTGCTAACCGGTCCGCTGGGTCAACAAAGTCAGCAGTGCTCGCTTATTCAAACCTAAAAAATAGACATAAATAAAAACATACCAAAGTGAAAGCAATCGCTCTCCTTTCATCTCAGACAGTGTTGTGTCATAACGCTCCTTGCCACAGTCTGCTATTGTTGCTGGAAGCGCGCTTGCCTTGGATCCCATTAGAAATTGTAGCGTCTCTCTCCCATAGCTCCCAGTAGCTGGAGCTTGTCAAGCTGAGTGGCCAGCAGCTTCTTCTGTTTGTTTACCCATTGTGGGTAACACTCTTGTATAATGGGAAACTGATGGGAGGTTAGCGTGCTAGAAAAGCTGCCGCTCTGTCTCTGCTTTCACTCTGACTGAGATCAGTCACGAGCCTCATCATATCATCATAACAGGTACGTTTTCTCCTACTGACCACCTTGGCCAACATGTGTGATGTAGAGCAGAGTAGTGTCAAAAGGTTTTAAATAACTCCTTTAGCATTTTAGCAAGAAGAGAAGACATCAACCGTGGGTTTATAATAAAACGGGCATTCAAAATCCCATATCACTTTCCCTTGTGCGCCGCTGAGAAACAGTGACCTGACCTGATACAAACATTACATGAGGTCGCCATAGAAACTGAAAAGGTGCCATTAAACCAGGTATGTTCCACACAGATGCTGGCCTCCTACAATCAGTATTACAGAAAATTCATCTTTTAAAGTTATACAAATTGAGTTTGCAAATACAACAACAGCTTATAAATGAGACAGGAGGCCCGCAAGTGAAAAACAGCAAACTCATTCATTTAGAAAGAAAATTACAACAATTTAAAAAGACAAATCCTAACTGTGACACAGTTTTAAAGTGTAAAATTATTGCGAAGCAGCAGGCATTAACACACATTTTAAATGTCACAAATATAGACTGCATATACAAGAATCTTGCAGCTACGATGAGGTCACCCACTGATTTGTAGACTATTATTTTAAAGGCTTAAATATGGCATTTTGGCTATTTTATCTTTTTTTATTATTATTATTTATTTATTTATTATTAAACAGATTGCTGGCCCTAACTGAAAAACGGGGGGAAAACAAGCCACTAGGTAAGCTATAAAGCAAGCCAAGCTTTATCATGTATTTTACTCTAAATGGGATAATAATCAACAATCAACATCCTGCTATATTAAATATGACTTGAGACTAGAGGTTGAGACCTCAAACTGATCACGAAAATGTTTCGTGATGTAATAATTCAAGTGAGAGGTGGGGACACATTTCTCATAAACTTCTATATTACCTGATGTGTTTCACAACCAGAGGAGTTGTCTCTCCCACCGCCTACTACAAATAGTGCAGGTTTAGGGCATTTCTGTATTGCGTATGTCTGTCTTCTACATGCCGTCTATAGTTACAACTGCTCAGAGTGACCGTCTCATAACAGCACGCTCACCGTCCAGTCGTTGACATGTCCCAAACCTTCTCTGTTCCTGTGGTTTCATTCTGCATCAGCCGCTTGCTGAAGCCCAGTCCCATCCTGTCGTATGTACAAACCTGAGCAGCGTGACAAACAAGGACAGCGAGAAGATTTTTTTTTTTTCCAGTCACACTAAGCTCACCTTACAGAACAGTCCAGACCCTACTTATTGTGTTTAAGCGCTTTAAAAATGCATGATGGCTGAGTGGCCCTAAAAAGATCCAGATACAAGCGTAAGCATTGCTCTGTATGTTTGTTTTTCTTGTTGTTGCTTATGCAGTCTTTTTTTACTTTATGTGTCAGGCCCTTCCGCAACATGGCTATGACTTCATCTGGGTCACATTTCAGACAAACAACATGGGGCAGGCTGTCAGCCTGGACTTTCTGCCGGCAGAAAGACGAGGCTGACAGAGGCTGGCAGAGATACTGCAAGGGCTGTCCCAGCACGACCCAAACAACAAAAACACAGCCACATTTGTAGTAGCAGATTCTGGGGGAAGTTCACCATGGTGGTCAGAGGGAAAGCCAGTGTGACTGCTGACTCTGGACTGACTCTCAATGTACAGCATATGGCAAAAATGACTAATCTAGATCTATTTAATTCAGATATTTAGAGATATTAAATTCAGTCATATTAATAAAATGCTATAACATTTCACAGTATCATTCAGAAAGACACCCATTTAATTCTGTAACATGAGTGAGTGAGTCAAACCCCCACCTTTGTCAGCGATGCAACATTCTCTTGAACGTGAAACCAAACATCTGAGGACATTCCAGTTGGTGCATCCAGTATAACTACAGGAAAACAGACCGATCAGGCAGAGCTTAGCTAAAAAACATAAGCGAGCCAGATACAGAACCATGTGCCAGAAAAAACAAACTGAAATAAAATACAGGCAGCTTATTACCAACTGGTTTTCCTCGTCCTTTACACAAAAGATGCATCTTTTGACCCAAACCAACATCAACAATCTTGCCATCTGGATGTAAGACATGGGAAAAAAACAGAATGAAAGATTAGGCCTTGCTGAGTGCTTCTCATTCAGCTTTGAGAACTTTACAACTGTTTAAATTACGCAATTAATAAGTAATGACATTACATTTTGCTGATAAACATAAAATTGATGTTGGCAACAACGACTTTAAGATAAGTGAACCTTTAGGCAAAAGCATCTGTGCTTCTCTCTGAAGGGAGGCGTAGTTGAGGAACGGAGGGACGAGGATGATCACAAGCAAACACTTCCCAAGGTTGACGAGCACGGAGCTGTAAGACACACTGCCTTTGACTTCAGCTTGGCTGGGCCGTCTTTGATCCGGAACCTCATTTATGCAAAGAAGAAAATGTAACGTTGACTGCACACTCACTTCTACATTTCGATTTATAATTAAACACTGAAATGTTTCAAAAGTGTGGAGTTTGGATTTTATGAACCTCAGTCGTAGAGTCAGGCCTAAAAGTGTTACTGCTTCGATCGTTTATTCATTCTTTTTTTATTTTCCTTTTCTCTCTTTTTTTGAAGATCGCTTGCCAATGATTCGTTTGAAAGTAAAATATTCATTAGATAACCCGTAAGTAAGCCGTAAACAAACAAAGAGCTGTAAATAGTGCAGTTTTGTTTAAGGGGTTTGGCTCCTCTTCTCTTTGGACAAAATAATGGAAAGCTGACAGAAACTGGTTCATGCTCCAAACCACTGTAACAGCAAATAAATATAAATATCACCAGCAGACATCTACCTAACCGAAAACAAAGTGACACGTTAGCTTGTGGACTCAGCTAATACTCGCCAGCAGAACTGTCACCTGTAGCCACAAACAGCTTGCTATCGTTACGTTACCTTATTATTAGCAACGGCAGGTTCATTGCCTGGTGACGGAGCTTCAGCTCTCCTACGCATTCTGAATGAATGAACTTATTACCAAATGTTGTAATATTCACACTACATGCACAAAGTACTGAATGAATGAAATCAATACAGCAACAGCCTGACTTCCTGGACGACTTTACAGCAGCCGACGAGGGACAAACCGTGCAATGCTCTAAAACGGTCACCTTCGTCTCTCTGCTCTCTGTGATGTGCACTGCGATTTGTCAATGTTTGCCTTGCAGTTATTTATGCAAACTCAGTAAACTTATCATTAATAAATTCTATATTATTATTATTATTATTATTATTGTTGTTGTTGTTGTTGTTGTTGTTGTTGTTGTTATTGCAGTTTTTATTAATTTTTTCGGGGTGTATGGCTAAGTGTGTATTGTTTTATGTTGTTACCTGTAGAGACCAATGACAGAGACACTTAAAATCTCTCCTTTTCAACAGGATTGAATCAATACAACTACGGACCTGCGGGGGTCGCTGTTTCCCACAAACCCTCCCTGTATTGGCTCACACACTCCAGTTAAGACAGGAGAGTTAACATTAATAGGCCCATAATCACCATGTAATAAGACCTAAAAACGAAATCTTCATCTTGCAATGAAAAATGGCCCCAACGCAAACTGAAGGTCAATGACTGAACATATGGAAAACTTGGACTGCGTCTTGATATATCCCAAATAGATGAAGATAATTAGAAACTAGGGGGCTTTGATTGCGATCCCCTCGCTGCTCTTAGAACAGCTAATCAAGCCCTCATCATGCATAATAATGCGCTGATGGTTTGCAGGACAGCTGCTTCCATGACAAGTGATTCATGCAAATAGACGCTTTTAATGCAGGCTCTACATGTGTGCCAGTTTGCGTCATTCTGGGACTGTCACATCCATACTGATGATATTCAGTACTATAATGCACTATAGCACACACTGTGAAATGGGTCTTCAGTTTGGCTGTGCTCCATGTGCGTAATCGCCTTGCACAGACACCAGAGAGAAAAATAATAAAGCTTTATGGTTTCAGGAAAGGATTCAAGTGTTAGGCAGTCCATGACATCAGAGAATCGTCAGCAGAGAGGGAACATTAAGTTCTGAGTGGTGAGTGTTTTCCTTTTATTCCCCACAGATAGAATACAGTCAGACACCCCACCCCCCAACCCCCCACTCCCAAACCAGTTTTGTCATTAAACAGTACCTAGACAAAGGCAATCCTCAACAACAAACCCTGTTTAGATAGCAGGTGACTGGAGCCATGTAGGGAATTCATTGCGGTAATTAAAAAGTCTGGCTGGACTGAAATGATGAATGTCAGGTATTGACACACTGTCAGGCAGGCTGCGCGTGTGTTTGTGTGCTGATTTTGTTCCAGTGTAGCCGGGGTTGATTAAAGCTAATGACGCAGGGCCTTCTCAGCATCTTGCTTCTGTTCCAGCCTCGCATAATTAGGACTGAGAGAATAATGGTCTAATCACACAACTCTAGCTTCTCAACTACAGCTTCCCTCTGCAGCTTGTACAGCAGTCACCTGGCCCTTGGCTTCATCTGTGGTCCATCAAAACACCGGAGCCTGCATCCGCTGGGAAATCAAAGATAGCTCCTTCCGTCAAAGATTTAGACTTAATAACAGGATTCACCCAGTAACATAAAAAAAATTCTGATGATGTATGATGGCCTTGACTGCCAGACTGACTAAAGGCCAGTATTTGTTGTTTGTTTCTGTGGATTACTGTTGGAGGGCTCAGGACTTTACGCATGACCGATTGCTGACAAAGCTCAGATTTTAGAAGTGATTGAACTCTGACATCATCACATATAATAATAATGATAATAATAAATTTTATTTAAGAAATAAAGCCCTTTCAAAACACCCAAGGACACTGTACACAAGCAATAACAACAACAAACATAACAATTTACAAAATAATGAGGATAAAACATAGAGCAATTTATGGCTTATTAAAACCTATTATAGTTTTTTTTTAATTAACATGTAGTGTTTGTGTCCTTTAGCACAAACACAGTAAAAGAAGACTTTTGTATACAATTTGTGCATTTTTTTGTACAATTTGTTACTCTAATTTAACATTGCTCACAAACTAAATCTGCCCTCGAGCTAAATATAACATCTTCATGCTCCCAGTCAGCACAGATGAAAGGCCAGTCCTTCACTGCCAGGTCACCTCAACACCATCTTTTGCATCTGTGGCATTTCTGGAGGCAGGACCCATTTTTAAGGTGTTGCTGCTTTCCCCAACCCATCTCTGACATTCAGCACAGTCTCACACAATCCTTTTCATCTGTAGTTAGAGGGTACAACACAAACTGTATAAGGTGGGACAGCCACTGAAAACAGAGAACAGACCATCTGAGTGCAAATAATAACCTATTATTTTGACATTTCTGGCATTTTTCTGCTCCCATTCCTGCTGCCCGCTTTCAGCATTTGTTTTCAGGCAATACTATCCACTTTTGCTCTGCGCTACAGAGTTTCTACATGTATATGCAATGGAACTGTAATGGAGATAACATGGCAGGGGCACCAAAATCTATTTCCTGTTTGTCCTATCTGTTTTGTCACATAGCACAAGTTAACTGAATAACGTTCCTCACTGGCTATTGGTATCACCAAAGGTCATCATCAAATTCTGAAGAGGCATACACATCTCACTGTATGTTAGCTTTCCACTGTTAAAGGCATCTGACTGTATAGTGGTGTGATGCTCCACTACAGCCAGAACCTCCAACAGGAAACAGCTTGCTTGTATGTCATGTGAAATGGCAGCGTTGCTCAGTAGCTCTGTCTGTTAGCATATGTACTTTGAAAAACAAAAAATGTGCCAAAGACTTTTTGTGAAGACGAAACATCAGAGGTTTTTTTGGGTGGGGGTAGTTATGGTTTCCTTTAGGTGTTCACTGTGACTGAGCAAACTGTCTTTAGTAAGTGTTTCAGCTGATCACGTGTTCACAAGCCAAATCTCACTCTGCTAGCAGCTAGCAACTGCAGCTGTCCAATGTAGTAGAGTATAAAGAGTAATCTTTCTCTCCGAAATATGATAATAAGAAAAAAAGCAGCATAAAGTGAAAACACTTAAAGTAAATACTTTGCTGAAATATGTTAATGATAGCGTTTCACTTGTCAAAGATTAGTACGCTGGTGTTAGCATTTACCTTAAGCAGCCTCAAGAGTTGAAAGCATGATTGAAAGTCTTTTAGACTTATTGAATTAGGTAATGAGTGAAATGAAAATCCCTGTATAGCCAAGGAGAATACATTATACAGGATGGTACAACATAGTAAATGTTTCAGTAGTGCCAAGAAAAACTACTAATTTTTCAGGTTTCTCCTGCAAATAAAAACTAATTTGCTAAATGTAAATTGCAATGCAGCTTCACAACAAAATCAATACCAAAGTAGCTGCACTTGATATGATTTCAAAATATGATGTTGCATATTATTACCTCTAGTAATGCTTATGTGAATGTGTATTCAGATACTTTCCACTTTTTATTAACTATATCAGTCTATAGGTTCCACCCATGGAGCATGAGATCATGTTGAATTTTTTTTAAACTATTTTACATTTTATCTAAGATTGTATGCAATATCTCCTAGGCAATTTACTCAGACTTACACGGATGAGAAATTCATATTTACTGCTACCCAGTAAGTCTCAAAGCAAATTAATTTGTGCGCCACCATTTACATTTTTATGATTGGTGTGAGAAAAGACACGCACACACAACCCTAAATGTTATTGCTGCAATAAAGTGCCTCTTTAACTAATTTCTGATTAATGGATTTGTTGTTCCATGTGGCACCCATTGTGTAAGCTCATGTAATTTCTAATTTTTTAGTGCGTCCCTTTTGTGTTCTGTAAATGATCCAGAGTGAAAAGCAACCTATACACAAGCCTTTCCTTTAACTAAACAAGCTGTTTCTCAGGAAATGTACTGTCTCCTTTATTTATTTATGAGTGAGCTCTGGGGTGTTCAGGAGGGTAGGCATCACAGGCATCTGTCATCAGCGCTCAGTCTTCAAACTCCACGTGGTGCTCATCGATTTTAGCCTCTCACTGCTGAAGAGCCCTATCAATCAATACAGTAACAAGTCTTCATTTATACTTGAGAAATGCCGTTTCCAGCTCAGCGGGCATGAACTCCTGGTGTTGCCCATGTAGCCATAAATGTTCAATTCTGAATTTAAAATTTTGGCTTTGGGCCTTATCTCTCCAACATGGCTGTACATCATCTGGTCATGGCACAACGAAACATAAGTGTGTGTGAAGGCTCATCTGCCTTCACACACACATGAACTTTAGTGACATCCCAATGTGTTTAATATGTCGGCCCACCCTTTGCAGCCATAACAGCTTCCAGTCTCCCGGGAAGGCTTTCCACAAGGTTTAGGAGTGTGTCAAATTGAATTTTTGACCATTGTGAGGTCAGACACTGATGTCGGATGAGAACGCCTGGCTCGTCTCTGCTGTAATTCATCCCAAAGGTATTCTTTTGGGGTTGAGGTCAGGACTCTGTGCAGGCCAATCAAGTTCTTCCACACCAAACTTGCTCATCTATGTCTTTATGTACCTTGCTTTGTGACTGGTGTGCAATCATGTTGGAACAGGAGGGGCCAACCCCAAATTATTCCCACAAAGTTAGTAGTATGAAATTGTCCAGAAATGGTCCACGCACCTCACCATCTGCTCACTCTACTCTGTGATTTGTGGCTAAGTTGCCGTTGTTCCTCGTCGCTTCCACTTTGTTATAATACAGTTAACAGTTGACTGTTGAATACCTAGTAGCTAGGAAATCTTACGACTATATTTCTTTCACAAAGTTTGTAGAATTCAATGATTTAGATGTGTGACTGAATACTTTTGGCAATATAGTGTATAATATAGTTTAAATGTTAAATGAAAGCACAAGTATGGACAGCATCCTTTTAAATGGATTCTTTCCTGCACCATAGGGTTGCATCCCTGAATCCACTTTGTTGTCTACAATTGCTATATTGTATTTTGCCTCTTCTAATACAATCAATCAATCAAGCCTTTTATTTGTCACATGTAAAGTTTACGCCTGCAGTGAAATTTGCGTATCGAAGGAGCTTCTTTTGGTGTGCAGTACTTTTCTCTTGAGACTGATATTGTTTAAGCATTTGGGAATACGTTAGGTATGTCATCACCTCTTGTGCATTCAATAATAACCTAATATATACACTACTATACACAGCAGTTAACTTTAACCTATCTGTGGACTGTGATTAAGACAAATGTTATTTATTTTGATGAAATTTGTAAATGTACTTAATTGTTAGTCTGTTCACACAGCTAAAAGGTACCTGGGTGTTCACCTGAATAATAAACTGGACTGGAGCCACAACACTGATGCTCTTTACAGGAAGGGTCAGAGCAGACTCTACCTGCTGAGGCAGCTGAGGTCATTTGGAGTACAGGGAGCGCTTTTAAAGACCTTCTATGACTCTGTGGTGGCATCTGTCATTTTTTACAGTGTTGTATGTTGGAGCAGCGGTTTATCGGCAACTGAGAGGAAGAGGTTGGATAAACTCATCAGGAAGGCCAGCTCTGTTCTGGGATGCACCCTGGACCCAGTGCAGATGGTGGGAGACAGAAGGACTCTGGCCAAAATAACATCTCTGATGGACAGAGTCTCCCACCCCATGCATGTAAATGTTGTTGAACTGCAGAGCTCCTTCAGTGACAGACTGCTGCATCCTAGATGCATGAAGGAGCGTTTCCGCAGGTCCTTCCTCCCTGCAGCTGTCAGACTGTACAATCAGAACTGCTCCCAACAAACATAGATGTTTACATCAGCACTGTAACTGCAATAAGTTAATCAACCGATTCGCACTACAACCTGGTTTGCCTCTTATCTGTAGTTATTTTTATTTAATTTAATAACTGTACAGTACTCTCTGTATATAGTAACCATTGTCCTTAATGTAAATATGTAAGAAAAATTGTGTATGTTTCTGTTCTGTGTCCTGTGTACTGTTTGTTTGTATATGTGTGTTTTTGGCTGCTGTTACAACCATATTTCCCCTTGTGGGACAATTAAAGGATTATTCTATTCTATTCTATTCTAAAAATAATTAAGAACATTCTAAAGCACTGTTCTGCCTATATTATAGAAGTTCTAGTACTTTCAAGCATTTCTTTCCTCCCCTTTGTTTTTCCTTTTTTTGTACCCTTTGTCTCACTTTTTACCGTTCCACCAGTGTACTTCTTGCTTCAAGCTTATCTGACAGGTTTAGTTAATAGTTTCTTTACAAGTTAAGATTCTGAAACACCTGCTCAGTTTATGCATGTTCATACATTTCTACATCTAAATTACTACTAGTCGTTATGCCACACTTTTTATGGCATACTGCCGTACCTTATGACATTTTGCTTTTTTTATTTTTACTCAAGTAAATAAAGTTTTATTTATATCTCTAATGTTTATTTTGTATTTAAAAGTAAATGGGATAAATGACTTCTTTTTTTGACAGCCTGTTAATATTATTATTAGTAGTAATATTAGTATGGATATCATGTGATCATTAGCTGGAGCCAGAACAAACCCTAATAGTTCCACAGTCTTAAACCCGTTTAAGCTTAGTGGGTCTGTTTTTGCTCACTAGAATCGTGTATTTCTTCCTTATCTGCAGCCACTGTGTCATTTTTATTCCTGCAGTGTATCTGAGGATGACAGCTCTCCCCCTACCCCTCCCCTCTCCGCTTTCTCCGCTCTGCCGGGACGCCTGCCCGGTTTGGTTTGGTCCGCTCCTCCCCTCTCCTACGTCTCACCGATGGTAGTTTCTATTGGGAGAAGGTCAAATGACTCCGCATGTCTGCCTCTGTGTACATTCCTGCCGTGGCGCACGCCTGAAGAAGAAGTACTTGTAACAGTATCGCGAGTGTGTTTGCGAGCATCCGAAAGGCGGCATCGCGCAATGTCCCTCTGAAAGTAAGTACCGATGCGCAGCGACATGTTTGTTCTCTGTCAAACGGATAGCCCGGCTTCTTCTTTCTTTCTTTTTTTTTCTTTTTCACATGTGGTCGGATAAGTCGTTTCCTTATAAAGCTTTAATGTTTGCAAAGTGTAGTGTTTCTGTGCGGATGCTACAGCTTAGGAACCCGGATGGTTTAAAAATAGTTCCTTGGGGATGCTTGGAGTCTTGTGATGCTTTCAGTGGTGCAGGTGAAATTCAGGTGAAGGGAGGCTCTATTCCCACTAAACAAATAACGTGAGCTGCTTGTTCTTCATGCGCCTCAGCGGTACTTACATTAAGATCAGTTTTACCTTTGGCGCTCCTGCTGCATTTTCGCTATCCTGGAGTACATTATAGGAGCTTAATGAACGAATACAGCTCTGAGCAGCAGTAATAAGCCACATTTAGTTCTAAATAATGCAGAGGTAAAGGGAAGGTAAACAGTAATCAAAAGAAAATGGGAATTCAGACTATTCATCAGTACGAAAGTGTATTTGAACCATGTTTACATTATTTACTCAACAGCAAATGTTATCTGAGGTCTGTGCTAACGTGGGAGCATGGAAAGTTCACTCCTCAGCAACTAGAAAGCTCTTAGGAAGGTAGACTTAATGAAGTGAGTCATCTGAGTGTGGCCACAACTCCCCTCCCCTCCTCATCTTCCCCTGCAGAGTAGTATGTAGCTAACTAAGCCTATTACACCATTGCATAATGCAATAAGGTATTCCCATAAGGTGCAGAATGAGCTGCCTCTGGGAGTCAAGTGGTGGAAGCCTGTGTATTGTCCTTTTAATCACTTATTATACATGCTGGTAAAACATATAAGGGAGAAGGTAGTCACGAACACAGAGCTAACTAAAGGGAGATGGATCACTGTCCACAGACACGCTGGCTTCACTGATGTGAAAGGTAGCTTGGTCAAGGCCAGCGAGACGTTCAAGGTCAAATCAGAGTGAAAACGGGGAGAGGAGTTGTCAAGTAAAGTGTCTGATTTTTGTGATGACTGCTCATCTTGTTTCGCTTGCTCAGATGATCCTTCATGCTGCTCAGGCAAACTGTTTTCTAACAATGCTGCCATCAATCCATGTAAAAAAAATTCTTTAAAAAGAGCTACAAAAAGCATTTTCTAAAGAATCATCTTTCAAAGGTTGGGAGAAGTTAAAAAAGAATACCAGTGTGTTTCCTGTACGCTAATGCAAAAATCTCTTAATTGCATGTTTTGTTAATATCCAGTAAAATATAAGAAAACACAGTTTGGTAATGTGGCATTTTGCTTAAAAAGTAACTTGGATTATGTAATTTTTCATTACTACTGCCATTTATAAATAAAAAATAGTTTAGGCATAATTCAAACCAATTGTCAGCTTTTGTCATATATACTCGTAAACTACAACGCTATATTTAGACTGTGTGTTAACCTTCCTGTATATATAATATGCTCAAAGACAATGATATTTGAAAAGCCATAATGTTTTTTTTAATATACAGTAATGAATTGTTTAGAAAAAATATTTGACAGTTGAGCGTTGTGTTGTTGTAACTGAGTGTTTAGCTCTGCTACCAACATTTTAGACATGTCAAGACTAGGGCTTGCAAAAACTTGGTACTGAGATAGGCCAACAATCAACAGTAAAAACAACTATCGGATTAGGGTACTACTTTGCAACATTTTCAGTGCCAGCAGTGCTGTCTTTGCCTCATCCAGCTGACACACAGCTTCACATAGCACTGCTGCAGACAGGCAGACACACCGCCTTCCCTTTAGTGGCAGCATGAACTGTAGTCTGTGTTCACAACCACTGAACAACATTTTATGAGGGTTTTCAAGGAGTCAGTAAAGCTCCCCTTTCAACAACATTGCAGTATTAAACAATTAACATACATATTAACCTGTTCAACTATTAGTAATTACCCAATAGCAAGATTAACCATCTGTTTAGTTATCATTAAGATAGTGGCTAACAGCTACAGCTGATAATAAAACAGTAATGTGAATGTTAGAGCTAAACAGCAACTGTTGAGTCCTTCCTGTCTGTAACACTAATAGAGAGTGCTAATTGGTTAGCAGCTGTACATTTGGGGTAACCGATGATATAAAAAAAAAACTTGTTCAGAATCTGCCATACGGTTCAAGACCGTAGAACTGTTACTACAGTAGAAAAAATGGTAGTGACACACACACACAGACACATGCGCACACACCTTCAGTCATGACTCTTATGATGAAATTTTTCATGGTCCTGCTGGCTTTGATTAATCCTTCACCCTGCAAACATCAGTGAGTTCTTGCCGTTACCAATTGATTACTGCATCGAGATTCACGTTGATGAAACTGAACTGTATTCACTTAGCGGAAATGATTTCATACATGCTGTTTTAAAAAGAAACAAATTCAATTAGTTGGCTCCTAATAAAATATATCCTTATCTGTATTTCAAGTGCATCAAACTGCGCTTTTATGCTTTCTGATCTTTTATTTATTTTTTTCTCCGCGCTGATAAGCTGAAGCTGTGAGGGACGAGGCTTGATGTCTATCAAGATAGCCACGAAAAAATTCGGTATCTCTCGACTGTGTGAGGCTCAACAACAACTGCAGCCTCCTCTATCTCTGCACACTCATTAATGCACACAGCTCTCAGGTAGACTGAGAACTTCTGCACTACCCTTAGAATACAGGCAAAAAGTAAATTGCAACATGAGATCAGACAGTGTTTCTTGAAAGCACTCTTTGGGAAGACTTATTTAAAGTGCTGCTAGTAGACTTTTAAATAAGCCCTTATATGTAGCACAGACTGCTTTTACCCTGAGGGCATGCTGTGATGTAAAGGTCAAGGTGTAGGCGATAACCCCGTGAGGCTTCGTGCACATATAAGTGGTTCCACTGGGATTCTGTGGTTTCTAAGCACCGCAGTTCAATGTAAAGTTCCTTATTATACCTGATTTATCATCATATAGACCCTTTTGCTGCCTACGTCATCAAAAGCATGCGTGTGCATTTTGGCAGCGGAGGTAAAGCGTCATCCCATTAATTCAGATAAGGATGACGAGACAACACAGTTGTAAAGCTTGATTTAAAAGTGTTATCATCATAAAAATGTTGGGTTGTTGCGTGTTTGGCTGTCAAAATCACTCCTCTACAAACAGCGGGTTGAAGTTGTACAGAATTATAACGGGATCCCAGCCGTTTCTGAGAAATCTGAGGCGTCTGTGGTAGCAAGCCATTAAACGTGTTGACGAAAGTTGGACTGAGGACTCAATCAGAAATGCTCGCATTTGTAGCGCCAATTTACATCAGGTAAGTTATTTATCTACTCTGGTCACACTATAATTCCTGCTTTATATGAATAATAATATCTAAAGTAAGCTGCATTAGCAGGTTTGCTATTTGGCTATTAATCAGTGTAGTGTGACTGTCTGGATCAATGTCCTGGTAAGGATATATATTTTTTAGAATCAACCAATTTGTTGTGAGCTTGTGCCTGCATGTCCTAACTTTTCACATTTCTGTATTAAAGCTGAAGAGGATATCCCAGTCCCAAGGAGAGAATATGATGATCTAAACCTGAGATACACTCAGCTTCAGAATGACTGTCAACCTGCAGCAGGAGAAAAACTTCAGGCTGAAAATGCAAAGCTTAGAGAGGAGCTGAAAAACTCTGCGTCTTCCTATGCCACTATTAAATGCAAAATGGGGCAAATGCTTTTTTTCACAGGACTTACCTCCTTTATCTTTGAATATAACAGACAAAATCACAGACAGTGTAGAAATAATTTGCCAAAATCTCATTCTGCAGGATCATCTTATTGGTTTTTGCTAATGAAATTAAGAGGGGGCTTAAATAACACTGATTTAGCCTACCTACAGATTTAAGGTATTAAAACCCACCATATCAAATGTATTGTTGCATTCACTATAATGTTGTCTTGCTGTTTCCTCCATGGTTTCACCTTAAAGAACAGAAGTTTTGTTGTACTGCATTATATCCATAATTAATTTTGCTGTTTATCGTTGTGGTCACATGGTGAAATTTAGTACTTGTGATCCGACTAGCACTATGGGTGTGCCAGTGGTGTTATCTTGACGCATTCTAGTGTTTCAAATTAATGATGCTGCATTTAAGTTTGTGAAATGTTTCTTCACTTTTCACCTTTATTTCCTGTGGTGAGAGTTCCCTGAGTGAGTGTTAAATAAAGCAGTCAAGGGCTCCGGCAAGCCTGGTTGTTCCTCCGTATCAGTGTCCAGTGACGTTGTTTCTGTGTCACTGTTCCCTAGACTTGTCAGCACTGCAGCATCTAGGTCCACAACCTTTAGTTCCCGGATGTCATCATCGGTCAACTCTGATGACTGGGTAATAAGAATACATAATTATTATGCCGAGTATTTAAAGAAATATATAAAATATATTTTATGAAGCTTGATCATTTTTGTTCAAAACTCATGAAGCAGAGTATTAAAACATAAACGGTACACAACAGTGAGTAGCCAATCTAAGGAATCCAAATTTCGAAATAAATAATGTGAAGGCAAAGCTCAAACAAAGAAAAAAAATACTGAAATGACTGAGTGTCTATAGGTCCTTATGATTTTTTTTTTTTTTTTAAATAATAAAATAAATTGCCGTTGGGGAAAAAGTCTTTATTCATCAAGCTCAGGTCCTCTACTAGAGGCCTGGGAACTTGAGGGTCCTGCGCAGTATCTTAGCTGTTCCTAGGACTGCGCTCTTCTGGACAGACATCTCGGATGTTGTTTCTGGAATCTGCTGGAGCCACTCACCTAGCTTGGGGGTCGCTGCACTTAGTGCTCCAATTACCACTGGGACCACTGTTACCTTCACCCTCCACATCTTCCCGAGTTCTTCTCTCAGCTCTTGGCATTTCTTGAGCTTCTCATGTTCTTTCTTCCAGATGTTGCTGTCATTCGGTATAGCTACATCTATCGCTCTATCACCGTCTGTATCTGGAAGTCCCACAGGATCTTAGCGCGGTCATTTTCCACCACCCTAGGGGACGTCTCCCATTTTGACCTCGGGACTTCCAGGCTTTGTCAGCACAGATGTTTCTGTATACTATGCCGACCACTTGGTTATGGCGTTCCTTGTATGCCTTGCCTGCTAGCATCTTGCACCCTGCTGTTATGTGCAGGATTTTATCAGAGGCATCTTTACACAGCCTGAACCCCGGGTCTTTCCTGGTGTGATAGACCCCAGAACCAATAGTCTTGTGCTGAGAGCTTGTCCCTGTGCTGCCACAAGGAAGTCAGTTGCCGGTCATCAAAGTTAATCTGTTTAGATAGTTTGCATGATCTTTTGTGGGTAATCCCTTTGTCTAGATTGACAGACTCTTACATCTCCTTTCCCAAAATGTGTGCACATCCTTACCTGTGTTATTACTGTTTACAAATTGTTAAAGGATCTATGGTGCTTGTGAGGATACATACAGCTGCATACAACCATATAAGCCACTTAAACAAAAATAATGCCGTTTGACAGGCATAATATAGTATCTTTTGCTGCGACAGCAACAAGTATAACAATGAGTGTCTACAGCCATCTGTAAAACATGGTGAAGGCTCTGTCATGGATTGGTCTCCCAGATTCAGTACCTCAGCATTATTGAAGGAGTACAGGATCACCTTGATAGCATATGGAAGAAAGAAGAGTTTTGAATTTCCTTTAAGAAGCCTGGATAATTATTCCTATTTGAGGTATGCCAAAATACACAAGAAGTGGACTGAAAACCAGTGGCAACAGATCTACTACAGTGAGTGTCTACAGCCATCTGTAAACACAGTGGAGGCTTTGTCAAGGAACAAAAAATCATTCAAGAAGCCTGTTAACTATTAATGTAGACTACTTCATGAAGAAATTACAGAAAGCTGTTTAAAAAAAGTTGAGGCTGTGTTGAAGAAACACGTGGCCATACCAAGTTCTTTACTTTATTAAGCTTTTCCTTATTCTCTGTCACACACACACTTAGTGTTTGCATGGTGGACAGAGCATGCAATCTAACAATGCAAATATGGAGGTGGACGTACAATAACAGCATCATAGATTATAATAGGCCCCTTTTGTAAATCAAACAAGCAGAACGTTAGCTATGAAGCACTAATTATGATGCATGATTATTTGCTCAATTTTTTGTGTGTTATCTGTTTTTTTTGGAAATTATTGGATTGGTTGTCACAGGAATAAAGCAGGTTTATTTAATATGAGCAGGATTAAATGACCAATGATGTTGCATTAATGTGGGTAGAACCAGTTGTGATCAATGCAAGTGAATGTTATGCAGTTGGGATCCTGTGGCGTACCCTTACTCATTATTCCAGGGGGCTGCCAGTGCTCCATTTTAAAAAAGGAATAATTGGTTTGTGTTTATTACCATGTTGAAATTTCTCTGTAGTCTACTCAAGTGTCCTGATTATAAACACAATATTAAAAAGAAGAATAAAAAAGCTTTAAACAAAGTCACGTCTGCTGGTCCTACAAGACAGAAGAGCCCCTTTCTTAACCCTTCAAAATCAGCCAGTTCATATTTTAGTGCACATAACATCATCAGTTATCACAGTCCGTCCGTCTCCCCCCCCCAGATTCATCTTCGTCCAATCACCTTTAAAAGGCTTAAGAACATTAATTGCTTTGTGTTCCATTGGTAACAATGTTCATGGATAATTCCTACTTACCCCTTTAACCCTCTGGAGTCAGTCCTACAAAACAAAAATAGATTGAAGCCAACAAAATAACCAAGCTTATGTTTTCTATGTTACGTTAGTTTTATATTAGTGTTATATCTTTGAACATGTCAATAGGTGTTTGATATTCAGGTATTTGTTTTAATGAAATGTTGCAAAGCACCATTTGCTAGCAGTGGTTGGTGCTGTCCCAAAGTGTGGAGTAGGCCTAGGCTTAGGGTTAGCACATATGATGACTTTAACCTCAGAGGGTTAAATAATATTTTACATGTGCTTCCCTGGTCTATGGTGAGCTGCTGTTTACTTGAAATATTAAAGTATCTATCATTAATACAGTTGACCTTTTCAGTATGGACATAGTTTTCCTTTGTCAAAGACCACAGGAGCACGCACTTATTCATGATGAAGCAACAAATCTGACTGGTTGCTTTGAAGATCTGAACAAATACAGTTATCCTGACTAAGATCACCCAATCCTGGATCACCCAGTGATTCTTGGATCAAATGTTTTATGACAGACATATTAGCTAAATGTGGATATATTTAAAAAGGAATTACATTTTTGCCTGCTTACTTTTTTCGGTTGCTTTTTTTTAAAATTATTTTGCAAGCACTCACATTGTATACTGTGTTTTCAGTTTTTTCGGTGTACTGTACCAGCAGTCTGCATTGGAAGAATAGGGAAGTGTGGTTTTGCAGAGCATAAACAGAGGGATACAGACAGGGTAAGGAAGGAGATGGTCCTGAGTCCACAACAAGACTATTAGATAATGACAAGGCAGTGACACAGATGATTTGTTGCCTTCTGTTGTAATGTGATTCCAGGAGTCTAGCTGAAAATTCATTTTAAGCTTTCACAAAATACATTCTTCCATTATGGAGCTTGGTGGGTTTAAATAATTTAAAACATTGTTTTCCAAACAAACAGGAATCTCCTGAACAGGACGGCGCTTTCATGGCACTTGATGCTTTATATGCACTTTGCTAGAAATAAATTCTCTTTACATCTAGACGTGGTTTATGTTATCTATAATGAGTTTACTGTGTATCTAAAAGAAAACTGTGATTAGTCAGCCACACTGCAGGCCATAAAGTGGCCCCCCTCTAGTCCTCCCTCATTTTGGTATAAATACCCCGAAGGCTGATTTGTTTTTCTCACCACTCCCTGTGCGATTCTTATGTCTGGCTCCCTCGCTCTTATCTCACTATCTAATGATGATAATCTAAAAAAAAAAAACATAAGAAGAAAAAACATCAAACAAAAAAAAAACAAATAAAAAAAAAGACAGGTGAACATTTGGGAGGGCATGAAGAGGAAGCAAAGGGTGTAGCTTACACAAGGGGGGTGTTTGGTTGGGTTCCATAATAGCGTTACGTACATACAGTAAACAGCTCCATGGGACTGGTTGGAGGATTAAAGAGGATTTTCCACGCTAAGCTACAGGAACTCAGCCCTGTGACCCCCTCATGTTTCCTCCTCCCTTTAGAAGAGCAGCAAACCAGCCTCCTCTCTCCTTTCAGGCTGCTTGGCCCGTTTTGCATCCACCCTGTGACCCACATTGGCGATTATATGGATAGGATAAAGAAGAGGGTGGGACCACTCTTTAGGATATTTTATAGTTTTATAGTGCATTTCCATCAAAGTGATTTGACAGCTATGAATCATTTGCTCTGTCTTTTTTTTTTTTTTTTACTCAGTTTGACATTTTCTGATGAATCTGCAAATCTTACTTTAATGACAACGCTGATGATAGTAATAGCTGTCCAGGTAAATTAAGGGCACGTCCTGAGCGCCTTTCCCGTACCCGTGAATGGAGTGACAATGTGACAGCCAGATGACATACATCACCAAACGGGCCCCACATAACTTGATGGGAGGAAGACAATGCCGTCAGCAAACTAAAATCTGATTAAGTTGAGTGAACATTGCCTTTGGTTCCACTTTGGGACACTGCTGGAAAGCTAATTGAATCAAAGCAAAGGGGATGGGGTCACTTTTGACTGACACTCTATGGGCATTTGTCTCCGTCAGCCTAACATCATGCAGGGAAGTGACTCAGCAGGGAGCCGTCCCCGACCCAAATGCATGCACGCCCTTAACTCGAACTGACAGTGTTCTAGGCTCCTGTACATACCTTGCCACAAGCAAGACTGCTGGAAAGCTGAGGTTTTCTCTTTTTATTTATACTTTTTATTTTAATTGTTGTCATCATGTGAAGCCCCTCCCCCCACCCACACACAAAAAGCAGAACTAGATCAACCCAGGAAAGCAGAGGTTCATTTTGTGTAAATGCTGAAATCAGAAGAGATTCTGATTCTAATGTCAATATTTGTCACTATTTCTGTAAATCAATCTTTTCAGTGACCATTTAAGTCTTTATGATAGGTAAAAATGGTTAGGTTGATTCAAGCATATGATTGGGGGGCTGCAACCAACCAATGAGGCCAACTATATTCCAGTCTTGACCAATTTGCTGCAAAGATTTTGTCTTTTTTTCTCTGTTTCTTTGCAGCTCCTGTGCAAGTTTTTTCTTTTTAGCAGAATATAATGCCAAAACAAATAAAATGAAAAAAGACTGTATTTTAGAAATTTAGTTTGCAGTACTTGCCACTTAGCTGACTATGATTCAACTGAGCAAACTAGTACGAGGTCAAGCAGTGTTTTCACAGTAAATTGCAAAGTAGTTTGTGAAATTTACTGGTCAAAAGTAAATGAACCATAACCCCATCAGCTTCTTGATATAACTCAACAATATACTTTATCTCTCTATATATGTGGGCATGTGTGTATTAGCCCCACACAAGTATACGAAAATGATTCTCTCGATTATTGTCGTGATTATTCATTGATTTAAGTGGCATAAATGTAATGTAAATATAACACTGCTTTCACATCCTTTCGATCCATTTATTGTACTTCATGGATGCATGTGAGAGATGTGAGATTCCTCTCTGTTTTCTCTGTGATATTTTTTATACACTGCAGGTTTTGCCAGTTTGGAAAAATAATTTTATGTCATATATTTAAGTTGACTGTTTCCCTTTTTATCTCACATCTTTTGGCATCTTTGGCCGAAAGGAATGCAACTCTAATTGTGATCATTGGGCTGGATGGATATGTGGACGCATTGAGCTTATGTTCAATGATTGATTAGCAGCCATTATTCTTCTTGGCCTTCATGCTTGAATTGTACTGCAATGTGATGTTTCCAGGTGGTTGTATAAGTTAGTTTTGTTGCTTTGGATATGATTTGTTCTTGGTTAACATCATCATCAAATCTCAAGTATTTCTAAATAGTGCATGATGATGTGAGGATGGATGAAGGACAGTTATTAAATCAGGCAGTGCAGATGATTAATAAGGAGGAAGTGAGGGCACTATGAAGAGAGTGGAAAGGAGGTTGGTTCAGATGACATACTTATGGAGGTATGGAGATATATAGGAGGAAGGGCAGTGGAATTTATGATCTGTAGTGAGAGTAGATAGCAGGTGGAAGAGAGCTTAGAGAGGTGAAGGTATGCCCTGGAGAGAAGAGGAGTGAAAGTAAGTAGAAGCAAGACTAAATACATTTTTTGTGAATGAGAGGGAGATGGATAGGAAGGTGACTATGCAAGGAGCAAAGGTAGTGAAGGTAAAATGAGTTAAAAATACCGGGGATCAACTATCAGAAGTAATGGACGGTGCACAAGAGGTGAATGGAAGATGGTGGAGTGGCCGAAGAAAAGTGCCAAGAGTGAAAGGGAAGGTTTACAAGATGGTAGTGAGACCTGCTGTGATGTATGGTTTGGAGACAGTAGCACTGGCAAGAAGACCGGAGGCCAAGCTGGAGGTGTAGATCTGAAGATGTGAAGTCTTTCATTGGGAGTGACCAGAATGACCAAGATTAGAAATGAGTACCTTCAGAGGGACAGCTCAGGTTGAGTGTTTTGGAGATGAAGTTAGAGTGACATGATTTGGATATGCGCTGGAGGAGGAATGGTAGATATACTGGACAAAAGATGTTGAGGATGGAGCTGAAGCAGGAGGAAAAGAGGAAGACCAAAGAGGAGGTTCACGGATGTAGTGAAGGGGGACATGCAGAAGGAGAGCTGTGCCAGACATTTGAATGTTGCTGTACATCTGTCTTTATCGTGGTGTTACTGGTCCGGGAAACTTCAAGCTATGTGGTGCAGGGAACATTTGTGATTGGTGCATGATCAGGGGGTGATTTAGGGAGAGCTTGATTTGCTTTTGCTTTGAGTTCTATTGGTGGAGCACACACTTTCGGTATTGCTCGAGTCAAGTCAAAATCTTAATCAAGATTAAAATTTGATTACTTGTGCAGCTCAAGTGTGTATATAGAAAAAAATATGATCAATATATCAGTATTTGGGGGTTTTACTCAATATTACTCACTCAAAAATCTCAATATTGGCAATATCTGCTATTTTAAATGAACAACTTTTACTGTGCTCCGCCTCTGAAATCTCGCTTCATGCATAACGCAGTTCTGATACTGGTATGAATCTAATCTGCTGTCCTTTGGCTATGAAACTAATTTCCCAAATTATCACTTTATTCCTTCTCTGAGTCTTCTTCTTCTGGCATAGCACACATGTACTAGCCAAATAAGCATATATTTTGCTTTTGAGCCCTGTGGCAATTCAGAACTATCTTACTGTAATAAAACGTTAGTTTGCTCCTCCGTGCAGTTTTTGTGACATCTCATGCCAGACAAAAGTCTAACAAAACAAAAAAAAAAAAGAGCTTGCCCAGTGTGAACTTGTGTGTGAGAGAAGCAGTAATTTAGGAAACATTTATAACCTGCTATATTTCCCTGTAGCTGGATTTTCATAAGCATAGTTTAGCTTAGAGCCAGAGCATGGTGTCTTTGAAATACGTATCCGTTATAATTCAGGCTACAATGAGACTCCCAGTGCTGTATTATAGGGTAGAATAAGTTAAATTAAACTGAAGAGCTCAAACGTATTAGCAGCAGGGAGCTTTTAAACATGTCAAAGCTATTAGCTTAATAATTATTTCTCTATAATATTTTCATCTTTTTGGTGTAAATCAATATGATTAATTAAGTGAAAGGCACTCAGAATCAGATACAATCAGTTGTCACTTTTAGCATCAATAATGGAGCGCTATTACATGAACATGAAACATAATGACTCCATTATCCCTCACGGCTGGCGAGTGGCTGGAAAAATTCTCGTGGAGATGTTTGGTTTGAAGGGGAAAAGCTCTCATGCAGGCAGATCCGGCGTAGCTCCAGCAATGACGCAGTCCTCAAACATATGCCTGTGTTCCTCCAGGAAATGCAGATAAGACGCCATCGAGAAGATAACAGCCGGCGTATTGCTACCATTAGCCCAACACAAATATGATAGTCAGAAATGACAGAGAGGGTGTTTATTCCTTGCCCAGTAATTGACTGAGCATTTCCATAATAGGATTGTGTTTCCTGCCAGGCTAATGTGACCCCTATTAGTTCAGGAAACGTACTGCAATCAGGCTCCGCGTGCGCCGCCAGACAGCCAAGAAAATGAATTGGGGAAAAAGGAGAAATGAGGGACCAGAGGGTGAGAGAGATTTAAACAATGGAGAGATGTAGACAATGGGACAGCCAGAGGGACCAGAGAGGGGAGCAGAAGGGAAGATGAGTCATATCACTGCACCAAATCGGGCCTTGATTGAAATGCCACTGCAGCTACTGTACTTAGATTTTAATTTTGGTTGGCCTAAATTGGATTTTAACTCACCATATCATTAAGCTTACATTAGACATGCTGTTCATACACTTATGCCTTGTGTTTAAGTCAAATGTCCAAATCAGGAGTTGAAAAAGGACCAAAAACAAAATGAGCATATTATCTCTGATATGAATGGAGCAGAAGTGTTTGTTTCTGAGGTACTAGAAAAAGAACAGGGACGTGCAGTGCTTAAAATACCTGCTGTATTTATGTGGCAAGTGCTTGAGTTGTTTTCTTTCCTCTGTGCATCTTTGTGGCTGTTACTGATTTAGCTGCATGCTGGCCCAGCTAATCCTGCCCCTGATCGATCCTCTACTACTCTTGCTCGCACTCTGGATTTTATCCAGGAACCATGTTGGCTCATGTCTTTATCTTTTCATCTCATCAGAGCACAGAGCAAGTGTCATGGAGAGTTTGCATTAACAATAGAATGGATTTGATACAGTGAGGCTGTGGCCTTGCTGGGAACCATTTGGCATGATGGCTGTCTAAACAATGTGCTGAAAAACGTGCTTAGCTCATCTTTGTTTTCTGTAAAGCGGCTGTGTCAGCCCCCAAGCTTAAAGCTTCCTGTGTTATGTCGAACACATCGCCACCGTGTCATTGATGGTTTACGATCGGCGGCTTTCAGCAGAAGTGCAGGTCTGAGCAGTAGGGATACCTGCTGTCCCGCTGTCAGTCCGAGGGATTCGCCTCAATCCATTACATGCTTGGATGCTGATAGTGTTTGTCAGGATGCTCTGCATGGCAATTAAGCTGAAACACAAGGCTGACTTAATGAAGCTCGGCAGGAAAACATTTTCAAACACGGTTCTGGCCATAGAGATAGAAGGAGATGAGGTCCACTCATGCCAGGAGAAACCACATGGCTCCATTCTTGCATTGTTGTGGTGTCTGTTCATGCACTGGTGGCAGTGCAGAAAGAAAATATCCACACTAATAATCTTTAGTGAATTTAGCTTAATGTGGCTACAGGTTCTTATGGTGGCATTATCAACTTGAAGAAAAGCTAACCTTTAAGAGCATATATGTTCATCTTGGATAACGATAGACTAAATATTATAATTAGCTAACGTGAGTAAAAGGTCTACGCCATGATCATCACTTACAGTGTGTTAGCTGAACATCACTGTCTTCCTTGTTGACTCATATTGGCCTATTAGAAAAGACAGTGTCAACTGTTTTGCTGTCTCATTCAATTTTGTGGCTTATGGCTTCACATTGGTATTATGTATCATGTTACTTATCAGTTTTCTTCTCTCATGCCTAAACTGACTTTTCTTCCTGTTAAAGGGAGTTGTTCCTTCCCACTATTGCCAAGTGTTTGCTAACAGGGGGTCCTCTGATTATTGGGGTTTTCTCTGTATTATTGTAGGGCCGATACCTTACAATATCACGTGCCTTGAAGTGATTGTTATTGTGATCTGACACTATAAAAATTGGAATTGAATTGAATGACGTCAAAGTGGCTACCTCCATCGTTTATGTACTGTTTATGGGTGTGTCTGTACTTAATATTTCACAGGTCTGTACAAAAGAAAATTATAATTTCTATTATTATTAGTTTGCCTAATAAACTATTTTAAACTTACGTCTCATTTCAATGACTGGTGATTTCCTTATTTACATACCCCAAGACTAAGTAATGTTTATCTGCACTTCTTAATAAATCAACACCACATATTCAATTAATTTATTACAGTTACAGTTATCTTTAAAGCTGTACTGAAACTGATTTGAAATTTGATGCTGTTGACTGATACAAAATCAAATCTGCTAATGATAACAGTAAGTCTTTGCATGGTTCAGTAAAAAGAACTCCTTCTCCTAGCGCACATTTGGTACTCTTACTGCTGGGACATAATTGTTAGCTCCCCTGGTGAAGAACAATTGTTGCCAGCCACCAGTTTGTGCCGGCCTTAGTTTGGTGTTTGAGTGACAACAACAGGGTCTACATCATCAGCAATGTGCACATCACTAAAGAAAGCTTGTGGTCTGTACAGGCTTTAGAAAATGTAAATACAAAAAAAAAAGAGTTTCATTTAGATATTCAATATGTTCACGGCTCACAAAACAGAAATGCTGGGTCCATTTTAATTAATGCTTATCTGAATTTCATACTGGCATCCTTTTTCTTTTCTTGTAATATGTTGCTTTAAATAAAAGGACACTTATTAGTCTGGCTTTGAAGCTGGCCTCACACTTAGAAAAAAATCTAACATTTTCAGTTTTTGTCTTTTCACTGTCGACCCTTGAAAGCTCGGCGGTTTGTTATTTTTCTGAGGGCAGCGCAGGGTTTGGTGAGGTGCTCTGTAATCATTTTAAGGCCCTGCGACACTGTGACGAATGCGAGGATGAGTCACATTTTAACAGCAACGGGAAAGGCAATTGTGGGACTCTTTGAAATTATCTGCCTGTATTCCCTGGGCTCTGAATTTTTCTCTCAAATTAGATAAACAGTTCGCTTTAATGAAATGAAATATTTGAAAATAATTGCCTTTCACTGTGCATGTACCTGCAACCCTTTGTGGTAAGGATTTTTTTTTTTCAAAATCTCATTAGTGTCCACCTGCTGCGTTTATGGTATGAAATGTTTTGGAAGTACAGCTGTTAGAAAAAACACTGATGCATTGTCGTAGCATTAGTCACCACACAGTTTTGGCTTGAGCTATCTCAACCTTTTTACTCGTACCAATGTGAGACTGACATTTTGTCAGTTTAAAAGCATGCAGTCCAAAGTTGGGTTGTTTAAAAGAAACTATATGAAAGAAAGGAAGGGGAGAAAAAGATGCTGGCTTTTTATTAGAAACTTTCTCTTTGTGTCTCCACAGCTGGGTAGGTGTGTCTGCCTCCGTTTGATTGGCAGCAGCAAACAGGCTGAGTCCCAGCAGGGGAACAGAAGACAAAGTAAACAAAGTTGTTCTGCGAGTCATGGGTAGACGATGGGATTGAAGAATAAGGACCACACCAGCATCTAAACAGGCTGAAGTGACATTTTCTGGTGTGTTTATATGCTGTTCAGTGAGCTGCAGCTGACAGACTAATTGGCTAGTTTGCCTCCAAACTGACATTAGCCGTGCTGTTTCACCCAGCAGATTTTTTTTTCTTTTTGGTGGCTTATTCAGGAGGCCGTGGGCAGGACGAAATGTGTTCACGTTTACAAGTGAGCGTGTAATTTTAATATTCGTCTCTAATTGCAAACTCATTTTCTCCTATTGCAGCGACACCGCGCAGAATGAGTAACAAAGTTAAATGTGCTAGTTTTCAAGTCCCAGTAGGTTGTCAAAGGATGATTTCAGCTTTTTTCACACTGGCATATTTCCCATTAACATACACTATACTGCCAAAAGTATTCACTTACCCTTACAAATCCTTGAATCCAGGTTTTCCAATCACTTCCACGGTCACAGGTGTCTAAAATCAAGCACCTAGGCATGCAGACTGTTTCTACAAACATGTGAAAGAATGCATTGTTCTCAGGAGCTCAGTGACTTCCAGCGTGATACTGTGATAGGATGCCACCTGTGCAACAAGTCCAGTCGTGAAATTTCCTCACTACTAAATATTCCACTGTCAGCTGTTAGTGGTATTATAACAAAGTGAAAGTGACTGGGAACAACGGCGTAAAGAGCTTCTTGGAATACGTTTTCACGGCTTAGCAGTTGCATTCAAGGCTGTTATAGCTGTAAAGGCTGGGCCGACATCACATTAAACCCTATACATGAAAAGTGGGGTGTCACTCAAAGTCATAAGGCAGTTAAGGCAGACAAGCAAAAGCTTCTCTTGTAACTCTGCTTTCACTGGGTAGCTTCAGCTGTGGCAAGTTGCCATCTTACATAGACCTCAGCCTAACCCAAATTTGTTTATGTGCTTTAGGCAGTGTGTAGGTTTCGTGTGTATCCCTATTATAGCCAACACGGTGCCATTACCTGACATAATGTACTCAGCATCATTTGCTGTTGTACTGGATGTGCCCTTCACTTGCTCCAGTGGTCTAAACAATGGTTGTTGCTTGTTGCTGCTCAGAAAAAAATCACAGGTTTAATAGTGTAGTAGGAATCAGAACAAGATGAAACAGGAAGCGAAGCAGTCGTGGAGATTTTTCCAAAGCTTTGTCAAATATACTTAGCAGTGAACTCTGTCCATACTGTAATTCATACCTTTATGTATCACATCATGGAGAACTTGCAGCGTGCACCATATTACAAGATGTGGGATGTGCACAACCAGTAAAAATGACACTCTGTGCTGTGACGCTGTCATGTTTGGGACATGCAATAAGTGATAACTCCGTTTATACTGTGGTTCCAGCAGCAGGTTGGGGAACTGAGTTCAGCAGGCTTTAACATATCCACTTTGAATCTTTGGGATGGTTACAGATCCTTATCCTTTTTCATGTGAAGCTCTTGAGCCACTTTCTGATGCTGTGGAAGCCCGGTGACAGAATTTACCCTTATCTGAATTACTGTCTGTTTTGCTTGGCTTCTAACAGTGACACTAGTCTCATCCTTCATTTTCTTAATTGCATTATAGAAGTTTACATCATTTGAAAATATTACACTGTCAGAGCAATTAACTGGACGCTGTCTCAAATAATGTTGTTGCAAGCTCGGTCTGCCAGACATGATAATAAGAATCATTTTTACTCGTGGCTTCGTGCCCGTGCTCAGAGCGTCTACAAATCCTGGAAGGAACAAAGTTGGCCGCGGCGCAGCCTTAGATTAGTCACAGACTCGGGTACTTCCACTGTCTCCATGTCACCTGAATGAATTATCAGATGTTTCCAGTGTCACACTACTTTGTTAACCTTTCTGCCTGTTCGCTCAACACCCCGCTGCTCTTCGCCAACGTGTACGACGGAGGAAACACCCTTCAGCTGTTATAAATGAGTCGATGTGCATGTTCGCACATGCCCGCGTGTCTGAGTGATAGAGGGGCGAGAGAGGCCAGATAGGACTGAGGTGGCCCCTTTAATCGCTTCCCTGCTCCTCCCTCCTTTTTTTGCTCATCTCCACTCGTCTCATTACAGACTGCAGAGGGTGAGAACTGAGGCCTGTATAGACCTTGGCATTAATTATTGAACCCTATCTTCATTTACTCCAGATCATCCTCCACAGTTTCTGATGACCTTTACATAAAAGAGCAGAGGCTATATATATATATGTGTGTATATATATATATATATATATATACATATACATACATATATATATATACATATACATACATATATATATATACATATACATACATACATATATATACATATATATATATACATATATATACATATATATATATACATATACATATATATATATATATATACATATACATATACATATATATATATATATATATATATATATATATATATACATATATATATATATATGTATATGTATATATATATATGTATATATGTATATATATATACATATAAGAACAAGCTCTGAGTACAAGATCCATAGAGGCTGGGGTCTATCACACCAGGCGACCCCAGGTGCAGGCTGTGTAAAGATGCCCCTGAGACAATCCAGCACATAACAGCAGGGTGCAAGATGCTAGCAGGCAAGGCATACATGGAACGCCATAGCCAAGTGGCCGGCATAGTGTACAGGAACATCTGTGCCGAGTATAACCTGGAAGTCCCGAGGTCAATATGGGAGATGCCCCCAAGGGTGATGGAGAATGACCGCTCTAAGATCCTGTGGGACTTCCAGATACAGACGGACAAAATGGTGGTGGCTAACCAACCGGACATAGTGGTGGTAGACAAACAGAAGAAGACGGCTGTAGTGATCGATGTAGCGGTTCTGAATGACAGCAACATCAGGAAGAAGGAACACGAGAAGCTGGAGAAATACCAAGGGCTCAGAGAAGAGCTCGAGAGGATGTGGAGGGTGAAGGTAACGGTGGTCCCCGTGGTAATTGGAGCACTAGGTGCGGTGACTCCCAAGCTAGGCGAGTGGCTCCAGCAGATCCCGGGAACAACATCGGAGATCTCTGTCCAGAAGAGCGCAGTCCTGGGAACAGCTAAGATACTGCGCAGGACCCTCAAGCTCCCAGGCCTCTGGTAGAGGACCCGAGCTTGAGGGATAAAACCGCCCGCAGGGGCGAGATGGGTGTTTTTATTTATATATATATATATGTCAAGAAAGATATACAGAGATAGATAATTATAGCCCCCCCCTCCCCTTTTTAATTATACTTTAGTTGTTCCTTGTTGTTCCAGTTGAGATTCAGTGCAAATTAATGCCGTTCTGCTTTAAATGGGTTTTGTTGTGGCGGGGTAAGGCAAATAATTATTAAAGCTGCCATTTGACTCCATGCATTGTCTTTGTCATGTTGGCCCAGTTCTGCTCTGCTTGTTCCCTCCTGCCATGCCCAGTCAATTTGAATCGCTCAGTCGGAGGCCAGCTGATGGAGGCCGCTGAGGTCAGCGTGGCCAAGGCTTTCAGACAACTTGGTGGTGGTGGTGGTGGGGGGGGGGGCTCGACTGCGATGCTGAAAATCTCATCGTTATCTCCTTCTGTCCCCTGCCTCTGTCTTTTTGCTTTGTACTCATGTGTGTGTTTGTGTGCTTCCTGCAGGTTTCAAAGGGCAGCATCAAACCCTGACCTCCCAAAGCCTCTGAGCAGGAGAAAGAAGACTCTGCCAAGATGTTCAGCACCAAAAGGTCGGCACAATGTCACTTTTGATCAATTCTTATTTGGTCATAAAAAACCACACACACGCACACAGGCACACACGCACACACAGGGAAATCTCGGCATTTTAAAATGGTTTCTGCTGATAGTGGCTGACATTTCTGTTCCACTATGATCCACACATGACTTTGACGTGAAGAAAGGTAATGGTTGATTTCAGGTCAAAAATCACCAAAAAAAATATTTTTATTTTTTTGTCTGTTGCAGTCTCTCATCTTGGATACAGTATCTGAGCTCATATTCATATAGTTTGTATTTCCACTTAACAACTCTATGCTGATAGTGTAAACAGCCTCAGCGGGAAATTTAGAAAGCCCAGTTTACAGTAGCCCTCGGTTGTGTGTACATTTTGTATTTTTAATGTGGCGTGTGGTAGTGTACGGTCTGCATAAATCATTTATCGCTCTGGCTTTTTCTTGATGTTGAATGGGAGGTAGAAGTGGTCACCTTGCTAAGCTATTATGTAAAATGGTTTAGGTGTCATGAAGCAGAATGCTTTTGGTTCTTTCTCTTAATGTTTCAATCCCGTGTGTTACGCTTCACAGCTCCGGGTTGGTTTACGTTTCTCTCGTGTTGGGTTGATTACTCACAGCAGCTCATTCAGTCTCCCTCTGAAAGTGCTAATTAATTCCCTTTGAATAATTAATCCCAGGATTTCTAATAGTGCATTTTCAATCGATAAGGTTGTAATGTGCAGGCTTGCTTTCAGAGCTTGCAGCTCAATAACCAAGGGAGGTCTTGTGGAGAAATGGCTGCCCCCATGAATGTAGTTTTTCAACAGGAAGCGTATCAGTGTACGACGAAATATCCATGTGGAAAGCCTTTTTCTAGAACAAAAGTCAAAGAATTTAATGAGTGAGATGTTTTAAACACAGGACTATTTCATATCTGTCAAAGGGTGTGGCGTCCTTTTGTTCCTAACACATTACACACTCCATATCAGTATAGATATCCAGCAGGATTTTTTTTATCCCATTAAGCTATGATTTGTTTACAGTTTCCCTCAAATGTTCCTTAAATTTTTTTGAGCAGTGTATATAACAAGAGGTTTTTTTTATCCCATCCATAGTAAAAAAAAAAAAAAACTCCCAAGAATATCACGTAAAAATAAATAAACTGATACTGAATAAAAATAATCTGAAAAGAAAAAAAAGGAAAACTATTTAATAAAATTATCCAAGAGTGCTTCAGTTCAGAGAGGTTCATTAAGGTTTAGTTCAGCAGTTCCCAACCACCGGGCCGCGAGAGTTGAGGCTCGGGTGTGAAATTTATGGTTTTCAAGGTTTTTATCGTTATTTTTTTTTGTCGTTTTTATAATTAACTCGGTTGCCTGGGTCTTTTCCCGTGTGTTATGAATAAATCTTCTTTTTTTGGTACCCTTACTGGTTTGATTTTGTTGTATTTATCCGTGACACCCTAAAGGCTGGTCTGTGAAAATATTGTCGGGCATAAACCGGTCTGTGGCGCAAAAAAGGTTGGGGACCGCTGGTTTAGTTCAATAAACTGGTCAGGATTGATCAGCTATAACAGCTCTGAAAAAGGTTTTCATCTGCGAACTCTGGTTTTGACTTGCATACTACACACAGACCCACTGGTCCCATATGGGAATTAATACTAGTGGCAACAAACCCTGAGATTAGAGATTTGGTCATCGTTTTCTTCTGAAGTCTCGACTTGAACTGAAAAAGAAAAGTTGCCAGTGGCCTGGTAAAATATTGATTACTGCAACATTTTGATTGTCACACTTTGAAATGTAAATTACCAAGATTTTTGGGGGGGGCAATGTGTCAGCACGAACGAATGTATTTACAGTGTAAACTTTTTGTTGAGAAGTAAGAAGGCTGTTAGGATAGGATAATGTGTTGGGCGCTGTCACGTCCACGTGTCTCCTTACACTGTGTCTGATCTTCACGCTGTGATTGAGAGGATGATTAAACCAAACCGGCCCTCCATCTTTTGGGAGCTGTGTCAGCACAGTAGATGACACGGGTATGCTCGGAATAGCTGTAAAAAAAGATGCCATCTTGAAATTCAAACACTAGAAGATCTCATTCACTTTTTTGCTGAATACGAAACAAAGCATTTTTCCTCGGCTAAACTGCTGAACGAGATGTAAAGTGGTTCCTGTGTGCCTGTCAGAGATCCCTGAACGCTTTTGTGGCTTTACTCGTGTGTGTTTTAATAATGGTTTTCTCCTTTTTTTTCTTTCACTGAGTCATTTCCAACAGCTGTAATTAAAAAGTTGGCATGCCTGTAAAATGCTTTTATTAAACTCTAATCGCACAATCATGTTAAAATAGCCGATTACCTTCGATTTTGATGGAGTTAAAAGTGTGCACCAGGCAGAGCTGTAAATCCTGAGCGCTTGTGATGGTGTCTTTGCTCAGTGCTCCCTTCTCTGTTTCATTGTTGTAGATAAGCTGAGAGTGCAAAATATCCACAGCTTGATTGTTTGTGTTTACATATGCTCATTAAAATGCAACTGGAGCGCCGTTAATCTGAGTCTTTCATTCTGGATGGGAACGTTTATGAAGCGACGCACCACAGTTATGAATTTGGGTTACTTATTTAAAATCTGTCATGGTACAAATGCTTCATGGAGCTCCATAAAGAGAAGAGCTGCACCTCCTTTGACTTTTCATTACATTTTCTTGGTGGAGACGCATGGATATGGCACTCAAACCTCATTTCCTTTTTGGGCAAACTGAACCGGCAGCGAAATCTGTAGCTGTTAGGAACATGTAGCTTACAACAACAACAAAAAAATCTTAATCAAAGTTATTGTTGTCCGTGTGTCATTCAGCATATTTCTGTCTCTAAGTTTAATGAATCCAGCTAGCTAGTTAAGTTATATGGAAACTGCCTTATCAGTTTCCTGCTTGCAGCTTTGATCCATTGATTGCTGATTGGTTTATCATCAATATCTGGGACACCACATCTGTGTGGATATCTGAACAAATCAGAGAGATGCATGGCTAGAGCTTGCATTACTTCTAACAAACAGCCAGTCTGCTTCCTGATTTAGTTCAGAAGGGCAAGTGAGGGATCACCAAACTGAAACAAATCCAGTTGGATTTGTTTCAGTTTACACACATCCAAAGAATGTGTATATAAGTCAGCTGTACATCACTTTGCTGTCTGGGTTATAGTAATTTCTGTCTTTCACAGAACCTGGAGACAACGTAATGGCTAACTAATTGGTAGTTGACTGATTGTCCAATTGGTGCTTAAAAGCAGTGTCAGGAAATATGTTTTATGGGCGGAAGGCACAATGGCCGTGTACTAGTAGTGTATTTGTAATTGTTTAACGCAAACAGAAGCGTCCTTTGCCTGGTTTTGTCCGGTTTAAAACAAAATAATGCAATTCTGTATTA
Organism: Pelmatolapia mariae; assembly: GCF_036321145.2. Lineage (NCBI taxonomy): Eukaryota > Metazoa > Chordata > Actinopteri > Cichliformes > Cichlidae > Pelmatolapia > Pelmatolapia mariae. The sequence goes on from NC_086236.1 coordinate 52,617,755, forward strand.
TTAATCCGCAGCATCCCTCCCATGATTGCTTTCGTCGAAAATGGTGTGTGCAGCCTCGGGGCATAGCTGCATGCACTGTGCATACAATATATTGGCAGTCATCAGTTGTTGTACAGACTATGGCCAGTTGGAAAGTTTTGCATATCAATGAATCCTGTTTAAAAAAAAAAAGTGAATACACGTCAGTTTTCTGTTATGATCATTTCAGAGCTTCAGAATAAGTACAACCTTTTTTGTAGCAACCTTTGCACAGAAGTCTTAAGTTTCGTACTTTGTCTATTTTTGTCTTTTCTCCAAGCAAAAAAGGTTTCATGCATGACTCCTGCCTGCAGTTAGTAGAACCAGTGTAGGTGGAAAAGGGTTTTTGCTACCATGTTTCTGGCTTTTTTTGAATTATTTATTTTAAGATGCCTCATCTTTGTAACTTTTCACATCTAAATATCATCAGTAGGGATGCACACACTCGAAAGGTAACAATAAAATTAGGCTTCTGCTCTCACACTTGCCCGCATATTAATAACAAACATTTATTTATGTGAATCATGTGAATCTGTTTGCAGTACATTCTCTTAAAAACAGCAGAGCCTTAGCTTGATCCCAGGATTTCCAGTCGGAGTCACTTAGTATTATTATCCCGGGCTGTGGAGGTGTTGACTGTCACAAAGTCCGCCCTTGGTTGTCAGTCATGTCAGGTCATCATTTCAAGCTGCCTTCCAGTTTTCTTTTCAGAAACTGCCGGGATAGGAACAGGAAATAAGTGTCAGTGCTGGTGGTAGCTCACACAGAGATCTCGGAGAGACAACATGACACAACCGGACCTCTAATTGCTTTCAGTGGGAGCTGCAATGAAATTACCCCAGTGTGAGTTGGACTGGTTAAAGGCAAAATGGCTAACCTGAAGAGATATTTGCCAAATCTGTCCACACATTTCCCAGAAGTTAAAGAATGAATACAGCGCTGTGGTTTGGTTGGGAAGTGTGCTAAATATACTGTGTGGGACGTCACGTTACGGTGACACATCGTGGAAAGATGCTTGCCTGGGTGGCACTGTCACTCGGTGACTCATGACAAACAATTCCAAACAATAAAGAAAGTAAACACCTTTATTATTACCTGCCACACCACACACTCTCTCATTATATGCACAGTTTGCCCTTGACAAACTTTTGTATAGTGATGACAGGACACATCTGAACCTCTATCCTCATTCAAGTATATATATAAAGCATGCCTCATTCATGCCTCGTCATGTTAGTTAAGCTTGTAATGACTTACTGGCAATGATTTACTTAACCAGATGTCTCAGCTGACATTGACCCCCTGATGAATCTTGACCTTTATAAGGAGAAATTGTCGGCTGATTGTAGGTAGCTCCGAACTTTTGATCGACATAAGTAATCAAGTGCAAGCTCCTTTTAAGTATGCAGGGGAAGAAAATGGTGAGGGAAGTAGAGTGCATGCAGGCATGTGTTAACCCCCCATAAAGGCCTGCTGATCCAATCATGATTTACAGGCTGCCACCCTGATGCTGCACACTGACGCTCCTTTGACTGACCTTGAAAAATGTTGCAACAGTGTGTCTGTGAGTCACTCATTCAGAGGCATCGTCTATGTTTTGCTTTGAGGACTCGGTAATGTAATCTACATCAGGTTGGCCTGTACGTGATTGATTGACTTGAATACTAAGTGAGTTTGTGTATTTAATTATACTGTAACCTGGCCAGTGGAAAATAGTGTTTTATAAATGGCTTGAAGCTGTCCATTATAATCAAATCACAGGACGCCACAGTGGTTCCAGTCAGCATTTTAACTCTCTTTGTACAGCTGTGCAGTGAGCAAAACATTGTTTCTACTTTGTTCTGTAGTCTTTTGCTTTTTAACACAAATTTTAATTTGTTAATCTTATCTTAGTAGTTGTAATCATGATCCTTTTCACCTAATATAAAACTGTACTCACAGCTTTGAAGTCAGACTGGAGGAAAAACAAGAATGGTCAGACAGTAACAAAACCAGTAGATAAGCCTTTAGGTTGGCCAGATGACAAAGAAAAGAAATCTTACATCACCAAAGATCAGTATAGGCTCCTGTTTCACCTTTGAAGGCTCCCAGTAGCATGAAATAGGGCTGTGCGATATGACCAAAATCTCATATCCCGATAAAAGACATCTATCGTCCCGATAACGATATAAATCACAAAAATTTAACATTTTCTGTAAATTCTGTGAATCTCGGGCAGCTCGACTTGCGTGAAGTGTTTCCAGCTGGGCGTCGTGTACCTGGAGTCGAGTGTTTTAACCGATGCATGAAACGATACATTTTTAGACATAAGTTGTAACGGCCGCCGTTTTCGGGGGAAAGCCTGTTCTAACGTTTGAGTCAAAGGTTTATTTTTTAGCACCTGGCGGCTCTTTTTTGCTTCTCATCCGTAAACACTCTGCATACTCTTTCACATGATTCAGTTTATTTTGAAAATTCTCAACAGGATCTTGAGCTTTATTGTGAAAGGTTTACGTGGAAAATAAACAAGTGGACACGCGATGGTTTTACCGTCGTTGTTGCTAACGACAACGCATAAAAACAGTCGGTTGTCCGTCCGTAGTGTGGTTATCTTAAATATAAGAGAAAGAGAGAACTTTAAGAAATTAATATAGCCACTACAGTGACCATCAAAACGATGAAAAAATATTGCCGTAAACAGTTTATTTTGCGACACCACGAAACAAACGATAGAGTAAAATGAAACGATAGACGTTTTTATATCGTCATCCGATATATATCGTTATGTCAAACAGCCCTAGCATGAAATACCGTTCATTCCACATCAGCTTAAAACCTTTCTTTTTGATAAAGCTTATAGTTAAGGCTGGATCAGGTGACATTGAACCCACTTCGTTACGTTGCAATAGGCCAAAGCTGCATGAGTGCTTCCTTTTTCACTCACTACGTGTTTATACACCACTCTGCATTTAACCATCAGTTATTATTCATCTCTGGCTCCACAGTGTGTCTTTGTCCTGTCTGAGCCTGATTCTGCTGGAGGTTTCTTTCTTCCCACTGTCGGCATGTGCTTGCTTATAGCAGGTCGTCTATATATATTATGTGCTATATAACTAAAATTGAATAGCAGTTGATTCGAATAGATGTACAACACTGCTTCCCTTTGCAATGAGAGATTATTGCCAAAGCTACATCCAGAATTACTCCTTATATCTACAGTGTAGCACACTATAGTTACTGTCTACCACACTTTTTTTGCCTGTGAATTGGAAATTTATGTACCTCCAGAGAGCCTTTAAAAATTTCTCTCATGAAGTGAAAAAGTCAAACCCATTAATTTGCCTTTGGTAACTAAATGTCACTTTTTGGAAAATTACAGTCTTGCGACAGTGCAACTGTCAGCGATGGTGATTAGTGTTAGAGAGAAGCAGAGAGTGAGCAATCATGTGACCACTGTAGTTTATAGCGCACAACTGATTTTCTGAGCACAGCATTACACTGTGTCATGGTGATAGAAACATTTAACTGGTGATATGAGGTTCACTCGCAAACAAAGTTTAATTAGTACAGTGGGCATAACGACTTTTTTTTGTCAGTATTGTGACCCATATAACCAGGTATATAGTCACAATGCAACACACAGATTCTGTGATGTAAATAAAGATTCTTCGCTGGTGCAGCCGCGTTGGCGGTTAATGGCAAAAAATTTCATCTGTTAAGGAAAAATCAAATCAAAGGTAGCTGTCAGGTTTTTGATGTCAGCCTCTAATTGATAAAAGACAAGCGTTTCTCTCAAGACTTGCCATTTAGCTCTGATGTCGAGCCATCAAACAGGGCGTAATCCATCTTAGAAGAGGCTCAGACAGATGTAAAGCTCAGAAGATCAGAATGCAGTGCAGACGTGTTGCCTTTTAAGTGACAGTCAATAAACCTCAAACTTGGTATGAACTCTCACGGTAATGAAGTGCACTCTAGTGACACTAAAAACACTGCATCTGCTATGCAAGTCTGTGAGAACACTGTGGATACAATCAGCGTTTTGTCCGGAGACGCCCCAGTTAGCCTTTACCTGCACTGCTTAGTCGGAGAGTGCCGATGGCAGCAGCATTTTGATCAGGGAGCTTCCGATGCAGCAGATCGTGGACATAGGAAGTGACAGCATCAGTAATAGAGACTGAGGACTACTAAACTCTGCAGCAAAGTGATGAGGAGTTGGATTTCTGCTGACACAGGGAAGAGGGTTGGATCAAATGTCAAGGAACGCATTAATTCTCCTGTTTTTTCTTTTTTGTTTTTTTCCCCCCGTGGGCCTGCACAAAGTAAGACTGCATGAATATGAAGGAAAAAGGTCCTGTCTGTGTGTGTGTGTGTGGGTGTGTGTGTGTGTGTTAGTGTGCCACTGAATGTGCCCCACAAACTATCTACATGTTCTCAGATATGCTAAATGTCACAGAAAGCGCGTCTGTACATTATCAGGAGTTAAACTGTATTATCATCTTTTCATTAACTGATGATATTAAATGTCACTCAGTGTTATCTTCCACATCGCCTTGTCTGCACAACTCACTTTCTCTGTATAATGAGAGCTTTGTTCAGCCTAACTTCTCTTATTGACTGAAGCCAGCGGTCGATTTAACCATCGATTTTACATGCAATTTGAAGAGAGTTTGTTGCATTCTGTCTGCAGATGAATTTGGTCAAGTGATGGTCGATAATCAGTGGCCAGAGATCAAGTCGCATCCCTTCTCACGTGCTGAGCATTACGGCCGCCGGACTGGATCACAGTCTGTCAGGCTTGACGACAACATGGCGCTTTCTGTCGTGCTTGAAGGTTAGAGCTTACTGAGCGTCGCCTATTAAAATCCCAGCCTCGTGTGTTGCACCACACAGCTGCCATGACGAGGGCAGATGTACATTGTGGTTGTCTAAAACACATGGCCTTGGTCCCTTTTGGAGTGCACTCTATTAGTCTGAAAACTGATTGTGTCCTCCTGCTTTAGACACTATTAGGCTTAGATTGGTGTTCTTTGAGTTCAAATAGCTAAAGTGGCTGTGGCCTTTTCTAGACTATTATTTAGAGGAATGGTGACCTTATTAAAGAGTACAGCTAAGTATAATTTGGGTTTTCATCAGATGTGTGCTTTAGTGTTGTGTGGAGAAAGGCTGTAAAGTTGTTGTAGTACATGTGCATGCAGAACAAAAAAAAAAAACCAAAACAAGAAAAAATATGATTTATTTGGCAGCTCAATTGCAGTTACTCAAACATCAACCTTAAAGTTGATGTAAATCATTTTTGAGAGGAATTAAATTGAAGCAAATAATGTTGTCCTCATAAATATACATTTAATATTGTGTAATTATGTCTACCGACAAATTTATGTATGCTAATGAACTTAATGAATTAAAAATACATGTGAGCGGTTTCCAGTTTGTGGAATTTGTCATCTTGCCCCACCATCTTTAATGCAGTGGCTGAGATGAACATCGCCGTTCCGCCTAATTGAATTTTATGTATATGGTCCTATACATAGCACACCAAAAGTGCAGGAAAAGAGAACTTAGAGATGTTTGTTTGCCATGGAGGCAAATTTAATTTGTGTCTGCAACTTTTAACTCAAGATAAGAAGGATCATACCTATGTTTCATCATCTGCAAAGGGGTCCCCTTCACCAAGGAAGGGAAAACACAAAGAAGACAATGCAATTAATGCTGTAACTCTTACTCCTCACCTCAAGTTGTATTTCCTTAACTGAAGCCAGGGCTCCAATACACAAACATGTGCATAAATTCTGATATTGTCTTAGAAATGCCAACTTCCTGTCTCTGGACAGCTGGTTGAACCACAACAACAGCTGGTTATAAGCTAACATTATGCCAATTTTAGGCTCGAGTGTCCTAAAGATCACATTTCCCTCTGATAACCAGTGTGATTACGTTAAGAGGTTTTTCTAAGTCCAGAAATGTTACATGGATTTCAAAGAAAGTTCCACTAATTCTGGCTAACAGTGGCTAACAGCTGCTAACAGCAGCAAAAACAGCAGTGCTTACATACAGAAAAGTTCAGGATATCCTCAGCCACTCACCTCTGTATTGTTGTCATTGAACAGTTTCACTGACTCATTGATTTGCATCATACTGATTCCATCAAGTTTTACAGAGTAAACAGATCTGGTCACATATTGACAGCTGAGGTAAACAGTACTGACAGCCCACCCTCACTACAGATGAATGACAGCCAGAGTAGTCTGTCATACAGCATCCACTGTAACTACGATTAAGAGAGGTAAGAAAACAGATTTTACTTGATTGTGTCTAGTGGTGAGATTTTACACACTGTACCTTTAATTTCCACCCGCCATGAATTACGATCAAATTTAGATAAAGCAGAGATATTGCTTTAAAAAAAATAATAATAAAAATTCATACTACATAAGCCACCATGTGACTATGGCTACCACCGACTAAAAGACCACCCTTCTGGCAACACAACTAATGGTTAGGCTCGTTATGCGACTAAGCATAACATGCTCATAGAGCTGGAGTTGTGTCAAGTCACTTGAGTTGTTTTTGTAGCTGATATCTGTACCTAATGTTCCCAAAGAACATTTCAAACACCCGTTTAAGATAATGTACTTATAAGCCTGATCAACAATGGCAACAATTCTACTTCAAACTTTTTTTAAATGTAGTGTTATAAACATGATCTTATTATGTATGCAATTTCATGGTGCATATTCACCACTTGGCATAGAGAAATTTGCCACACAAATTAACAAAACAGTTACTGCGACATATTAGTGTGAGTAATTGTCTCAGCCTGGCCACACTTTTATAAACTGTGGCTGCATGAGGAACCCATGAAGGAAGCTCTTGGTGCATGTGCATTAGAGAGAATGTAAGACCTGCTGGTTGAACTGGCGTACTTCCTGTTTGCTTTACACACATGAGCAGGATCATAAAGAAAAGTCATAACGCAGCTTTAGACGCTCCAAATGCTACTGAACTCGTAAAAGGGTCACTGAATCAAAGAGGGATGCCTTTTCCATTACATTTAGTCATCTGAGCCTTTGTCAATATGAAGATATTAAGTGCAGCTTTTAACATTAATTATAGTTTTTAAGTCTGAAAATGTGGAAAGTGCATTCCATCGAGCCCAGAAATGTCAAGTCCAAACCCCTGAGATATTAGACAAGTCGCTGCTCTCTTTGGTGCCTTTTTGTATTGCTGTGTCTCGCTGTCAGCTGTGTAAACCGGGCTAACGTGTCAGAAATTCAGGGCTTTTATTGATGCTTTTTCAGGATGAATTCAGTCTATATATCACTGGAGGCTAGCGGTGCATCTATTCATAACATGTCTGTTACCCAGCGTTCTCGGGCAGTAATCAACATGAGTGTTAGAAATTAGATGTAGCACCATCCAAAACAATTCACCTCACTTCATAAAGCTTCACATCAACACTCAGAAACATCCTAAAGGTCATTGTTTTTAGGATCTGACGTGTTTTGTTGTGTTTTTTTTCTCTCGGAGGCACACAGTGTGGTATTTGTTCCATTCTCCTCCTCCACCTCGCCTCAGTTTTCCACCCCAACACTTGTCAGTCATTTTGATGTACTGTCTGCTGTCTACCTCTAGCTCGGGGCTATTAATCGACAAAAAAAAGAAAGAAAAGAAAACAGAGATGTTCAGTGTATTTCTTTTTGTTTTTAACATGTACACTCGGTCACGTGTTCCTCCTTGCTGCTTTATCTTGTTGTTGTTGTGACCTTTCTGTGCTTGACAGCTGGAACAACAGCAAACACGCATATAGACGCATGACTTATGATATAAAACATGACCTGATATTTAAATACGGGAGTCGGTGCATTTTTTAGCTTTGAGAGAAGGAAGAAACTGCTTCATCCACAGGACTCCTAATCAGTCAAAACGTATTGCCTCACATATCAGATCAATGTACGGAGGTCGAATGTCACCTAGTGAAATTGGTGAAAGTGAGCCTCCGGGCCATGGGCACCAGCTAATGAAATTTTGATGCAGCTTTATTTAGAACTATTTTAGAGGATTACATTCCAGGCTCCATTTCCAACTTCAAAGATGAGCTTTCACCACCGCTGGGGGTAGTGAGCCTAACGTCACCACTTCTTGCGATAGGAAAGTTCCGCACAGTTTTGTGCTCGAGTCCCCCACCCATCTTCTGTCATTCAGAAGGCTTTCAAGTGATCACTTCTAATCTGACTCATTTTAGTTTTCACTCATTTCCCGCTTTGCTTTGTTAATCCATGAAGTGGGATGCGCAGCGGACTTGTGTGTGGCTCTCTCGATTAGATTAGATTAGTGCTTTCATCACTCAGGGCCAGATGAGCGAGAGACAGGCAGAGACAGAGAGGGATGGAGTGACTGGAGTGGTGGTGGGTTTTAAAGAACTGCCAGCTATGCCACAGAATAAACACTTCACTATGTACAATGTGTATATTTGATGCTGATGATTCTGCTAATATGCAGTAATGTCCCAGAACTAATGTAACTGGTTGTATTTTTTGGTTGTCTTAGTGTGCTGGGTGTGTATAGATAGAAGCTCTGTTGACTCAAGTCTGCCACATCTGATCTCTCTGTTGGTTTACAAGTCACCCCAGGTGGCACATTTTCTGGAAGAGGAAGGCAGGGCATTGATATAAATAAATATGATAGCAATCATTTGGAGACCACACAGTCACCAACTTGTTTTCTTCAAATTCGAAGTGGAGTTATCAGCTAATGCTAGCTAGCTTGATTAACAAGGTGTATCAATGATACCTGCAAACTGGAGCTTTTTTCTTCCTTCGACTGGTCCCTTTTGGGGTCACCACAGCCAATCATCTGCCTCCACCTCACCCTATTCCTTACAGCCTTCTTTCCCACACCAACCCTCTGCATGTCCTCCATCATTACATCCATGAACTTTCTCTTCGATCTTCCTTTTTTCTTTCTGCCTGGCAGCTTCTTTTTCAGCAACCTGTGTTCACAACGTACGGGACTGTTGTTAACATCTTGGTGTAGAAATCCCAGCACACCTCCGGGGGCAGCTAAAGGGGGACCAACACGATATTACGCAGATGGTCATAATGTTATGTCTGATCAGTGTATGTTGTAGTGCAGTGTAAGTAAACTACACCAACAATGGCTTTTGTAGTGCTGTTACACTAAAGTTGAAGTAATAAGATAAAAACTGTACAGAGTACTTCATATTTTCTCATTTTAAACAAGTCATGGGAAAGTACCTGCAATATAGTCTCTCTTAGTTGAATATACTTGAACACAAGTCTCATTTACTTGTTAAAATCAAGCAAACTTAAAAAAAGGGTGCTTGGATGCTGTATTAGTTTGGGCCCAGTGTTGTGTCCATTTGCTTATAATTGTAATACTTGATAAAAAAAAACTCATGGTGGCTGAAAGTGCTGAGGAGGAGCGATATCTCTGCTACAGCGGTAGTTTAAAATGAGTGACTGCAGCCAACGTCATACACCTTCCTTACTTCTCTTGACGATTTCTTCCTTTTCCCCCCTTCTTTCTCTCTTTACCTCCTTGGTGGATGGATAGCTTGCAGCTTAGCTGGGTGCAGCAACTGGCGCCCGAGGAGATCGCTGACCTGGGGTGAATGCCTAAGAAGAGTCAAATTAACGTTTTATTCCATTACTCACATCGAAACACCAGCAGCGACAGCAGTTCTCAATGTCATCCAGAGGGTAAATGCTACTTAATCGGGTGGGGGGGGCAAAAATGTGCATAGCCACATCCCTGTGCAGCACGGCCGTACAAATTTACATATGGAGGTTGTTTTTTTTTTCCGTTACTATTAGAATTTTTTGTGATGTGTACAGCAGCTCTCCCCTCCTGTCTTTATCTCTGAGGGTGCACTATTATGTCACACAGACAGGCCGGGCCAGCGGTAGCCAGCGAGCAGCAGAGAGAGCACCTCTGGGTGGTTGGATGTGTTTTGTTGAGCACGGTAATTCAGTCTCCCTCTGCTTCAAAGAGACAATGCTTCTGTAACCGTGCAGCCTTTTTCTGTCTAGGCTTTTATCCTTGTGGCCCATATTACTCCATATCTTATATAAGGACAGATTATAGGAAATAAATAAATAAGACAAAACACTCGTCCAGACAAAAGGGCTTCAAACAGCCAGCAGTTTGGAGCCAGATATGCTGCTTGTACGCCTATCTTCCTCTGAAGTTGCATCTAACTCAATTTGCTGACTGCTGTGACATTTTTGTGATCATGGAAAAGTGCAGCGGCTGAATTTATTGTCGCCGGGCCTCTGCTTTTTATTTATTTATTTCTTTTTTGATGAATGCGCATCGAGCGCATCCTTTTCCGGCAGCAGGCATTAAAACTCGAATGATCTCATTTGTTTTTTTTCCGCTCTCTGAAACCGACAGACCAACAATGGCATCTGCACTGAGGACGGCAGTGAGGACCCAAAGCTGTTAAAACAGAGGGCTTTGCTTTATGACTGTAGAATGGAGCAAGGTGTGTCACAAATGTAGGGATCATTTGCTCGTAAAAATAGCATAACCGTCATATGTACCTAAGTGGGAATTTCACACGAGAACAGATGTTACTCATCCAAACTAGAACATTTTCGTATATGGCATGGCAATAAAACAGTACATTATGTTATGTTAAGCTGATCTTCATAACAGAGGACTTCATTTAGAAGCCACTCATACTCATGCACTGTGTCCCCTTTGCAGTCATCCACTCGTAGAGCAAAATGTGTGAGTCACACACAACAAGCTTACCAACTTTAGGTACTCTAGAACACTAAAATGACTGCGTGACACTGACCTCCATCATCTTCATCGAGACTTGATTGTGTAATATCTTTATACTTTCCACAACAACATACATATATGAGCATAGGAACCAAAAATTGGCCTTACCTAATGGTCACATGTCTGATCACCACTTTGATGAGATAGGATATGCAGCCTGTGTGGTTGCTGGCAGACTTTCATACGAGCTTGAATTTACAGGTCTCTGCAATGTGTGAGGAGCAGGTTTAGTGGTCTCAGAGCGCTCTAACTAAAGGCTACGAGCTTTAGTTGACTGGGAGGTAACCCCAGTGTGACATTAACTACAATTTATGGCTTATAACAGATGGCACAGTAAATTCTTCCATGTCGCTATTCAAGCAAATATCAGAAAAAAATTAAAACACTACAATATCTCTAGTGTCTAGCGGCATGGCTCTTCAACCTGCACATGCAAAGCAAGCAACTAGATCACTTGAATATGACTGAATTAAAATCATAACGCATCCACGCTGTTTTCGTTGAAGCCTTATGTGCCACTTTACATGACTGCATTTGTAAAAGAAGCCAGGATCACACAGAAAGCTGTCAGTGGCATCACAAAGAGGTTTACAGGTGGAATCCTTTTGACTTAAAAAAGCACTCCAGCCTCCCACCTCTGCACCCAGCTATGACTAGAAAAGAAAAGTTTGACATGCATTAGAAAAGGTGTGGACAAATCATAGCTTTTAAACATGTTCAGGGAACGCGTGGGTATTGTGACAAAGGGAAGAAGGTCCCAGTTGTGCTCATTTTACAAAGGGTTCACAGGAAGGTAGAAATGACACGCTCATCAGCGTCCTACACGGCTCCAGCTCCTTGCTCCACTTACTCCACTGTGGATTCGGGGTTTTTTTCTTCCTCTTTCAGGCTTGAAGTAGTGCAGCTGAAGTATCCTGGAAGGAAGGCAGGGAGGACTGGATGAGTTTTCCTAGTTTGCCAAATTTGTCCCTAAATATTCCACAAATCTCACAAATCTATAGCCAAACGTTTTTTAGTTTGTCGTATATATATCAAACATGTTTGGGCACACTCAGGAATAATATTTGCACTAATGCTACAGTCACAGTGCAGAAAGTGGTTGGACGTGGTTGCATGACCAAAATTAAATGATAAATTAGATGATGTTTGCAATGTACTTGTGAACTTGCTGCCTTCAAAGAAGTGGATCAGGTCAGCAACTACTCAGAGTCAGTTGTGTACCGAGTCAATCTGCTATCAGTTTGTGATTGCAACCGAAAATTGCAAATCTGTTGCCAACTACATACACAATTATGTGTATTAACTCTAATTAAATTAACTCTAACTACTCACTATCACAGAACTGCGGAGATTTGAAACAGAAATTCAGAAAAGTTTCCCCAAATAGTGAGATAGACCAGCTACATCTCGTGTCCTCTATCGCAAAGAGAGACAGCAGACACATCTGTGCAGACTGACACAGACTCAATATTATAAATTCTGTCTGAGAGTGTTGTTGTCACTCTCACTCAGACCATGACTGATTGGAGGTAGGTTACTTTGCACCAGGTGACTGGTGCTTGTGATTGAAAGTGACAAAACGTCAACCTCGGGATGACCAGAAGTTGGTTGAACTATTTGCTGCTGGTCTCTGACAGCAAAAAACCCCCAAACGAACAAAAAAAAAACACACAAAAAGGTCACTGGGCGACTACAGATTTTTCCTAGAAGCATTGAAGTTACCGTCCTGTTTTTACTATAGTGTGACTGAGCCATAAATAAAGACATAGCTAGTAGCTTTTTATTTTAGCTTACCTACTCTTTATTAAGGTAAGGTACGGTGTTTAGCTTAACACAAAGCTTTAGAGAAACATCAGCCTCCTAGCCATGGTTTTGTGTTCAGTGCAGTTTAAGTGTGGATTTAAGGATTTTTCTGCAGGGCCAGACTGCCTGTATCTAGTTCTTGTAGTAAACTAAGCTAACTAGCAACTGCTGTTAAATTTATATAGGAAACACAATTAAGCCAGCAGTCATGAGAGTGATATCAGCCTTTGTCATATTCCCTGAAAGGTTAAATTGTAATTTAAAATGTTGTAACATTTCAAAACATAGACAATGTTTTTTTTTTAAATAGCCGACAGATGCAAAGTAACTAGACTCACCCGAGACGAGCAGTAAAAAGAGAGACAAGCAGTTGTTGCCAACTGTTGTAGGCGCTACCAAGAGAGTAAGGCCTGACGCTTTCCCCAGGTGTTTTGTGATGTATGCACTTTAGAAGAATTGCATGGTTATGAAATCCTTTTGCCCCCCCAAACATGTGCATCTTCACTCACAGACATACATGCCCACATATATATGCATCCAGATATCGCCTAGTTTCACGTTCCACTGGAGCATCTCTAAATGATTTCTGACAAATCTAGCCAGTGGTACAGAGGCATCTTAAAATAAACTGCCCTTTTTCCTCCATCTCCTCCTGACTGCTGCTGAATTCCAATCACATCTCCCTCCCCTTTTTTTCCTGAGCTCTGTTGCCTGAGGTTGGGCCTGTGACTCATCATAAAGGAAGGAGAGAATTAGATAATGTGGTGGCACACCGAAGACAATGCACACAGCACGCATGGAAAGGAATACTATATGAGAGCAAAGGAATAAGGTCAAGTTCAATCACTGAATGCACACGAGATGAGCCTGCTGTGAGCACAATCGTACTAAGGAGGGAATAATAGCAGTTGTATACAAAGACGGCCAGAGTGCAGGTAGGCTTATTCAGTAAGTCAGAAATTAATTAGCTGTTGCATTTTAATATGTGATTTCCTTTTCACCTCCTATAAAGGTTAATAATCCAAGTGTCAAGTAAATAAATTATAGTTATAATTTATTAATATTGTAATAAATTATGAATTCCTTTGCTCGTAATTGCAAGCTACCTGAAAGGATAATGATTGTTTGCATGACACAATTAAAAATAAAGTGCAAGGGAAAATATAGGGAAACGTAGGGAGGTATGCTCATTGCATCCTAGTCTTTATAAAGACATATCGTTCTCCCAATAGATCATAATGCAAGATGAGCTCATTTCCTATTTCCTCCAGTAATGCTACACTGTCTCTTCCTGCATCTCCTTCATTATTTGATTGCTGTAAATTGCACAAATTAAATCAGTCAAGGTGGAAAATACTGGCTCCATCTCATTTGATTTTGATGGCATGCAGGGCGCAGTGCATATTATGCTGGAGTACACTGTAAATAAGCATGGAATACCTTTAATAAGCCATGTTACAAGAGAGGTAGGTCAGCATTTCCCAGCTGTCAAAGCAAATCTTCAGCTCGGCGAGCTCAGTTGCTGAAAAATAGAAGCTATTTGCAAGCAGCGCCACGACTGTATCGGAGCGACGAACATTTGACATTCATCAAACATGAGCTGGATATAAATGAATTCCCAGCTCTGCTCAATGTAAACTTTGTGAACTGCACATTATAGTCCTGTGCATTCTTTTAAAGATGTTAATAACAATTCTGCCCCACTGAGCTTCATACCTTTTTTTTTTTTACCCAGTTCCAAAAATTTTAGCTTGACCTTACCCTTACCCAGGAATATCTATGCATCTGATCCACAACCCAGCAACTGCAAACACTTAAATCTAATTCTAATCAAATGTAATTCACAGCCCTGACCTGTTAACTATGAGCTGTCTGCAGTCTGATTGCAGCTGGTGATGTGTTTACAGTCTTACCGTGGTGATTAAGTGCTGGAACGGCTGTTCTCCTCCAGCCGCTGCTAAATTAAAATGGGGACGAGAGATGGGGCCTGTCATCACCAGCTTTAGCACCTCGCACGCAAGAGAGGGAATGTGCCACAGAGTCAGCAGAAACTCACCTGTTATGTTTACAGTAAATTAGTACCATTGCTTTGAAGTTGCTGAAATCAGGAAAATGCACAGGATTTCCACAGTAAATTGCCAAACCGCCTTCTCCCCATAGCAATTGTCCCATCATATCTTAGTAACAATTACTATTGGAGGCCTGGCAGGTCTGTCAAGCTAACTTAGAGCTGCAATGACAACAGAAAGAAGTTGTCCACATTAAAAAAATGCGGCTTTGCCTTGTTTATTTACACTAATATATTAAGAACAGTTTAGGTAAAGATGGCAAGCTAAATTATTTTCTCAAAGTTTTCCTCGTGGATGAAAAAATACATATTCCAGCAGATTATACTGATTTTTACTGTGCTTGGCTTGTGAAATTTGATGCCCTGCCAATCTGTTTTTGATGTTGTCCCTGAGTGGGCCCTGACAATGGTACTGAGAATGCATGAATCCTATTTAAAGTACACGAAAAGCAACGATTGGGCACTTCTACTAGTTAAATGAGGAATAAAATCATTTGAAAATCCTTTTCCGTGACAGCCTACAGCGGCACATACTGTCATTCTATGCAAATAGAGACTAACTTGCTAATTTTGACATCTGACAAGTTAGCAGGAAGTCTCTATAAACATAAACGTTCAGTTCTACTGCTTCCCTTTGCTCAAAATACCCACAGAACCCAAGCTGTATTGAGCTTTATTCAACTTGATGTACAGCAAGCAACTGTATCCACAGAGAGAGGAAAGCTGCCCTAGAATTTATGATGCTAAGAAAATGGAAAGGTCAGACCAGGCTGTCTGCTCATTTTACTAATCAGCGGTCCCAAACAGCGGTTAGTCTTGAGGAAGCAAAAATGACTCATGGCATTCAGTGTCCTCGCTTTCTTGCAGCTTTCACCCTGACAGAAAATGTGTTAAGCAGATATCTTCATTCATTCCATTTATGTGTTTCTCGTTCCCTTGTTCACAGTGAAAACAGTATTGTTCACCATGTGATGAAATAAAATGAAATAAGATAGAAAGGATTCAACAAAAACAGCAGCTTCCGCTACAGACCGGTTTCCTAACGAATGTTTTGTACTCATTCTTTTTGCATCTCTTACACTTTAAGACACAAAAACAACTCCGAAACTTCAGCTCATTATTTGTTTCTATTTTTTGACCCCTGTGTGTGGCTGTGTTACTGATGTCACTTGAAAAGCTGTGTACGTGTAAAAAGGAATTTTGGATATCTGAACATTGAACCCACGCCTTTCTGAAACCGCTTTCGTCATCGCCTCCACTCTTCTGTGAAGACGAAATGTTGGTTTAGGTATTTGTTCCCACTTTGACTCTCATTAGTGATGTCCTACACTAATGTGTGGTAATAGTACCTGGCTCACGTTGAATGATCCACTTTGTCCCAGAGGTGTTCATGGAGTTGGGCTGCTTCCATAGTAACTGCACTATTTCCAATGCTTCAAATTGGTTCACTAATTCAGATAGGTGTGGCCTTACGCCCATTGTTGGCTGTTTAGGCCATCTCAGAAATATCAACCAGTCTGAGAAGTGTTAACAGGATTAAGAACAGGGGCACAACAACAATGAGATTTCCCAAATGGAAAAGATGCTGAACAGACATCTGATTTTCTCAAGCTTGAAGGTACTTGGAAAGCTGTTTCCTTACTATGAAGATGTTTTCGTTTTGAAGCTAGAAATGCTTCTTTTCCCATTAAAACAAAAATAAGAACCAAAGCTGTCTAAAATGCTGTTTCCTGTGAGTGGAAATAAGAAGCTCCACCAATAACTGTCAGTAAAAAGTGTCCCAGAGCTGAAATACACAAATACAGTGTGTGTCCACATAGTTCTTACCGTGTAGAGTGGACGCATCCATTAAGAGCATGTCACATAATAAAGGGGGAATCAAAGAATGCACTGCAGCTGTCTACAGTTGCAGTTATATAACTGAAAAGTGACCATACCACCCCACACCATAAATGGGTATATACACACACACACACAGGCAATGTGTCACTGATGGTTGCTTTAACAAGCCGTGATAAATGATGTCTTCTCTGACCCCACAGAGAGGTGCGAGAACCAGAAGCTAAAAGCAGGGAAGTGAAAACCAACACGCCTTTTATGACCGCTGCTGGAGCATTGTTACCTTAAAGTTCATGTGTTATATAACGGCTTTGAAAGACTTTGACAGCTGTCATCAGAGCGATGCCGTTCAGAGGACACAGAGGTCCGCTTCTGTTTTTTTAAGCTCACTAATAAAATAATTTGCACTAAGCAGCCGCATTTCTACTGTATTAACTAGCAGGGCTAGCTTAAACTAGCTATCTAATTGGGTTTGCAGTGCTAGCTATTAGGATTGCTCTGTGAGATCCACCATATACCCTATCTGGCTCCCAGTGCATCCAATCAATGTGAAACACGCAACTATGGAGCTGTGAGTTCGACATCGCAGTTTTCGATCTTTCTGAGTTTATCCGATCATCGTTGATCCCTTCCCAACAGCTTTGCTTCTTTTCTAAAACTACTACGAGTTCTGTGAATCTGCCTGCTAGTTCCTATGGTAGAAAATGGTCTTTATACAGATCACACCATGAAAGCGGCCTAAAGTTTTTCATCCAGAGGTTGTCTTCTGTTGCCATATGTGTGTGTAACGTGACTGGAGGAAATAATTGGCTTTAGAGGACCCACCTGTAAGGAAGAGCCCCTATTTTCAGCAGATGAACCTATTCTGCTCCTCATCATTTGATACGCTTACCTGACTTTATGTGTGAAGAGGTGTTTTCTTTTTTTTTCTTCCTTATAGCTGTAATATTTCAGTGTTTTTTAATAAACGGTTCCTAATTAGCCTGCTTGAACTGGAAGTGGGGGCATCTGTCGGTGCTGAAAACAAGGTAACATAGTATGTTTGTTTTTGATTGGCGCCGTTGGGAGTTTCTGTGTTAATGAGACACACGCATCTGCACGTTCCTACTTTGTTTGCAAGTGAGTGAAGAGAATAAGACTACTCAACATCTGCTGTAGAAAACTTCTGCAGCTGCTTCGCAACAAAACGTTTCCCTCGGAAGCGGTCCAGATTTTGATTTGGCTGCAGGAGGCATCCGCTGGATATAACCAGGTCTAGAATTTGGTGCTAATCTATGTTTTGACGTTTTTCCCTAATCAGTGTATTTGAACCCACCTCAGACATGCTCAGACAGCATAAACCCTAACTGATATGATATGGAAAATAATTTGGGTTTGCTTGTGAGTACGACCTATGGAGTTTCATTAGATCAAGTTATAGCTGCGGCCGTCAGGGCAGATAGCGCTGTTGTCCTTGGAGACAGCTTCTAAACGCAGGTCCTGGTCTCACTGAATGATAGTAATGTGGTCCCTGCCATCTGTCTCAGGGTCAGTGTTGTTCACAGGAGATGGAAACATGCAAGAGCCAAGCATTCATGACCCATACACATCACCCTTTTACACAGATACTATCAATTCTAATACTATCAGGGCTTTGGCTTACGTAAACTCTTTGTCAAAGGATCAACACAGCATCAAGAGTTTTGGTGGTGAGAGGTTCTGGTGCTTTTAATCATTTGATAGATGTGTTCTCTTTAATTGTATAAGTGGAAACTGTCTTTCAGATGACCTTTTTCAGATATTGAGGTGGTTGGACTGATCCAAATACCAATAGTTGCCATACCAACGCTGGTATATGTATCGGATCAATCCTAGCGCAATAGGATCGATAATTTGTTTCTATCCTTTAAGTTCAGTATGTATCCCACTGAACTGTGTTAAATAAGTAACTGTTTTGGAAATGAAAACACAGTGCTCTCCCCTCCATAATGTGCCTCTATAGGTTGAAAGTATCAATATCAACAATACTGGCTCCTAAACATGGAACATTTTACCTTGCATTTCCTTTTTAATAGGATTTCCATTGCACAAAGCTAAATAGATTGAAAATTCCATATAGAGGAGTAGTCCAGTAGCTAACCCTACGCGTAAACAGGCCACAGTCGACCGGGTGAACGTTAACTGTGAACCTTCATCTTACAAGCACTCAGTAAAACAGTGCTGAAGCCATATAGAAGACTAATTTGGACCATACTGTGAGTTAGTGCTGGGCGATATGGAAAAAATATTTATCACGATATGAATTATTTTATATCACGATAACGATATATATCACGATATACCACCTGACCTGTGGTCATCTGGAAAGTATGCAGTCTGTAAACAGCGAGTGGAGAGGGTGCAGTCTTTGTTTTGAGTTACCGTAAAGCATGTCGCAAATCCGGGTGCACGTAAAGCAGTACCATGTCGCAAA
Organism: Pelmatolapia mariae; assembly: GCF_036321145.2. Lineage (NCBI taxonomy): Eukaryota > Metazoa > Chordata > Actinopteri > Cichliformes > Cichlidae > Pelmatolapia > Pelmatolapia mariae. The sequence goes on from NC_086236.1 coordinate 52,636,723, forward strand.
ACCACAAGCGAGAGTTTCTTTGCGAAAAATATAATTTTTTTTATACTTTATATTCTCTTGCATAAAGTTAAGAGTATGTATCGTGAGAAGACAACACTAATATATTTGCCACAGGCTATTTAACCCCTTAAGACCAACCATAGAACCAAGTCCGAAAGAGCTTATCTTTACATTTTACATGCTGTAGTGCCATTTGTGGGAGCATTTCAAGTTGCTATACATCAATACAACCGTTATAGCCCAAAGTTTAATAATATGTATGCATTAAGTCCATAGTAACTACATAAATTGCAAAAAAGTGCAATAAACTACAAAAAATCTGAAAATCTTTTTTTTTGTTACATATATTTCTAGTTAGAGAAATTTAAGAGGCTTATCCCTCAAAACTGTAAATACAAGAAAGTTGCACAAAATAGTTTCCAACCACGAGAAATTTATTTTGAGTGTCTTCATAGTTTTATTTTTGAGATACACAAATTTTTATATACCATAGGAAAAATGAAAATAAATAAATGCAAATTTGCAAAAACACAGCATGTGCATCAAAATAAACTATTTCCAACAGTGTAATTTGACTTCTAAGCATCCCGGAAACGATACAGAAAAGCATAAAGTCAAACATGACTTTTAAAAACACCAACATAGGCTTTGAAGCTAAAAAATTATATTTTCCGCGAAAATGACGTCACTTCCGGTTTCGGCCAGACAATGGCGGACACGTGATACTTCGCGCTGACTTAAATTCCAACATAGGAAGTGTTATGAACAGCTGATCGGATCGGCAAAGCGTGTTTCTGGAATATTATGCTTTTGTTGCTGCAAGTCTGGAATATTATGTTTTTGTTGCTGGAAGTGCTTTTTATGCAATTTTTGCAAAGCTATATGTGGAAGGAAACCGTGACCTAGGGCAAGCTAATGGAAGATGTAAGTACAACTCCTACGGTTTCATATGCAAAACAAATTATTGCGCTACCTTAACGTGGTTCCAGTTCTACAGGGATTTAAAAATAGTTAGGGAAAACGGAGTGTGCCTGCTCCGACCGGTTGTAAAGGGTTAATGATATATTTTATGTAATAATTTATAAAATTAGGGTTAGAAACGATAGAAACGATAGAAGACAAATGGCACGATAGACACTTTTCTATCGTCCACACGATATATATCGTCATATCGCCCAGCACTACTGTGAGTCATTCTAAAGATTTAAATTTCATATTAGAAACTTATAGAGGTAGAAACAAGGCAATGACAAAAATAGTCACAAGCTATGTAATAGTCTGTTTCATAGTTAGACACTGTTTACACAACCAGACCACCTTCGTCATCTAGTACTGTAATTACAGTATGTGGCTGTGAGGTGAGTCACATCAGATTATGTTTCAGCTGATAGATGAAAACATTGCATTGTTGCCAGTGCACTGATTAATCAGAGGAGAAAATAAAGCAAGCATTCTGTCTTTTTACAAGAGTCCAGGTCGTCCATTCAGTCATAACCGTTTGTTAGAAAACAGTACATTCAGCTTGGTTTGACAGGCACCAACTGGACTGTTATCTTTTTTTTTTTCTTTTTTTTTTTGGGGGGGGGGGGGGGGGGGGTTAAGCTCTATCTGAATAAATGGGTATAGAGCAGGTAGTTCGATATATGGCAGATAGACTCTGCTACGCTCTATATTTCACAGATAATTAAAGCTAAAACTGATAGGAAACACAAAGGAAAATACAGGCAGTTTTCTCAGGAGTTTAGTCATGTTGGAAATGAATTTAGTGAGCCAGAGATTTCTTACCATCCATAAAAGGTGCAAAAAAAAGAGAGGCGCCTCCTTTGTCTGGCCCTCTTATCCTTGACATGTGTGACTTTCAAAACTAACACAGAGTCCAATGTTGTCATCCCACTTGCATAATATCCACTCGCAGGCTGAAAGCCCAAGGACACTGGACCACAGTTATCATGAAAGGTCATTTAGTGTAGAGGAGCCCAATGCACCCACTCTGCTGCATACATAATTCACAGGAATGAGCTCAGGGGTAGAATATATTCTCTTTGTTTGCAGGCTAGCTGTTGTATAACTCATTCAAGACTTTTTTATTTTTTTTAATGCATGAAAAATTATTTTTTTACTGTTGTCATAGTCATCAGAATCAAATAAGCAAATGGGTAAACACTGGAGCCATACAGCCTTACTCACAGTGTGAAAGGCTTTTAAAGCTCTCAGTTTCCTCCTCATGGTGTTCCCACTGACAAAGATTATATGACTGAACCCTGCCTTTGGATCGTGTTTGATGACTCATATTTGAGGGAAACATATATTTAGCCATTAAATAACCACAGTAAGCATACTTGAAACAGTTCTAATGTTCTAGAAGTTGGAAACAATGTACTCAAAGTGGCATGCCTAAGAAGTGAATAAATGCAATTATGCCTTGAAGAAACTGTCATTAAAATCAGAAGCCCGGTAAATTGTATCAAGGCTGTGATGCTCAGTAGGAAACAACACAAATGCTAATTTAATGTGTCCGTGTGTTTCATATTGATTAGTCACAAATTATTCAGTGATTCTTGTCGCTAACGAAGACTCGTCTCTTGGCTGTGTACCTGTGAGCAGTCACCCGGAGTGAGCGTGCGAACGCAGAATGACACCAAGGGTTCCTCGCAGCTTCGACTTGAGGTGTGAGTGAGAGGAAAGCCGGACATAACACGAGCGACAGTGGGGAAATGTCTCGAGAAGACAAGAGCGTTCGACCCCCGAGGTTTTTATGTCCACATTCTATTGGGTGTCTAATTTAAATGTCAGAAGATTTGAGTTTTTCTCCCGGTTAGCTGAGGGACACACGCACACAACACTTTCTGCTATTTGTGCGTGATGAACAAAGCTGTGTTGTCACTGAGCGTCTTCATTCCAGGCTGTCAAACAGCTGCATTGCACAGTGACATTGCATCATTTGTCCTCACTATTTGTGTGTGCGTCGTTCTCACTCCTGCGACTCTCGCTTGAAAGGTGCCATTAGTCATGAGAGTGTTTGGGTGACTGGCTTTCACAGACCTTGTATTCACAGACAGGAAAATGGCTACATAATACACTTGGAAAGGATTAGTGCATCAGTGGCAGAGGTGTTGTGGCATTTTCTTGTTTGGATACTGCAATTCAGAGCAATTACTTGTCTTTAAACATGACAAAGTAATTTAAGGTTCCCATAGGCTGCGAATGTTGTTGCACTTCCTCTGGTCACCAGTAGAGGCCACTAACAGGAGGATAAATACTACAAATGTTGAGGGGTTTTTGCAGTTGTTAGCTTCAGCTATTGTTTTTAGTTTGTAAACTATTAATCTGCTTTGCCATCATGATGTAAGCCCTTTCTAAAAATAAATCTGACAAGATGAATGTCTGATCTCATGATGAATTTTGATGCAGCCTAAAACTATTTATGTAATGCTCCCCTCTGCGTCCACCTACCCCCCAGCCTTCCTCTGCGCAGGACTCGGCCTTTCTGATTAAAAGCCTATTCTCCGCTGCTCCCTTATCACAGGCTTTACTCAATACATCACAGAGAGAGAGACAGAGAGAGACGGGGATAAAGCTCTTTGCATTCCTATTTGCCAACACAGGATTTATTTTAGTGTTTACACTGGATGTTCTCTTAACAAATGCTGCCCACGATGTCATTAAAAAAAAAAACTGTTAATCAACAAGAGGCAGTAATTCACGTATCACATTTTAAACGTGTGCTACTAGCGCAGGTCACATAAAAAGTGAAAACAACGCAAAATTACAACTATAGTGTAAATGTATTGGTTTAGCAGTCACTTGCCACAGGGTTAGTTTTTGTGCACTTTTTCATGTGATGTAAAACATGTGGGACTCATGAACAGCAGGAGTCCTTCCACTGGACGACGGGTCCGGTGGCCTAAGTTGACCCTGCTTGCTGGGTCTAAGCACTATTTTAAAATAAAAGCTATACCCATGAAGTTTGCATTGTAATAGCTTAGTTTTAAGCTTATGTGTGTGTGTTAGTCCCTGTAGGGAAATTACTCCTCTGCATTTAACCCATTCACCTAGTGAAGCAGTGGGCAGCCACCAACGCAGCGCCCGGGGAGCAGTGTGTAGGGACGGTACCTTGCTCAAGGATACCTCAGGTTAGCTGTTCAGTGGAGTCAAACCCCCGACCTTCCGATCATGGGGCAACCGCTCTACCTACTGAGCTATCCCTTACTTAGAAGTTTAAGAAGTTTATACAAAAACAGCCTATTTAACTTAATACTGTTTTAGCATTTCAGCCCAGCTTGGTCATTCTTTGCCATCTGTGCTTGATGTTACAGTCCATATATCCATATGTCCATGTTACAATCCATAAGGTCCATATGAAGTATTAACTGGAATTAACTGAGAATTTCTGGCATTTTTATACATAGTTCCACATGCTCAGAGGCTCATAAGAAACTTGAAAAACAAAACATTTTAAAGGATTGTTTTTCATAACTGAATGAAAATCCTTTGCAGTCTAAATTGCCTGAAGTCTAAAACTCAGAGACATCAACAAATGCTGTGCGTCCCCTCTTGAGATGCTCTGTCAGGCCCTACCTGCATGTGTCTGCTGCTTGTTTGTGGGTCTCTTTGTCTTCAGGTTGGTCTTGAGAAACTGAAAATACTTTTCTCTTCCCATTATTCTGGTGCATTCTGCACCTAACAAAACACAGCTCTGCTGCTGCAGTTGTGACTCTCAATTAGCGTAATATCGGATTGATAACGCAACATCAATTGAGTGCAACGTTAGGTTGGTCAGTGTTGCTAATCTTGGAACTAAGTCTGTACCTGTATTACTCAGTATATCTGACATAAAGTCTGCGTATGAGCGTGTTCAGGTAGCACACAGTGGTTGTCTGATCATTGCTCTGGTTTAGTGATGACTCAACTATAGACCCTGTTTTCAAAAAGGCAGCTGACTGAGTGAAACAGCAGCAAAAGCCTGGTTTATCTTGAACATGTGCGTCAGTCCTTTCATTTTAAACTCACTGTTTGCAACCTGTACATGATGAACAAAGCATGGAGTGCAGAGGACAGCACCAAGAAAGTGTGATGCAGTTAGTCATGCTGTTGCATGCTGGAATTTAGTGCTAGCATGCAGCTTAAAATAAATTACAAACAGAATCAAAACTGCTCTTAGGGTGCAGATGCTTTTTATTATATCAAAAGGTGGCAAAGGTACACAGATTCAACTTCTTTACTGAAGTAAAAAGTACACGCTCTGAAAAGTACTCTAAGTATAAAAGTAAAAACTTGCTGGAGAACTTTTCTACCAGCTAATTTTGTGCAAAACGAACTGAACCTCATTATTAAAATAATAATAAACATCATGTACAGATCCAAAAAATGTCCAGTCTATCAAATGTCACTGAGCAGTCCTTGCGTTTATATAGAACCTCTCTTCTTCCTCTCCTGTCTTTCTTATCTTTCTCCATCTGCACCAAATACTTAATTTCCCACCTCTGATTATATTTACCATGACATATGGCATAGATTTTACAACGATGCGACAATACCGTCTGCCTCTAAAATGTGACACTGTTAAAACGCAAAGTACCTATGCTTCAACCATAAATCCAGCCATCTGTTCCTCTGATTAGTGCACGCTTGCATCACTTTTTGATTGTTTGTAATGTTTGCCTATTATGCACCAAGAGAGGCTGAAACATCCTGCAGCTTTCACATATAATCATAGGTAGATGGATAAACTACAGTGAAAATGTGGGGAGGAAAGCGATGGCATGAGTCAGTTTGTTCCAAGAGGAACCTTTGTTTTGGTATGAAGCCCTCTTTATCCACTATTTCGTTCACTTGGCATCTTATTTGTTACCAGTTATCAATTGTTTCATCAAACTAAGACATAAACAAACCACACTTGGAACTAAAAGAAATTCTTTCTACTATTTTGCGGGGTAAGATTAGTCCGATATTATCCCTTTTTTCCATTATCTGCCCAAGTATGTGCTTCTTTCTTTACAGCTCACTCTATTGAGGTATTCACAGGTAGGTGTGCAGATTAAGTATTCTGCTGCTGTAGTCTGTCAGGGAGGCATTACAGATCTCAGCCATTCTTCACCCTCTGTTCAGAAACATCATCATGCACTGCCCAACTCAAATCGGTCTAGGATACAGATGGGCCGGGGGGAGCTTCATTACCCAAAATATTTCAGGAGAAAAGCATTTCTTGCAAAGATGGAAACCAGCACTGGCCCCAGCGTATTCATTCTGCTCTCTGGCAGGACTTTCGCAGTGACAGACAGCCCTGTGGTTGAGTCAGCCATAAAAACTGCTGAGCCATGTGGCTCTTACCAACTCAGTGACAGCCCGTATAAAGACAGTTGAGGTGATTTGTAAGAAAGTGTGATTTTAATGTCTATATAAAACTTCACTGAGTGCCTCGAACTGATGGGAAAAGGGTTGATATATAACAATATTACAACAGTAAAATTCACATTTGAATTCAAGGTAGTCAAATAAAGCTTAGTGATCAGTTTTCACAAAAAAGCATGGCCGGATGCAACTCCTGATGGGCCTGGGCCCCTACAACAACCCTTTGTTTAGCCACTAGGCTTCAGCTTTGCAAAGTCCAGTCACTGAATTTGAATGCTCAATTTATTTTGGTGTTGGTACCTTTTAAAGAATTTTAATGAAATTGCATAAAATGCCATCCATGTAGTCTGTGCTGTAGTTTTGGGGGTAAATTTGAGTGTTTCTTTAGCCTTTAAGCACTAATTAGCAGGTCTATACTTCTGTGCTGTGCACCTGTATGCTTTTTGGATATAGCTTGCTAACCAGATGTGCTAGCCATAGCTAACAGCGCCTCCCTCTGGGTTCCAAAAATCAATTTTGTGGTGACCAGGCCACTAACACCGCTTTAAAATAAGGAATCCACAATTTAGTGGATTACAATGATATTACAATGGCTCCTTCATCGTTTTATATACAATCTATGGTCAGGATAGATTATAATGTATAGAATCTGTGTGGAGCTGACAGAAATGTTTCTTTCTTCAGTACATTTTGTGACTAGTGTGTCATACCGTTGTTTGTGGGTTTTAAGTCCCGGGACCATAACATGCTATGTGTGTTTCTTGTTACAGTTATGATGTAACAGGACAGCACGCTCAAGGCCAGCCTTCTGTTTTGCACCAATAGTTATAAATAGTGTCACAATAGGAGCGCCGATCTAGGATCGCCAATCAGGTCACATTAATGTGATTTTTTTTTTTTTTTAACATCACACACAGTAACTAGTAAATGTTCCCTGTTCCCTGTTAGACAAGAATTTACTCTACACAGTCCTTCTATAGGTAGAAAAATGATAATTCACAGTTATATAGTTTTAGTTCGTCTTCTGTGTTTTTAAGAGTTTTTTAAGTCAGTTTTGTTTTATTTTATTTACATTATATTAGTACAGTGATACTTGTCTGGGGGAAGATAAAAGAAGCTTAGAATAGGTATTAGAACACAAATGTTGTTCTACTCAGAGTACTATGATAAGGAATAAGTGCAAAGACTTTGAATATCTCATCATCTACAGTACATAATATCGCCAAAACATTCTGAGAATCTGGAGAAAGCTCGGAGGACGAGGCTAAAGGTCAATACTGGATGCCCGTGTTTTTCAGTCCCTCTGGCAGCACTGCGTTAAAAACAGGAGTGTTTCTGTCATGGAAATCAGTGCATGGGCTCAGGAACACTTCCACAAATCATTGTCTGTGAACACAGTTCGTCGTGCCATCCACAAACACATGTTAAAGCTATCACACAAAGAAGAAGCCATATATGAACACGATCCAGTAATGCTGCCTTCATTTAAAACAGACTGAGGCAGAAGTAAAAACTGTTCTGTGGTTGGATTAAATAAAATTGGGTCCTCCGGACTAAAGATGAGTGGGAACATCTTGTTTCTTCATTTGAAAGGCCTTCATCTCTGATGGTATGGGGGTACATTAGTACCTGTGGTGCTGGCAACTTGCACATCTGGAAAGGGAGCATCACCACTGAAAGGCATATATATGTACACGTTTTAGAGCAGCATGTGCTTCCATCCAGACAACATCCAGAAAGGCCTTGGATATTTCATATTTCATTAAGACAATGCACTACACCACGTACTTCATCCATTACAACAGCATGGCTTTAATAGATGAGTCCAGGTGCTGAACTGACCTGCCTGCAGTCCAAACTTTGACCAACTGAAAACGTTTTGGAGCATCTTTTAAACAGAAATTTGTCCAGAAGAGGTGTTTCTTCAGGACATTACCTCAGAGTAATGACATACTTGAATATAAAATGTCATCACCCTGTCCTGTTAGAAATCCTTAGCATATTTCTAGTGTATGAATTATTATTATTATTTTTTTTTTTGAGGTTATAATGACCATGACTGCCAAATTCTAATGTGTTCACATCTGAGCACTAGTAAATTTGAAGACATCCCCTCAGAGCGTTTCAGAGATATTGCATTCATAAGAATGGGAAAGTGTATTTCCTGCTGCCATTGCTATCTCCTTCATTCACGAAAATCTATCTTGTGAGATTTTTCCAGTGCGGAAAAAATCCTGCTTGCTTTTTTTCCAATCTGTGCTACAGTTTTCTGTACAGTGAAGTAAAGCTGCGTGTTGGGAGATAGGGGGCAGTAAAAGTAAGGGTGCCACACCAGTCTCTCCG